>NC_091462.1:100488378-100863378 GCF_027789765.1 Dendropsophus ebraccatus | reverse complement strand
TTATAACTACTATAATACTGCTCTTATATACAATAATATAACTACTATAATACTGCCCCTATATACAAGATTATAACTACTATAATACTGCTCTTATATACAATAATATAACTACTATAATACTGCCCCTATATACAAGAATATAACTACTATAATACTGCTCCTATATACAAGAATATAACTACTATAATACTGCCTCCTATATACAAGAATATAACTACTATAATACTGCTCCTATATACAAGAATATAACTACTATAATACTGCCCCCTATATACAAGAATATAACTACTATAATACTGCTCCTATATACAAGACTATAACTACTATAATACTGCTCCTATATACAAGAATATAACTACTATAATACTGCTCCTATATACAAGAATATAACTACTATAATACTGCTCCTATATACAATAATATAAGTACTATAATACTGCCCCCTATATACAAGAATATAACTACTATAATACTGCTCCTATATACAATAATATAAGTACTATAATACTGCCCCCTATATACAAGAATATAACTACTATAATACTGCTCCTATATACAAGAATATAACTACTATAATACTGCTCCTATATACAGGAATATAACTACTATAATACTGCTCCTATATACAAGAATATAACTACTATAATACTGCTCCTATATACAAGAATATAACTACTATAATACTGCTCCTATATACAGGAATATAACTACTATAATACTGCTCCTATATACAAGAATATAACTACTATAATACTGCTCCTATATACAAGAATATAACTACTATAATACTGCTCCTATATACAAGAATATAACTACTATAATACTGCTCCTATATACAAGAATATAACTACTATAATACTGCTCCTATATACAAGAATATAACTACTATAATACTGCTCCTATATACAGGAATATAACTACTATAATACTGCTCCTATATACAAGAATATAACTACTATAATACTGCTCCTATATACAAGAATATAGCTACTATAATACTGCTCCTATATACAAGAATATAACTACTATAATACTGCTCCTATATACAAGAATATAACTACTATAATACTGCTCCTATATACAAGAATATAACTACTATAATACTGCTCCTATATACAGGAATATAACTACTATAATACTGCTCCTATATACAAGAATATAACTACTATAATACTGCCCCTATATACAGGAATATAACTACTATAATACTGCTCCTATATACAAGTATATCACTACTATAATACTGCTCCTATATACAAGTATATCACTACTATAATACTGCCCTATTTGCACAAGGAATATTGATTTGCAACAAGTGAGCTTTTTTATGTTTTCCTATTCTCAGATTGAAAATGTCCCAGCTGCCACGGCTTCTAAAATCCTCAGTTGCTACTTGAAAGACGGTGCTGTCACCTCACAGGGCGCTTTCTCTCTATTCATCTCAAAAATCAGCATAGACAAACTTGCATTCGTCCTTAGTTCCATCAATAACATGGTAAGTGCAATCACTGTTATCTCTGCCTTCACCTCAGGTAAAGATGCAGGGTACTGGTATATAGAATACATTGGCGAGTGTTGTCACACTGCCACTACTGCACAGTGCCCTACAAATCCACATTGTCTAGTAATGGCGCCCACTGGTGGTGGTAATATAATAGAAAGCTAAGCTAATATCACAAACGTAATTATTTACATGCATCTTCATCTTTCAGGGTCCTTCTTCTTCCATATCAGATGAAAACAAGTTGTACCTGTTAACTGCCGTGTTGGAAAGTCTGGTTAAAAACCCGAACAATTTTAACCCGGGTTTTATGTCTACATGGTTCCAGGAAAAGTTGTACACATTTCTTCCTGTTATAACCACTGAGCTTCTCAACTGCATGACCAGCTTGCCCATATCATGTGAAGCCATTGAGCCTGTGTAAGTATAGTAAGACCATGCTAGATGGGCCATACTAAGGCCCACATCCTAATATCCTTAAAGTGTCACTGTCGTTATAACTTTCAAAATCTAAATCAACAGTGGATGTGATATAAAGTAAGTTTGCAATTTACATTTATCTTTTTTTTTTTTTTTAGTTATCATGGAAAACACAGCATTTCCTGTTTTCTGACTGTTTTTTTCTCTCAAAGAGTCAGAAAACAGAAAGTCCTGTGTTTTCCAGGCCATCTGAGCGCTCACAGAGAGAAGGCAGTCATGTGATTGATTCATGGCGACATCCATGACTCTCCTTGACTCTCTGTACTGGTGAGGACTTCATGTATTAAGTCTCTTTTTTTATAAAAATCTGCCTTCAGGAGAATGGACCTGGATTTCTGGTAAGTATAGCTGATATATAGCAGACTTCAGGAGACTGGACCTGGATTTCTGGTAAGTATAGCTGATATATAGCAGACTTCAGGGGACTGGACCTGGATTTCTGGTTAGTATAGCTGTTATATAGCAGCCTTCAGGAGAATGGACCTGGATTTCTGGTAAGTATAGCTGTTATAAAGCAGCCTTCAGGGGACTGGACCTGGATTTCTGGTAAGTTCAGCTTTGTTTTACAGCATAACAACAACAAAAAAAGTATAGCTGTTATATAGCTGCCTTCAGGGGACTGGACCTGGATTTCTGGTAAGTATAGCTGATATATAGCAGACTTCAGGAGAATGGACCTGGATTTCTGGTAAGTATAGCTGATATATAGCAGACATCAGGAGACTGGATCTGGATTTCTGGTAAGTATAGCTGTTATATAGCAGCCTTCAGGAGAATGGACCTGGATTTCTGGTAAGTATAGCTGTTATAAAGCAGCCTTCAGGGGACTGGACCTGGATTTCTGGTAAGTATAGCTGTTATATAGCTGCCTTCAGGGGAATGGACCTGGATTTCTGGTAAGTATAGCTGTTATATAGCAGCCTTCAGGGGACTGGACCTGGATTTCTGTTAAGTATAGCTGTTATATAGCTGCCTTCAGGGGACTGGACCTGGATTTCTGGTAAGTTCAGCTTTGTTTTACAGCATAACAACAACAACAAAATAATCAATGTATATTGCAAACTTGCTTTATATCACATCCCCTGCTGATTTAGATTCTGAAAGTTATAACGACAGTGACACTTTAAGTTTTTAGATGATCGATAAGCTGTCATTTTTTACCTATTAATATTTGCATGAGATGATAACATGGCAGCTTTTATTGCAAAATGAATAATATCGTGAAATTGTTTAATCTTTTATTTTACAGAATTACTGCCTTAGATGTTTCTTATGGCAAATTTAGTCAAGCTAAGAAGGAGGACATTGGATTATGGGTCACTCGATTCGTCCAGGCACATAGTGAGTTTCATAGAAATACATTAGCAGAGTATTTATTACTCAGGGGTGGGGCCAGAGACCTTTGAGGGTGTACGATGCCTAGACTTGACAATAGATTGCAGATACAAATGAGTTCACATGCAGTGGGTCTGATTAACCATATCATTTCTGCCTATTAAGCCTGCAGAGCAGCAACAACAGCAGAGGCCATCCTCGCCTTCTACAAGAGTTTTGTGAGCAATGTCAATGTTTCTGAATTCTCTGTGGCATTCGGCAACACAGATCTGGTGAGTTGAAAATAAAAATAACAACCTTTTTTTTTTTGGCTTAAAGGGGTAGTGCGGCGGTAAAGAATTATTCACAGAATAACACACATTACAAAGTTATACAACTTTGTAATGTATGTTATGTCTGTGAATGGCCCCCTTCCCCGTGTCCCACCACCCCCACCCGTGTACCCGGAAGTGTGTCACAAGCCGACCACCGTCTCCGATCTTCAGTCAGTGACGTCTTCTTCGGGCCGCGTCATCAGCTGCTCAGCCGCGATTGGCTGAGCACAGTTATGCTCAGCCAATCGCGGCTGAGCATCGGATGACGCTGCAGAGGGCGGCCGGCACTCGGGAAGATCGGAGAACATCGTCCGGCCGCCTGAAGATGATGTTGCGGCACAAGATAGCGGACGGGCGCGACACGGATCAGGTAATGTATAATGCACCAACACTTCCGGGTACATGGGTGGGGGTGGTGGGACACAGGGAAGGGGGCGATTCACAGACATAACATACATTACAAAGTTGTATAACTTTGTAATGTGTGTTATTCTGTGAATAATTTCTTAGCGCTGCACTACCCCTTTAATGGCTATATATATAGTAAGCTAATAAACTACTGATCTGTTCACTTAACAGGGATCTGCAATAGCTGCTTTTACTGACTTCCAACTGGCCCAATATGTTAGTGAAGCCAATATCTTCAGCAGCCTAGAGACAGCTTCTTCTACTCTACAACTACTGCAGACCAAAGACTTTAATTTCCTCTTTAACTTCCTAAGTACCTTGCCAGGGGGAAACTACAACCAGAACATTATGTACACCTTGCTATATGACATAGTGACCAAGGTCAACACTTCCGATCCTGTTTGTAGACCAAGCCTAAAAGCAATCTTCCAAGGAAGACTCAGCTACCTCTTTACTGCCATCAATAGCACTATCCTTGATCTGTTTTCCCTCCGGGATTGCTCTGATTTCCAGGATGTGTAAGTAAACTTCAGAATTTTTTTTTTTTTTTACTTATAGTATAAATTCAAATAGAATCTTACTGATTTACCCAGTGGAGAAAAAGATCTGAAGCAACATGAGAAAATAGTACTTTACTAAGAGAGTAGTAGATGCTTGGGGCAAAGTTCCAGCAGGTCAATCTACAGTAAGTGAATGTACACCTGATGGGATAAACAGATATCTTTCCTAGCATAATAAGAAAGGAAATTACATACTAGATCAGGGGTAGGGAACCTTCGGCCCTCCAGCTGTTGCAAAACTACAATTCCCATCATGCCTGGACAGCCAAAGTGAAGCTTCTCCCATCCTTGTACTAGATAGACCAGGTTGTCTTTTTGTGCTGACGCGTCTTCTATGTTTATAATTTCTGTATAACATTGTACCTTGCTGTTGACTATAATCTGTTCTCCCACAGTTACACAGCCATTGATGAAGTCTATGGTGATCTATCAGATGAGGTAAAACAATTAGTGTTCGACCACAGAATCAAGTTCTTAAATGCAGAAGCAGACAAGTCAGGTAAGGATTCATGTTTCTGTACAGAATTAGAATTCAGAATGCACGTTAGGTTTAGAAATCCATCACTTATAAGCCTGAGCTTAGAATGTTTCCAAAGATTAGTGGTGCTGAAGGTCCTAGCAGAGGGACACAAAGAAATCACTGCTGGGAAACACATGTGAACAAAGCCCAAGAGGATCGTTTCTTACATTGAGCACTGTTTAGTTTTCTATTAATTCTGTGTATAGTTTGCTAAGGTTGGAGCGCCATAAAGACTGTAATTGCAAAGCTGTACACAGCTCGGTTCTCTGTGTAGATAGACCCTATAGCCTTATAGACAACAACCTCTATGAAGAATAAGAAAGCAGATGCTTAAGGCTGAACATAGGTCTCAGTGGTGTTAAGTCTGGTATAATAGATGATTACTCATTTCTACAGGTTCCGCATGCACATATGGTCTTTCGAGCTCCATGTGGTTACAGATAAACTTTGGAAAGTCTATTACTTATCTTACCTATTCTAATATGATGCGTCTCAATCCATACTTCGAAGGAGTAAGTCTTTATTTTTGTCTAACTTGGACAAACTTTTTTTTTTTCAACTGTAGAAAAGCATGTTGGATGATGCTCTGTACTTTCTGTTGGCGCACCCACCACCCCTTATGGTGTGCCATTATGTTATGAACAAATAACCCTACCTGATCATACAGTCTCTAATTCTGAACACTGTACAGTATGGCGCCCAAGTAACATTGCTGTATGTTTGCCAATACCAACATATAGCACAGGGATTAAATAACAGCGGCATACATAAAGTAAATGTAATAAGTGTGCCATACAATTCATAGGAGTCATTAGTATTGGGTGCTAAGCAGACCTTGAAAGGCCCACTGGCGAGCAGATGGATCTCCCAGTGGGCTCCTGAGTTAGAATAGACCCCCTCTTGTATCTAGTTGATTATGGTAAAAAAAAAAATGCCATTCAAGGCTATGTTCACACTACGTAAGCTTCCGGCCGTAGTGCGCTCCGTGAATATGCGGCCGGAAACTTACGTAGTTAGCGTACAATGCAAAGTATACGATCCCGGCCGCACAGTTCACACTTCGTACGAATGTACGCCGGGATCGTATACGGCGCCGTAAGAAATGAACAAGACCATTGTTTCCGGCCGGAAGGCTTGTAACTTACGCCCGTAGCGTATCCCACGGCTCCGTACGAAGTGGTGATTTCTTAATTTTTCCGCTCTTCTATGCCGATCCAAAAGGTTCTGTGGGGTGTCCGGGGCTAGGTGAAGATTTCCAAGTAAAAGACCGCTGTCAGATCGCTTCGTAGGGGGCTCAGGAAGCGTAAGTAGACTACGGGCGTACGTTCGCAATGCGTACGCATTGCGTACACACTGCGTACGCATCTGCCCGCACATCGAATATTCGCACGCCTGTTGTTTCAGCCGCACATGTACGGCGCCATACGAAATGCGTACGGATTCATACGTAGTGTGAACATAGCCCAAAAGTACAACTGGTCCTTCAAAAAACAAGCCCTATATGGATCTGTTGACAGAAAATAAAAGACAGGAAAAAATAATAAAATTGGCTGCAATGTTAAGGTTTTAGCTCTTTACCACATCTTACATAACAGTACCACAGGATATTAGGCATACCAACAGTACCACTAGTACCAACAGTACCACAAGGATATTAAGCATACTATTGCCGATTCTCACATTACGGTTATAGCATAGTCATTGCCACTGTGTCCATTCAATCAATGACAGTAAGAGTGTATGTTGTTGTGCATGAAGCCAAGAAGTGATCATGTATAGTAACTGTGGGGAGGGATCCCAGAATGAATTCCACTGGTGAGACCTTGTTGGGATAGTTGCTTGTAGAGGTCGCACATCCCTAAGTCTGACATTACTCTCTCAAAAGGCAAAGTGGATTGACCGTGTCTTCTTTTTGTTTATTTCCTAGTATGAAGCCATTTCCCTCTTCAGCTCACAACAGGCTTTAGATCTTGTCATAGAATCCCAAATACTTACTTCGGCAAATCCAAAAAATTATGTGACGCACATGTCATTTCTCATTACCTTTTTAAATAGCAAAACCTTTGTCTACGTAAAAACTTTTATGAAGGAACTAAGGACTGTTCTAATCCGGGTGAGTTGTTCTCTGCACAACAACACCAACAGCATAATATATCCATATACAATCATGCCATATTGAATACTAATCTGTAACATGGTTCTTTACAGATGAACGTCAAATATGTTGTCAACATTGATGTCCGGAACAAGATGTTAAATGCGATTTGGGGGATAATGCGACCAGAATTTGTCCAGTTTACCAGCAATGATTGGTACACGTGGTTCAATGAATACCTAAACTTCTTCCTGCCTTCCGTTACCACTGAGCAGCTTTCTGTACTGACCAACACTGTGGTGGATGACTGTTCTAACTTACAAACCATGTAGGTAGCGCCTGACTTTATGTTGAAATGTTTTATTTAACTGGTTACCATAACTTTAATGATCTAAAATAGTTTTACTTCAGCTATAGATTTGGCAAAAAGGTGATTTTTAATCATTTAATTGATCATTTTTTTATGGTTCACATATTTTGGGGCTTTTCATCCAGGGAAGCATAAAACAAAATTCATATATAGTAGTTTGGCAGTCATCATTGGTTGCCATTCATTTAAAGAGGATGTACCACCCGGTACATCCTCTTTAACCTGAACCCACGGATCGATCGGCGCCGGCACGGCTCCATTCATTCTAAGTGAGCCGCGTCATACAGGGGAGGGAATTCCCTCCCTCTGGGGGCGGGCCGGCCGACCTCCAGTGCTTGAGCACCGGCCGGTACCGCTGGATCGAATGGCGCCGTGCACGGGAACCGGGTTTCCCCGTGCCGGCACTGTTCAATCCGTAGGTTCAGGTTAAAGAGGATGTACCGGGTGGTACATCCTCTTTAGGCTTCATACCATAGCAGAGTTTTAGCAAAAAAAAAAAAAGCCATCTACAGTACATGGAAAGCAACGTTATTGACTCCTAGAAAGAAGTTACTAAAAGGTGTTAAAAGAGTATTCAGCCAACTAAGAATTTTATGAAGTGTAGAAGAAGACTAACTCTATATTAAAATTGTATCTGTGCTTGTGTTTTTCCTTCAGTGTTGGAGGATTGGACACGGGCTTTGAGCTCATGAGTGAAGAAACAAAATCTGATGTTACCGGCTGGATCATAGGATTCCTTAGGAATCAGACAAGTAGTAAGTGATTTCACATAAAGGGAATGATGCATGTTGATAAACATTACTTGCGGCCATCATTATAATATAAAGGACGGTATTTTAAAAACACGGGCCTTTATTTTGCCTAAAAAGGCATTGTGGGATTATAAAGAGATCCTCTTGCTCACCATTTTCCGTTAATAAATAATAATAATAATAATAATAATAATTTTCTTTTTACAGAATGTGCAAGCAGCAACTGGTTGGTTCTTAACTTCAAACAGTTTAAATCCTTTGTCAGTATTACTGTGATCAAGGAATTGGATATCAACTTCAATCTGGTAAGAACTCATGATAAATAACAAGTCTTTAGTCCAATAACCATCATAGTGAAATATTATGATAGTTGAGGATTTTTTACTGTTAGAGCAGCGAGACTATGGAACTCTCTGCCACGCTGTGTTGTGATGCCTGATTCTCTAAACAAGTTCAAAGGGGCTCTAGATACCTTTTTTATTACATTACTTGGAGGTTTAGACTGGGATTATAGGTTGGCTTGTAAAGGTATATTCCTCTCAAAAATAACTTCTCATATATTGCTGCCCATTGGGGGAGAACATAACAAACAGAGATTTCTTACTTTTACACGCTCCCCCGTGTCCTCCTATGGAACCTTTGGGTTCTGGATGAGCAATCTTGCCTCCACTTCCAAGACCGCCACCACCCTGCAAACTCCATCCCTATGCTTAGCTGCAGTGTGGATGTAGACTAGATTATCACTTGATGCAATAGGGCCCTTAAACTTTGATAGACCTAATCTGTTATCAACTATGTCATTATGTTACCAGGTTATTACCTCATTTGTACTTTCTATATATATTCTATGTATATTTTTTTGTTTTACAGGGTGACTCTCTAGTTGATCTTACTACGGTCCAAATCGCAGATGCAGTGGTGACCGACGAAACAGCACTCAGCAGTGTAACCTTCATAGAAACTGTCTTCGAAGTACTCACAAACACTACTAATCCTGTGGAAAATTTGGCAGTTTTCTGGGACCATTTTAATAATGCATATGAAGAGGTAATATTTGTAAACCAATGTTATACATCTTTTCCTTTTAGTTAAATAAGTGCCATTTCAGCATTACCGGGCAATCCTTTCTCTCTCCAAAACATTGGTACCTTAAAGCTAGATAAGTGTTATGTGTTCAAAAGACTGTGGGAAAGTGCACCTTTTTGCTTCAGGATACATAAAAAAACAGTGAAAAAATATTACAGCAAGCATCCATATCCCTATAATTGGGGACACAGAGCAATAGGCTAGAATGACGATCAAACATTGTAGCAAATAGTGATGTGCGGCAGGTATATTGCAATTTGACATCAAGCAAGAAAAAAAAACATATATAGTTGACAAGAAAGAAAAAATCCAAATACTACCTTTTGATAGGAAAGAAGAAAGCATTTACAGACTCCCAAAAGGAGACGAAGGAGGTCTCTTTTCCAGGTAAGATGCGATGCCATCAGCTGTTTGTCATCAGGTGTGACATGGGGCCTTGTTTTTCTCTATTAGTTCTTTTGTATTATATCTATATTGTTGTTACAGTGATACAAAAGAAAGTTTTTCTTATTTTTACCTTAAGACAGATTAACGTGTTTCCTAGTAACAAGATTTCCTTTCAACAAGAGGGTAGCAGAGAACTGGCTTGCTCATACCTTTTGGGCTGATGCAGACCCCATTGCGGTTCCTAAAATTCAGATTATCTATTTTTTGTGTATTGGTCATTGAATTGATGTCCATATTATAAACTGCCTTGACAGTAGAAATAATTATGATTGATAAAAAGGTGAATATTAGGTATCTAGATCTTCAACCGGCCCTGCACCTTCTTGATGCCAAGGAATGTTCTACACATCTCAAATCTATGCAATGTCATTACCCCAAATGTTTGATCTCTCAGTAATTTATTGGTCATTATTTGATCAGTTGTCATTGACAAACGTGATTTGGGATTGTGTTTCCTAATAAACAAAGCAATTATTTCATGGAAGGAATTGTTTGCAATTATTACAATCAATCTCTGTAAATCAATGCATGCATTATTTATATGGAGCAATCACATCATCCTGATAGCGTAATTACGTCTTACAGTCTAACCTGTTTGACTGGGTCTGTTGTCACTTTACAACTAACTGGTATGCTGGGTTTGATTGGGGTTTGACTGGTGAAATATGTTTATACAAGTATTTAAAACGTCTAAGCAACATAATAACCAAATTAAACTGTACCTAAGACTATGACAAAAAATAACCCCCTAACACCATTCTCTGCTTCTAAGCATTGGCTTAACATTTAACATAAACTTGCCCTGTGTTACTATCTACATATGTATAATTTATAACAAACACAGAAAAATTTGTGTATCGACCCAATGAATAACTGGCTACTTATCTATAAGGTGTTGTAGGTACCTCTGCCATGTCCCACGTTCTTACCGAAACCGAAAATGTAGCCTTGGACATTCAATCTTTGTTGGTCTTTGACATTCACTATACCTGCTTGCTAACATCTCATTTGGTTCCCATATAGAATTAACTTTCTCAGGTGACTGGGTCTTTACATACAGCCTTCTGACCTTTCAAAGAAGTGATTATTAGTGCTGTTCTCATTACTGCTATCTACTGTATATGCCTGACCCATCTCAGTAAAATATTATAGTAAAATATATATGTACCCTACAAAACTAGTCTTTAGACTGCTAATATACCCACCTATTGGGTTGTTTTAGAAAGAATAACACTTCGACAGATCTCTAACTTTACAAATACATTTAAAGGGGTTGTCTGAATTATTATTACTTGCTTCCATCCATGGGATGAGTATGAGATTGTATGGGGTCTGACCTCTAGGTTTCCCGGGGATCCCTAGAGCAGCGCCCTGACCGCTTTCTTTCCAATGGAGCTGTGGATCAGAACCCCTGAGATCTCATACTTGCCCTCTAACCTGTGCATAGGAGACAAGTAATAATCAATTGTAAAATCCCTTTAATTGCTTAAAGAGGTGACAATTTGCAAAAAGGTTCTACAGAAATTGCTCGCTGCCTTATTTTTCAGAGACTCCAAACCGATATATTGAAATGTAATGTGTTATTAGTGTCCACTTTACATCCTAATATTGACTTTACCATGTAACATGATCATTTGAAGACTGAAAATATAGAATGAACAGCTTCATTGTTACATACAACTGTTCACTTTGCATGACACTTAATGCTCTTGGTGGAACTGGCAGCTCTTATTTCTATATTGGTACACATAGATTTCATGAGCAACAGCATTTCTTACAGTCTGAAATGGAAAGAAGGGATTGTCCGAGTAACTATGAAAAGGCAGAATGAAGAGTCTACAGACTTCAGAGAAATTCCCAATTTAAATTTTCTTAAGGACCTTCTTATAGGACTTTTTCTAAATTTGTCCCTAATAGAAATTCATTTTAGAAATGAAGGCACTTGTGTTATGTTTGGTAATCCAATGCTTGATGCGAGCTGGTGAGGGGGCGTTCACATACTATACACATACTACTGTATATTGCAATTCACTGAAGAGTAATAGGAGGCACTGCTCATATATGTGTTTTCACCAGAAGCAACACAGTTCAAAGAACACCAAAGGAGCACACACATAGACATACATGCATAGGCGTACATATATATATATTTAACAATGTATAGTAACATATATATATATATACACACACACACATAAACATACACATACACACTCATATAGACAATCACACATAGTATCTTTTTACATGAAAACCACATATAAAATAAATAAAGACAGATGGTTTTTAATTATCATGATCATCAAAAATGTCCATTTTTATTTTAAAAATGGAAGTTTTTATGTTAAAAAAAAGTTGTAGTAACATAGGCATATACACATTTATACACTCATACATACAGTATACTCATACGTACATACAGTATCACAAAAATACACTCATCTATAGAAACATGCAAACGTACGTATAAACGCACAATATACACATGCACAAATACATGTACTCACAAACATAAATGCACGTATGCAAATGCACACACACACATTCACATATACAGAAATGCACACACACTGATATATAGAAATGCATACGCATTTCAAATGTCATCATACATTTTTTTAGATAGCCAAAGACATGATGGTTTCCATTCAAGTATTCTTTGTAGTCGTAGGATTACTCTTCAGTGAATCAATGCTTGTGTGTGTGGCAGTGTAACGTATATATATCTCGGTGAGACCCCAACCAGCTCTTTTCCTACCTGAACAGGCAAAATTTTTCATATCTTCATGTTTGTAGAAACAAAAAATGTATATTTCCCTCTTGCACATTTCTCTCTTCAATTTAGATCAGGACGTTTACTGATGAGGTGAAGGTCAAGATGTTGGAGTTGACGACTGATGAGATCTCAGTCAAATATAACACATTCACGGCAGAAGATTACACCAACTGGTTTGAGAAAAAACTTTATCTGGTGACACCTGTGATCACCACAAATATCCTTTCCGAATTCCCATTGAGTGCTGACTGTGATTCCTACAAAGCTATGTAAGTGATGTTTAATGGAATTTCTTGCCATTATTAGTCGTAGACATAACAGTATGCATGTGATTAGATACTAATAATGGAGTCCACTCTACACCCAACCAGAGCTCAGTATTTTCTATGGCCCTCCCCCCACCCTTCATACTTCTTGCCAGGTAGACAGTCCCTTCTATGAAGATAAAGAGTATGGTCTTGATGGTTTGGGCCCACAGCAGCTGTTTTATATCTACAGGGTAGGATAGACCATCATGTGGCAGGAGAAGCATGCAAGCAGGAAAATAGGTTCATTTTATAGGGCAGGGATGGGGAACCTCTGGCCTTCTAGCTGTAGCAAAACTACAATTCCCACCATGCCAGGACAACCAAAACGAAAGCTTTGGCTGTCCAGACATGATGGAAATTGTAGTTTTGCAACAGCTGGTGGACCTAAAGTTCCCTATCCCTGCTATAGAGAGTACATTGGTAGCAGTTGCACCTGTAAAACGGTGAGGAGGGCCACAGGCCCATATACCACATAGGTGCATATGAAGACAACAATGAAAAGCCAGGGCCAACCTGTTTTATACTTCTGCCGCACTGCATTTAACGTTCCAGTTCGATTTAAATGAATTTATATCAAAGCATCTATACTTCTTGTCATCTTACAGGGTACACGCACTGAGTGTAAATTATGAAGTAACGGTTGAAGCCAGCCAGGATAATGTCTACAATTTCATGACCAAGCTCTTGGAAAACGGTAACTAAATACAAATAATATCTCCCTATTTCCAATCATCCTCACCCCTTCCTAATATTTGTTGTTCTTTGTATTCCTTCTAGGAAAAAAATGCAACACCGGAAGTGTCAGCACTGTGCGCTATATAGAAAGTTCTTTCGGTAACTACTCTGCTATGGCCACCTATGAAAAGCTCATTAGCTACCAACTAACATTCAACCCTGTAAGTGTTCATACATATGGCTAGTTTTCGTAGGTTAGATAAAAAACATGGTCATTGGAACCCATCCTGGTAATGATCTTATGTAATACTGTTTCCTAATTTATGCTTTTAGCTTGAAGATGGCGTGATTCAAAAACTGACCGATACACAGATTGGAGACATGCTCGTTGTGGCTAAAGTGTATCAAAGTATAGAGAATGCTACTAAAGTCTTCCAATACCTGCAGACACTTACAGTTGCCAGAGTGGATAGCTGTATGACCCAGTTCACGCAAACAGCCATTAAAGTAAGTCTTGCAACATTACTTTTTATAACCTTAAAGGGAACTGGTTACTAGAAATGGGCATCTCAAAGATATGACATAAAAGCTTAGCTAGACAATCGAGTTCTCCAATTTTGCATTACTATTATTTCTGTAAGACTAATGGACTCTCAAATATAAAGAATAAGCATAATACAATGTTTTTGTTTGGTTCCCATTAGAAAAACATCAAAATTGACATCACCGTTGGACAATACATCCTTAAAATATATTTGAACATCCTGAAGACCTCAATAGCAACATACACCCGCACTCAAATTGTACAAATGTTTGAAACCAGAATTTTTGTCGTCATTCAATTCTTCACCCGGGAAACTTTGGAAATGTTTGTCATCAATGACTGTGATACTCTCTCTGTCATGTAAGTGAGAACAATGCGAATGTTTTATTATTTAAATTGTTTATTAGAAGGACATGCCTACACTGGTTCATGCTCTTGTAATCCAGCCCTATTCCCTTCAGGGAAGCTGAGCTGTCCTTTAAAGGGATGCTTTGGTGAAAAAAAAATGTTTTCAAATAAACTGGTGTCATTTTACAGATTTGTAAAACCCTTCAATTGAAAAAATGTCAAGTCTTCCAGAACTTATCAGTTGCTGTATTTTCTGCAGAAGGTGGGGTACTTTTTGTAGTCTGAGTCTGTGCTCTCTGCTGCCACCTCTGTCCATGTTAAGAATTGTCCAGAGCAGGAGAGGTTTTCTTTTCAATCTTTATTTATTGAAGTTTTTTAGTTTTTACAACAATACTTTAGGGAATACAGAGAGAAAAGAGGGGGGGGGGGTCGGGACCCCATTATAGATTCAGTTCAAAACTGTACATACTATAATACATAATGTAGATATAAGTTACAGAGGCACAACAGTCTTTTCTAGATATAAAATATGGAGAGGGTCTTAGGTGAGAGGGAGGGAGGGAGGAAAGGAACCAATAGAACCATGGGAGGGGGAGGGGGAAGTTGTATAGGAAACAGAGGAGAAGAGAGGGAAGTGAGGGGGGGGAGTCCTGCGTCCCACCATATCAAAGACTCAAGAACAAAAATTTAAATGTAAAAGTAAAATATTCATATACAGATTTAGGCTGGGTTCACACTACGTATATTTCAGTCAGTATTGTGGTCCTCATAGCAACCAAAACCAGGAGTGGATTGAAAACACAGAAAGGATCTGTTTACACAATGTTGAAATTGAGTGGATGGCCGCCATATAACAGTAAATAACGGCCATTATTTCAAAATAAACAGCAAATATTTGCCATTAAATGACGGCCATCTACTCAATTTCAACATTGTGTGAACAGATCCTTTCTGTTTTCAATCCACTCCTGGTTTTGGTTGCTATGAGGACCACAATACTGCCTGAAATATACGTAGTGTGAACATAGCCATGTATTGTATATTATAAAACATACTACCTAGGATTGGTTACGTTTCAATAGGGCTATCCAAGGATTCCACACCTTTAAGTAGGCATCATGTGAGAAGGAGAGGTTTTCTATGGGGATTTGCTACTGCTCTGGACAGTTCCTGACATGGACAGAGGTGGCAGCAGAGAGCACTGTGTCAGTCTGAAAAGAATACACCACTTCCTGCAGGACATGCAGCAGATGATAAGAAGACTTGATATTTTTAAATAAAAGTTATTTACAAATCTGTAAACATCAGATGATTTAAAAACATTTTTTTTTAAACCAGAGTACCCCTTTAACTTAGATGGTGTTCTTGTTTTAAGATTATTATTTTTTTCTTTCAGAAACTTTTTGACCTTTCTGTTATTTTTTTTTTTTAGTGTTAATCAGCTGGACAAAGGATATACTAGCATGATTGAGGACACCAAGAAAACAATTGCAACCTGGATTCTAGGCCTCCTGAAACTGCCCAAATACAGTGGTAAATGTTGTAGTAAAGTAATAAATTGCACATTGTAGCCTATTGGCCACAATTTTTTTTTGTAAACAATATTTGTGACAACTAGCATAAACTAATAATAAAAACAAAAAGTTGATATTATTTGCTCATTGTTGGCTTACTGATATATTTTAGGATGTACAAGCATCTCACAGACTACAACAGTATGGATGGAAAGCGTATTCAAACGCTTCTTCGCATTTGTTACCTTAAAGGAGGTGAAGGAGGTGTTCCCCACATTGGACGTAGTAAGTCATGCCACAGTAATTGTAATAATGACGTAAAATAGTTCAAGGGGCAATCTGCTTTGGGCACTCCCTTTTTGGTTAAGATGGTCCCTCTAAGATAAACTAATCCCAGGTTGCGCTGTGATCAGCTGTAATCTTAAAGGGGTTGTCCAGTGAATTTTTTTTTTCTTTCAAATCAACTGGTTTCAGAAAGTTAAATAGATTTGTAATTTACTTCTATTTAAAAATCTCAAGTCTTTCCATACTTATAAGCTACTATATATCCTGCAGGAAGTGTTGTTTGTTTACATTCAGAAACAGTGCTCTCTACTGACATCTCTGGCGGAGTCAGGAACTGTCCAGCGCAGCAGCAAGTCCCCATAGAAAACCTCTCCTGCTCAGGACAGTTCCTGACTCCGCCAGAGATGTCAGTAGAGAGCACTGTTTCTGAATGTAAACAAACAACACTTCCTGCAGGATATATAGTAGCTTATAAGTATGGGAAGACTTGAGATTTTTAAATAGAAGTAAATTACAAATCTATTTAACTTTCTGATACCAGCTGATTTGAAAGAAAACATTTTTTCGCTGGACAACCCCTTTAAGGGGGAACTTAAGCAGAAAGTATTCCTCTACAGCGCCACCATGGGGAAAATGGGGAATTACACAACTAAAATCGATGAGCGGTCAGTTCAGTATTGAAAATATATACAAAAGAAACTATGATAATATGACGTATCTTCCATTACAGGTTACAGTCATCAGCAGCACCAGCATCAGCCAGAAGGTTGAATATATCACCAGCTCAACAGAAATTCTGCAAAATGTTAATTCAACAATGATAGTGTTGGAATCCCTGGCTGGATCGGACAATGTCGTATCTGCTGAGGAGTCATACACCTTTTTGACAGAATTTAATGCCATCTATGAAAAGGTACGTGTTCAAATCTTGGTATCACATAACAATGTATCCATACACACATCATAATATAGGTCCTCTGGAGTAAGACCATCGTCTTGTTTTGTAGCTTAATGTGAAATACATGACATCTGAAGTGAGGGAAGAAGCCATGACCTTCCTCTTTACGAGCGTGATCTCAGATCTGAACTCACTGACAACAGAAGAAATTTCAACGTTCGAGACAACATTCCAGTACTTCCTAGAAGGTGTGACCGTAGAGGCCGTGACTAAAATCCCACTGACCATTGGCTGTAATTTGTACGAGGCAATGTAAGTAGCAAACAATGTCTATACTATAGTCCTTAATGTAAGTGTACTGTATACAAATGTGATATGAATGTGCCTGGTGTCTCCCACCATATGCTGTACTTCACTGCACGGTAGCCATACTAGTATATATAACTATGAGCATCCAGTGAGTGGTCTTTTTAAGAGGCTTTATATGGTGACCAAACAACAAAGCCAGATTTCCAAATAACAATTAGATACAGCTGTCTAAAGAAGTATAGTGCCATACAGTCCTGCCACTATGTAATGTACTGTATAGTTATAAGTAGTGGCAGAAAATGCATACATTATACTTACAGACATTGACCCTATAACAGTTGCATTCATATAGTCCAGGGGTAGGGAACCTTGGCTGTTGCAAAACTATAACTCCCATCAGCTAAAGCTTTGGCTGTCGTGGCATGATAGGGTTGTAGTTTTTCAACAGCTGGAGAGCCTAGGTTCCCTACCCCTGATATAGTCACTACACTATAAAATGTCATAAAATGGCATACTATATAAAGTGATAGGAACAAAAACAGTTGTGATGCCACCTTCAGTGGTGGATGGTGAACTCTGTACAGCCCACTGCTAAGGTTGCATATACTAAAATCTGAAGATGAGTACTCACCATGAGTAACATACCACCAGAATATACCAGCTAATAAGGCTTTCACAGACCAGTAAGGGGTGAATTAGGGTGGTGGGAGAAGAATGGCCTTTCACTAATGGTCCCATAACTGACCCAGTGTCGTACTGGCCCACCAGAGGATCAGAGAATCCATCGGTGGGCCCCCAGCTTTAGAACCTGCACAAACACTGACTGACATGTTGTTTCTCACTGGTTCTTAATTGGTGGGCCCCCAGTATAATTTCCTCTGGTGGGCCCCACATACCCCAGTGCGACACTGAACTGACCTCTATAAATCAGCACAGATTTAAAAAAAAAAAAAAATAATAATAACATGAAGCAACGGTGATAAAAATGATGGTGCAACTCACTGTCTATCTTCTTCCTCAGATTTTCGGCATTCAGCAGCGTTTTGGACAAACTATCCAATGAGGTTGCTAATTCTATAGTCAACAAAATAATTGCATTCCTCCAAGCAAATGACAATGACTCATCAGGTGACTTCCTATAACTATACTATAAGTTAAAGTATGACCTTAAATTGACCAAAAAAAAAAATCATTAACCATTTTTTTCATGGTCCTATAGATGTCTGTAGTAGCCTGTACACTGACAGCACAACCTACGTGAAGAAGATATACTTTAATTTTGTGGAATATGTCACAATCTATCAGCTGAAGCTCTACTACAGCAAATTCAATGTGGTAGGTCTCCTGTCTATATATATATTGAACATACCTGAAGTAATAATCGTTTAACATTGTCACTGCCTAAGGCCATGTTCACACAATGTAAGTTTTGAATTTATCATGGCTGTTGTTGCCGATTCGCAGGCACTGCAGACTGAGGGAATCCCAGCCGGAGTGTATACACATGGGAGGAAAGTTATCAAAGGAAAAGTTGTATTTTTTGGCGTTAAACGACCAGATGCGAATAAATTTGTTTGCAAATGGCAGTTTTGCGAATAAATATTCGCATCTGGCCATTTTACCCCAGCTTCGCCAGGGGGCGGGGAAGGGTGTGGAGGGGGCGGAACGGGGGGTGCGGACTCTGGGTCCACCTCATTTATCGTTTTCTCGCCGAAAAATGATAAGGAAGCCTACGTCTGCTCTGAGCTGGCGTAGGTTTCCTGGCACACACACTGGTGCGCCTCTACATAAATCTCAATACTGTTGGCGCTGCAGGGACACTTTTATGCCCAGCACAAAAACTGCCGGACTTAATAAATGTCCCCATAGTATACACTCTGGCCGGGATCCCTAGCGGCTGCAAGAAAAACTGACATGTCGGTTTTGTGCAGCAGCTATTCAATTGAATAGCTGCCGCACATCCCTGACAGGTCACACAATGGAGTGTGAGGCTCTGGCAGGTCCTGCAGTACTGTCCGGTATGATCTTCACTAACACCGGCCATTCTGTGACACGGCCAGGTCACAGAATGGCCAGTGTTTCACGTAGTGTGAACATGGCCTAAAACTGTAGCCTTTAAAAGATCTAAAGCTCCATTTTACTGACCTGCAATGACTGAATTGTACATTTTATCTTCTGATTCTTATATCCAACAGTATGAAGTCCTACAATCACTCACCAGTAAACAATTGAGTAACCTGTTTATAAACAGCACCGCAAAAAGTAATCTATTTGAAGCAGTTCCGATTCTGACAGAAGTTGGGAAGCGTGACTATTCGGAGATCACTAGTTTCATGGTTGAGCTGACAACTGAGGCCAAAAAGGTAAGACTTTATCTACAATAGTGTTGTAAGTGAAACATCTTTTAAAAGCTAGTCTTCTCAAAGAAGAGGCTTCTTTACATAGAATATAAGAGAAATGCAAATTATATCCATCCCAACTTTATATCTATCCTAAGATAATAGGAAAGGAAATACTAAAGGGCAGACTAGATGGACCAAGTGGTCTTTTTCTGCTGACAATCTTCGAAATATGTTTTGATTTCATCATAATTCAGTCTAGGTTGGGGTGGTCTTCTTAAAGAAGTGGTTTGTTGGAGAGATTTCACTATTAGAGATGACCACCCAAAATTGCATTGATGTGGTCATCTCAAAGGAGTGGTCAGTGTATAAAAGGTAGGTGAATAAAAAAAATTTGGTCTGAATGAGAGGTGTATCATATTGGAAGACACCTGCTGTCCCTTTAAGCACAAATATCATAAGACTGAGGGGGTACATTTTCTCCTTGATATAAAGTCTTGTATGTCATGCAATGTTCCATGGGAAAAAAGAATGCGAAGTATACCTCCTGCAGAAGATAAAAGGCTTGCTCCTCACTGCCACCTATTGGAGGTAGCATGTAGCAAACTTTTTCCCTCCTGGAAGAGAGCTCTTTTGCAAATCATAAATCTATCATGCACATAATATCATAAAAGACATCATTCAATCTTCCTTTTTTGCTATTTCTTCTCTAGCTAAATATTGCAACATTACCTGATGCCAACATTGAGAAATTGGTCTACACGACTGTCTGGGATAAAATATCTAAAAATCTGAAATCTCGTGCAGACTTTTCAAAGTGGTTTGATGGAAACTTAGACCTTATCATCTCCAGTGTTTCTACTTCAGATATTCAAAACCTCCAAGTTAATTCTGACTGTGATTCTCAAAGCTCTGTGTAAGTTTTTGTCACAATATAAAGAATAGGCCGAGGCCGGGGAGTCAGGGCATAAAGGATAATCAAATTTTTTATTATGCATACTAAAGATGTTTGTTTCCCGTTATATAGGGTTAGTGCTTTTTCAAAAGCATTCGATAAGCTGGATGATGACCAAAGGAAGTCTGTGTACGGACAAATTAAAGACTTTAACAAGGGCGTGAAAAATACTAAAGGTAACATACCGAAATCATGTAGTTAAGAATTTTTTTTTATTGGAACAAGCTTCCATTTCCCTATATAGTCAATAGTCCAGGCCATTGCGAAACTACAACAGCTACATGCTCCAGGCCATTGGTTTGGATCAGTGCACCCACAGATGGAATAAGAAGTCAAGAAATTGTCCTATTCTCTAGGAGGCAGCACATTATATGTAAAAACTATATGACACTACAGTATTATAATATGTAAATGTCCTGCATTTTCTAGGATCTTCTTGTCAGACATCTTCTGAAACTAGCAGCCAATGGGTAAAGAAATCGTATGGCCTTTTCATACCGTATGCTACACTTCCCGAAATTGAGGACGCCAATAGCAACTTCAGTGCGGTAAAGGCTTTTATATTTACGAAAAGCACAAAGAAATCGAAATTAAAGATGAGCGTAATCAATATATTTCTCTCTATATATTTCTTCTAAGGCGGAATCGCTTACAGTGATCTCTGGAGAACAAGTTGCAGACTATGCTATTCAATCCGGTGCACTGAAGACTAAGGAAACAACCGTTGCCATTTTTGATAGCATGGATTCAACAAATAAATTGGAGGACTTTTTATCGCGTGTAAATGAAAAAGCTCCGGTAGGTTTTCCAAAAGCAAAAATAATTCGGAGAGACCATTATGCGTGTTACTGATAAACTGTACAAAAATAAACATGAAACGTTTGTTAGAATATTCTTAATAGGCAATATTTTTCCTGTAAAATTTAAGGGATTGTCCACATTGGACTAAAAATTTTTTTTTTTATCTGAGAGGGTATCTCTCAGGTTGGGAAAACCTGGAAGCAGAAATTTGTTTTCCCTGCAGGGTCCCAATAGGAGATGTAAAACAATGACAGCAGGATGTCTATATGTTATATGTACAGTCTATAGATTATGGTTGCGTTACGGTGTGAATTTGCAGTGAATTTTTTTGCATTCCTTTATTTACTACAATCACTTTCATTGTATTGCAGGATGACTTAAGAACCAGTCCAGTTGCGAATGTGATAGTATCAAAAACATTTGAAATAATCTCCGTTGAATTTAGCAGCTTCAAAATAGAGAACTGGACTCTGTGGACTCAGACTCTTCTGAAAAATATCCTCTTTAATGTTGGTGATGCTCAAGTAGAAAGTATTACCTTTCCACAGTCCTGTGACGTTTATCATGAAATGTAAGCGCCTTCATCTTAAGGACACACTAATTTTACAACAGACAATTAAAACAGATTTGGCATCTAGCAATTGTCATGAAGTGGTCTTCTACTATTTTCCACCCAGACATAGCGCCACTCTTGCCCATAAACTTTATCTGGTATTGCACCTCAACCATATTAAGGTGGATGAAGTTAATTTGTAATAGCAGGCGTTTTTTCTCTTCTCATGGAAAAATACTAACCGAAATGAAACAATATTGTAACTGACCTTTTCATAAAATATCCAATCTATCCAATCTTCTTCTGGTAATTTATATATATATATATATATATTTTTTACAGATTAAAGGGCTTCAACCAGGTCTATGATCAGATGACAGAGGCTACGCGAAGGACTGTATACGACAAATGTATAAAACGTCAGCTCAGTAATACCCCCTCTGAAAATGGTAAATGGATGGGCTGTTTTGCAATTCTGCCTCTCAATTCGAAAACATTGCTGTTTGTAGCTTTAGGCCATGTTCACATGGCGTATGAGACTGGCTGTTCTGTGACCCGAATCATCCCGGCCGCAGTGTTCTGATGAGGGCGCATCAGCGCGCGCCCACATCAGAACTCCTCGTAGCACACAATGAAGCAAGCGGCCAGAGCCACTTGTTTCATTGTGTGAACTGACAGGGTTTCCTACGGCCGCTATTCACTGAATTGCAGCCGCAGAAAACTGACATGTCAGTTCTTTGCGGCACCGCTTGGGATCCCGGTCGGAGCGTATACTATGGGGGACATGTATCAACGGGCATACATTTTTTTTTCGGAGGAAAGTGCCGATTTGCGCATGATTTTATTCGCAAATGGCCGATTTGCGAATATTTTATATATATTTTATATATATATATTTTATAAAATATTCGCAAATCGGCACTTTACGCCGGCTACGCCGGGGAGTGGGTGTGAAGGGGGCAAAACGGAGGGCGCGGACACAGAGTCCGCGCGATTCACCATTCGTTCCGCCAAAAGATACGCCGAAAACCTACTCCAGTCCTCAGCTGGCGTAGGTTTTCGGCCGTGCGCACCGAAGTCCGCCTCTACATAAATCCCCGTAGCGCCGGAGATGTGGGGACATTTTTAAGTCCGGCGTAAAAAACGACGGACTTAATAAATGTCCCCCTATGTGTATACGCTCCGGCCTGGATCCCATGAAAGAACATGCAAGGTGTTTTGGCAAACAAAGTACGGCCGCACTTTTAATCTGTGTGAACATAGCCTTAGACTGTAAAAATATGTGTCAAAATATCTGGCTGTTAGGGTCCTATTAGATGGCCCAATGGCGGCTCGATTAATAATGTAAACGAGCGCTAATCTGGTAGAGGCTTCTCAGTCAATCACTGTCCGGGACTGCCACGGGCTGACTGGGCTGAGTGACCCGCCAGTTCAGAGACCCACTCTGAAGCCACAGAGGCAGCTCCGGGAAGTGAGCAGAGGGCAGAAGAACACCGGAGCCATCAGCCGCGCACTTCTATTACACATAGTGATGCACAGTCAGTGGCTGATGATTTTAGGTGAGGACCAAAAGACATGATCAACCGATGATCATTGTTATCATCTGATCGTTGTCTCTATTACATGAAGCGATAATCAGCCAATTCGCCTGATTCAGCCAATTGTCGCTCCATGTAATAAGGGTATTACCCTCAGCAGAAACAAAGATAGATAGATAGATAGATAGATAGGAGATAGATAGATAGATAGATAGATAGGAGATAGATAGATAGATAGATAGATAGATAGATAGATAGATAGATAAATAGATAGATAGATAGATAGGAGATAGATAGATAGATAGATAGGAGATAGATAGATAGATAGATAGATAGATAGATAGGAGATAGATAGATAGATAGATAGATAGATAGATAGATAGATAGATAGATAGATAGGAGATAGATAGATAGATAGATAGGAGATAGATAGATAGATAGGAGATAGATAGATAGATAGATAGATAGATAGGAGATAGATAGATAGATAGATAGATAGATAGGAGATAGATAGATAGATAGATAGATAGATAGATAGATAGATAGGAGATAGATAGATAGATAGATAGATAGATAGATAGATAGATAGGAGATAGATAGATAGATAGATAGATAGATAGATAGATAGATAGATAGATAGATAGATGTGCTCCTCTACTCCAAATGCACATACCTAACAGGTGAATGAAATTGTATTTTCCAGGTGTGCGTTGTGGGGAGCAAACATGGAAATCTCAAGAATGGGTGGATAACAACTTTGGCAAGTTTTCCATATTTGCAAATGTTACTATATTTGCAGTATGGAACGTAAACTTCCAGACGGTAAGCACTTTTCTACAGCAATCAATCTACCTACCACATACATCTATAGGATAAATGTCACCAATTCTGTTGGTTTCTTCTAGACGGAAGTCATCGATAGTCTGAGCCCTAATCAACTGGGAGAAGTCGCTGTAGCGTCCATTGAGAAAGAAGAAGTGGCGTGCCAGGTGGCCGGCAAAGTGCAGCATTTAAAAGTTGACGAAGCATATGGCTTCCTGGACAGTTTCTTTGCATCCTTTAAGCAGGTAAAGTAGATCCTTATTTGAAGTGTAGACACACAAAAAGACAAAAAATGCAACAACTCACTGCTAATGGCAAGACATAAACCCAATACAAATATGAAAATCACTAAAAACAGCCCCCAAAACTGCTAAAGAAAATTCTCATAAAAACAATGAGTCTCTGAGCATACCCTTTTGCAAACAGTGCGTACCATCCCACCACAATAAGGTGGCCTCATACACGGGATGGAACCTACACTAAACTCTTTCGCCTCTCCTGGGCTAATAATAAGCCTGTCCTCAACGCATGCAGGATCCAACTAATGCTTGCCAATATAACCCCCAGGGTGGGATGGGTGCTATGCATGACCAAGTGGGGGCAACGTGCTCCGGCCTAGTCAATGCTTCCAATATGTACCCTGTCCATTTTTATTTTAATTGTGTTGCTCCAGTGGCCCGATTAGTGCCTCATTGTGCTGCTCATGCCTCTGCATGTCAGTCTAAGCCAGTGGGAGGGCTATTAGATCAGTCAGCTTACTCAGCTGCAGCAGTGCTCAGGGGCGTGTAAAGGGGCGTGCACAGGGATGTGTACAGGGGCATGTACAGCTGCTGGCCAATCAGCATCCATCTTCACTGGGCCAACTGACATCACTTCCTGCATTTGGTCTCTTTTTTAGGTTACATAGTGGGCAAATGTAAAGCATGTAATTGTATTTCATAGGGAAAACAGGCAAAAATAAAAGAAGTCAATTGCACAGATGTAGTATATAACCTCCCCTGCTGATTTACCATTATTTATTGATAATGGCAGTGTCCCTTTAAATCAGAATTTTTAATTTGCCCCAACTGATTTCCTTAAAGGGGTTGTGTATATTTGTAATTTTCTTCTATTTAAAAATTTCCAGTCTTCCAATACTTATAAACTGTGGTATGTCCTGCAGGTATGTCTGTATTTACACTCATAAACAGTGCTCTCTACTGACATCTCTGGCCGAGACAGGAACTGTCCAAAGCAGCAGCAAATCCCCATGGAAAACCTCTCCTGCTCAGGACAGTTCCTGACTCGACCAGAGATGTCAGCAGAGAGCACTGTTTCTGAATGTAAATAAACAACACTTCCTGCAGGATATATAGTAGCTTATAAATATAGGAAGACTTGAGATTTTTAAATAGAAGTAAATTACAAATCTATATAACTTTCTGACACCAGTTGATGTGAAAGGAAAAAAAATTGCTGGACAATCCCTTTAAGTTACTGTGTTTTCTCACACAATTGTTTCTACATGTCTTGCAGACCAGCAAAACAAAGATTACAAGCAAAGAAATTGGTTCCAAGTTCTTGTCGGCAACACTCACCTCTATCAGTTCTGCGTTTTCCAGTTACTCCACTGTTGAATGGAGAACCTTATTTACTACCAGGCTACAACCTTTCATGTCCAGCATTGATTCCAACCAGTTGACAACCATATTGGCTTCTGCTGACTGTGATGCTTATGGTGAAGCGTAAGTAACAACTTTGTAATAGAAAACTTAGAAAGATATATCTCTGTGGCGTTACCGTAAATTCTATCAACCCCTAAATGTAATCACTCCATTAGGTATAATTTTACTTAAGGTTTTTACTTTATCAAGAATCTATATGCAGTGACATCTGTAGTGGATATTTAACCTAAGAACGTTCTTGATAGGGACATAGGAACAACTTGTGCCACCATGTGCAAGTTTCCATGATAGATAGATAGATAGATAGATAGATAGATAGATAGGAGATGGATAGATAGATAGATAGATAGATAGATAGATAGATAGATAGGAGATAGATGATAGATAGGAGATAAATAGATAGATAGATAGATAATAGATAGATAGGAGATAGATGATGATAGATAGATAGATATGAGATAGATCTGAGTAAAATTATAGCAATGCTACCATGTATAATCTAAGGGCAAGGCCTCCTATTGAGGAAAAGGTTGTGGGCTAGTTCTAATAGCTGCAAGAATTCTGAATTCTTTGAAGTTACTTGTTTTTACTTAGACATGATGGCAACCCCCTTCCCAAGTCTAATGGTTTTCATAGTCAATATGAACAGTATCTTCTGAATGGAATTTGTTCTCTAGATATTGTTCTCAATTTACATTTTTCATACCTAGTGTACAAAGTCTGGACTCTGTGTTTAATGATCTTTCCGATGACACTAAAGCGCAACTTTTTGAAGTTTTATTATCCTTCCTCCAGAAACACACATCAGCCTCAGGTAAGGTTTATGTGAAACTCTTGCTTAGTAGCATTCCAGCCAATTCCGAGCTGTTTCCCTTCCCAGCCAATATGCCCCCATTTCTCCAAAGCCCCATAAGTATACTTAAAGAATATAACAATGTACTTTTAACCATAAAACAAACTGTCCTGCATCTCCAGGTGCCTGCCCCAAGAGCGGAGAAAGCAGCAGAGATACTATTACGAGGATTTTTGGAAAATACAGAATCTATGCGACTTTTGCAGATCTGAACACGTATGTGAATCCTTTGAATGGGGTACGTGTACTTTTTTGTTTACATTCTAATTAATTGTAGAAATAGAAATTGATCCTTGTATAAATTTTTAAACACACACTGCTTTCTTTATGGACCATGGTCACTCCTGCCCATTACATATTAGGCTGGTCCAAAATAGAAATAAAAAGTCTGTAAAATAGATATAAAAAAATTACCTTTTTTTTTTTTTTTTTTTTTAATCTAATGATGTGTTCTATTACAGTCTATGGAAAAGCAACTATCAGTGCACACACTTAAAAAAAAAAAGGTCCATGTTGGAATTACAGCTGTGTTTTAGCAGCTTTTCTATAGACTTTAGTAGAACACCAATGAAATCCAATGTGCCTATAATAGAAAAAAAAAGGCCCCAGCAACACATAGACAGCACACTGGATATAGGTACAGTATTAGGCTATGTTCACACTACTTATGTTCCGCAAAAATTATGGCCGTTGTTACAACGGCCGTGATTCCTACGGAACTTACGTAGTGCTGCAGGCTGAGGGAATCCCGTCCGGAGTGTATACACATATACAGCGGCGCTGCAAGAAACTGACATGTCAGTTTTCTGCGACCTCTATTCATTGAACACAGTCAGTGCACACAGTGGAGCAAGCGGCTTCGGCCGCATGCTTCATTGTGTGCAGTGGGGAGTTCTTATGCAGGCCCACATTAGAACTTAGCGGCGCTTAAGATCATCCGGCCGATACTGCGGTACTGATCTTTTCTAAAAACGGCCGGACTCTTACAGCCTCTGCACATAGCCTTATGCTGCTGATTTTACCTAAGGATTACATTGCATGATATCAATAGCATATTAGCTATATGTGAATATGCCCAAAGGAAGCATCAGATGGTAGTAGAAGGAAATTCTAGAAGGCCTTACTTTTATTGTGTTTTCTTTCTTAACGGAACTGAAATATTCTTCAATGCTGTGATGTTTTATCTGTTTGCAGCTGTCAGCAATTGATCTAATGTCACCTACTCAGAAAGCCAACCTTGCTTTTACTGACGGCATACTGAGTAATACCACCAAGGCACAAGTCCTGGTTGACAGTATAGCTAACATGACTTTTAGCGAGCTAGACACTTTTCTCTCCAGTTTCCAGGACATTGCACAACAGGTGAGGACTAATCAATATCTATCTATCTATCTGTCCGTCCGTCTATCTATCTATCTATCTATCTATCTATTATCTATCTATCTATCTATCTATCTATCTATCTATCTATCTATCTATCTATCTATATATTATCTATCTATCTTCTATCTATCTATCTATCTATCTATCTTCTATCTATCTATCTCCTATCTATCTATCTATCTATCTATCATCTATCTATCTATCTATCTATCTATCTATCTATCTATCTCCTATCTATCTATCATCTATCTATCTATCTATCTATCTATCTATCTTCTATCTATCTCCTATCTATCTATCTATCATCTATCTATCTATCTATCTATCTATCTATCTATCTATCTATCTATCTATCTCCTATCTATCTATCTATCATCTATCTCCTATCTATCTATCTATCTATCTATCTATCTATCTATCTATCTATCTCCTATCTATCTATCTATCCATCTCCTATCTATCTATCTATCTGTCTGTCTGTCTGTCCGTCCGTCCGTCCGTCCTTCTATCTATCTATCTATCTATCTCCTATCTATCTATCTATCTATCTATCTATCATCTATCTGTCTGTCCGTCCGTCTGTCTGTCTATCTATCTGTCTGTCTGTCTGTCCGTCTATCTATCTATCTCCTATCTATCTATCTATCTATCTATCTATCTATCTATCTATCTATCTATCTCCTATCTATCTATCTATCTATCTATCATCTATCTATTATCTATCTATCTATCTATCTATCATCTATCCGTCCGTCCGTCCGTCTGTCTGTCTGTCTATCTATCTATCTATCCATCTCCTATCTATCTATCTATCTATCTATCTATCTATCTATCTATCTATCCATCTCCTATCTATCTATCTCCTATCTATCTATCTCCTATCTATCTATCTATCTATCTATCTCCTATCTATCTATCTATCTATCTATCTATCTATCTATCTATCTATCTATCTATCTATCTATCATCCATCTACCATTTAGTTCATATCTACTGATCTTTCTCTACAAAAATGATTGATATCCTCACATTTGAACTTCTAGAATTCCAATTTTTTTTCCTTCCTATTTTCACAGCAAGGTATCAGCTCTTTACCAAACCCTGAAATCCGAGATAATATTTTTGACCCCATTTTCCAAACAACCTCAGTGGAATTTTATCACTTTACTAATGGGCAATGGGACAGTTATTGGAACTATAAACTTAAACCTTTCCTACCCAGCCTGACTACAAGACAAGTTCAACAAATACCTGAGGGCATTAACTGTAACGCCTTCCAATCCTTGTAAGTAGCAATTATTTTTTAGGCCATTTCAAGCACAGAAACATCTTCAGAAAGGACCTGCTGAGACATTTCTATAGAAATGATAATTACCATAGTGCCTACCCTGTATATAAGTTGATTTTTTAACTAGTTCTTTTGCATCACAACTTTTTCGTTAAAGTGGTACTCTTCAAAATAGTCTTTAAATCAACTGGTGTCAGCTGGAAAGTTATACAGATTTGTAAATTACTTCTATTAAATATCTCAAGCCTTCCAGTACTTATCAGCTGCTGCATGTGCTGCAGAAACTGGAGTATTCTTTCCAGTCTAAGAGCTAAAAGAAAATGACAGGTGTACCATAGGGTGAATCAGTATGAAAAAAAAAAGTTGTGGTAGTAGAAGTGAGAAATTCACTCACCTGATGATCTTGCGCTACAACAGTAGCAGAATAATATAAGCAGCATCTACAGTAGCAGAATGATGTAATCACTAGGTGCAAGCCGCTTTGTGTTCATCCAGCCTAGCTCCTAGGTAAGACAACTGTGTGTAGAGTGCTTGTGACCATGGATCACCACTACAAATGTGCTGGAGACTAAAGGCGCCCAACAAATGTCTGACACAGCGCTCTCTGCTGCCACCTCTGTCCATGTCAGGAACTGTCCAGAGAAGTAGCAAATCCCCATAGAAAACCTCTCCTGCTCTGGACAGTTCCTGCCATGGACAGAGGTGGCAGCAGAGAGCACTGTGTCAGACTGGAGAGAATACACCACTTCCTGCAGGGTATTTTCTCCAGAGTTACACTTTAATATTAATTAAAATATTAGGTTAGCCCATATAAAAGCTGATCAAATATACATTTAGAAACATCCCCCCCATTTCCATGGTCTGTGGCAGGAATATTAGTGCAGCCAAATGACTGCGACTGAGCAGCAATAGCACACATAACCTACAGTATGAATAAAGACCAGGCTGCTCATGATAAATACATAATTAATAGTGAGGAGCGAATACTGTTCGATTGAATAGTGAGATATTCGAATATTCGATATTCGTACAAATATCCCGCGAATATTCGATAAGCGTTCAAATCCCCCAGCTTCCGGTTTCACCCTTCAAATGGTCAAATAGATGCTTTTCACTAATCGAATACTTGTTCCCATAGACTTTAATGGGATCAGATATTCGATCGAATATTCGAATATTCGCGGGATATTCGTATGAATATCGAATATTCGAAATTCTCACTATTCGCTCATCACTAATAATGAATAGATAACCATGGTATGGTATGAAGGATGCTCTGGTTATTGATATATGACATTTTGTTGCCTCTTCTCACCTCCTCAGTATATCTGGCTGCAGCAGCCGTTACAATGAACTCACCAATGCCGTGCAAGATGCCATTTATAGGAAAGCATATAACTTCCTTAATAATAAAAAGACTCCCAGCGGTAAGAAGCCATAGACCGTATTTTATTATCTGTTTATACTATGTCTGTTCACCGCAATCTCCTAATATTTGTTTTATATCTGTATTCTTTGTTAGGACCAGCATGTCCTGTAAATTCCGGAGGCAGCGGTGCATGGCTCGATGCCAACTTAGGGTTATTTAGTGAACTTGCATCTGTTTCACAAATCATAATCCTGGACCCAGGCTTTATAGTTGTAAGTATTGTTCAGGGCGGGATGGGGAAATTTTCGTGTCCCCCCCCCCTTAAGCTGTTGCAAAACTACAATTCTCATCATGCCTGGGCAGCCAAAGCTTTATAGTTTTGCAAAATCTAGAAGGCTGAAGATCCCCTATTCCTGGTTTACAGCCTATGGGACAAATAATTATCGGTTACAGAGAGATAGACGGATGTGTGTTTTTCAAAGATAAACAAATATTTCCCTTTTTTTTCTTATTCAGACTGAAGCCATCGCGCATCTTACTGCCAACCAGCTGGGCGTCTATGTGGCCAGCAACGACGTTTTGTCAGACAAGGACAAGATTGCAAAGGTTATGGGTGGAATTACTGCTGAGACCATTGGAGATTTCATGGATGCATTTAATGCAGGAGCGGTCAAGGTAAATGGGATATGCAGTCTTTATTTTTTGGATTGCGCATCTTTTTCCTGTAGATATTTTTAGTTATACATGTTACATTATAATGCGGAAAAATGGCTGTAAGGTAATAGTATATTTTTTTTTTTGCTCTGGTTTTCTATTATAGGCTGGTATCTCACAATTTGGCAGTGCAGCGGTGAAAAAGTTCTTCATGGGAGAAATTTTCTGTAAACTCGGGTCCATTTTCTCATCCTTCACAGCTAGTGACTATACCGACTGGTTCCAAACAAAACTCAAATTGTTTGTCCCGTCAATTGATGCAAAATCTCTTGGATTCATATCCACAGACATTACCTGTGACTCTCTTGGGGCCATGTAAGAAAAAAAAAACAACAACATTTAATTCTAATTGTGCCCTTTTGGTATGACATGTATCAGGCTGACCTGTCTTCTCTACCCAACAGCATGACAGCCTTAAATAGTGTCAAAAACCCTGAGAACCCTGATGCTGTATACAGCTTTTCCAGATCTGTTCTAGAAGCCAAACAAGGTAAGTCAAAAAGAGCCACAACCAGCACAGGACTGTATGTCCATACCAATGGCCTCCAACCTGTCCATCTTCAGCCACTTTAAAGTATACCTTGACAGCCTATGTGAGTTATATCTGGGATGCAAGAAGCTGGAGGCCACTGAGGTTTTAGTTTTGCAATCTTTTTAAAGTAAAAAATTGCTACAAAAATATGTGCTTTTTTAAAATATAGATATTGAACCTTTTCTTTATCTGATATATAAAACACAACCGATAACTAAAGAGATACTTGATGTCTGTGTCTAGATGCCTGCACAACTGGGATGGACTCAAGGACATGGCTAGTGACATACTTCGGGCAGTATGCTTCTCAAGGAGTGTGGTCTGTGTTTGTTAGTTTGTACCCCAACTTACAAGTGGTGAGTAATGCTTTAGTCGTCTTCATTGATGCTTTACGTCAACCTCCTGTGGGTTTCTTGTTTCACTTATCCCTCATGATCTCTTTTTTGGTCCTCTTATAAGTATTGTCGAGGGAACTTGCTGAAAGGTTGGGTTCATCAACGTTCGTCTGAACCCAAGCACTCAACATTTTGGCATTTGACTCCTGGCATTTGGAGAAGTTGGATGCCGCCCAAGGGCAGCCAGAAAAGCATGGATACAGGGTGGCCTCCAACTTTCAGCAAGTTTGCTCAATACTACCCAAAAGTTTTCTCCTCCTCTTTATTCTCTCCCTCAATGGTGCTTGCCTCCCCACCTTTGATTTTTTTCTTTAGGCCTCAGCTGTCAAACTATGACCCACCAACTGTGGCAAAACTACAATTCTCTTCATGCCTGGACAGCTAAAGCTTTGTCTTTGGCTGTTCAGGCATGATTGGAATTGTAGTAGCTGGAGAGCCATGAGTTTGACACCCTTGCTTTAGGCCATACAGGTTGGGGACAATCAAAATAATTTCTTGTTTTATATTCTTTTTATAGACGGAAGTTACAGACCTCTTGACTGCTAGCCAGCTGGCCAGTGCATCTTCCAGTAGCAGTAGCAGTAGCAGTTTTTCAACAATCACCACTGTCTTATTGTCATTCAATGGCAGCATTGATGACTTCTTACTCTACATGAATACATTGAAATTGAGCTATTTACAGGTCAGTCATCAGCAAAAATGTGTTTTACTAGGTTTACTTATGCAGACATTTCAAGTTTCAATCAGGGTATCATGAGATCCAAACACCCTCTAAAACATTACAAGCTATTCCAACTACGTAACACATATGACTGGCATAGGAGGAGTAGCAGCGGCCACACTTTGTAACAACCTGGAGTACTGCTTTTCTAGCATGTATGCTTATTCACATAAAAATAACACGAATTAAAGCAGCAAACTAGACAAAGTAGAGGGAGAGGAGCTGCAATAGGATCTTTACAGCGAGCAGGATAGGAGGAGCAATAAGGGAAGACATTGCTGAGTGCATTCCTTATGTAAACCACATGGAGGTTCACCAATTTTGCAAGTGTGGAGGAAGACAATGTACACTAACACAAACCAATGGGGGGGGGCTATAGTCTGATGCACATCTAATACTATTGTTATCTAAAGGGATATAAGGATTTTTAAAGATAAACCATAAAACTAAACCATACGGAGGAAAGGGTTTCTATTTTTCACTTATCCCCATGTGTTACTTTAATATGAGAATTATATCATGAGTGATGTTTTTCTTAAATATTTTCAGGGATCATCAATTCTGGCCAATCCTAAAGTGAGAGACATCTTGATGATGGCCGTCGCAGACAATGTGTTTCCATATTTTCCTGAATTTACCTTAGAAACAACTAAATCGTGGTTGAATGCAATGAGCTTTCTGCTTACCAGCCTTAATGGCACCACACTGCAGCCAATGCCTTTAACAATATCATGTCCTCAGTTTCAAGCCTTGTAAGTAAAACCATATGTTTATCTACTTGTGTTTACTAATTATAAATGTCCGTTACAGGAACATTACATTTATATATTCCAGTCTTCATTTAAATGTTCTATAGGATTAAAAACATCAAAAAACAGCACCAGACCTGTGCATGGTCTGCGTTTCCATTGGAGCTCAGTTTCATTGATGTGAATAAGACAGAGCTGCAATAGCACACGTGGCAGATATTTTTCCTATCCTGGGGGGCCACTTTATAAAATGGTGGTTGCAGTTTTCACCCAGGCAGAGAAAGGGAAAACAAACCCATTTGGGGCCGTAGCTGAGACTTTGTCTTTATAAAAAAAATAATAATTTCAACTCCAATTGTCCTCCATTAATGGTCAATTTCCAGTAGTGAGTACCTAGATTTTCAAACTTTGGCATGTGCTAGCACTAAAGGCTAAAAGCATGTTTAATATCTAGCATAGGGTATTATCATAGACTTGGAGGTAATATGATTTGAGTAACGGATACTTGGCATAGGAACACTGAGGAAAAAGCTTAAGAATGCACACCTTCATTTCACAGATGGCATACACGAAAATCCAATAGGCAAATTGCAAAGAACTGTCCCCATTCCCCTGCCATGTATTACTCCTTTACTTAAGTTTACCCCAATCACCATGTTTCAGATGCAAAATACTGAGGTGAATAAATTCACTAATATTTCTTTATAAGGAGAAATTGACAAGGTAAATAATATAATCCTAGTTGCCTGCAGTCACCACTGGGGGGAGCTAACTGCATATGGATTTATACAGCTAGTATTAGACCTAATGGGAGCTGCAGACATGTATTCAGTAAGTCCAGCAAGATACAACGGTCTGGCACTACTCAATCACAATGGATAAGAACATGGTAGCAATAGGGAGTGTATAAACGCGGTGGTGCTCACCCAACAAGAAAAAACCTTTATAACTGTAAATAGAGAAAAGAATATAGGGGGCACTCACCGTCGAAAATACAAAATTCTTTATTAAATCTTCATGAAAACATCCCTGCTTGGTGCAGCAGTGAACGGGAATCGTTCACTGCTGCACCAAGCGTGGATGTTTTAATGAAGATTTAATAAAGAATTTTGTATTTTCGACGGTGAGTGCCCCCTATATTCTTTTCTCTATTTACATGTATTCAGTAAGATTCCTTTAATGGTAGCTCCACACAGTTGCTAAGAGAGTGTCAAATAAAGCAAAGCCTTTATACCATTGGCATCACAAAAAAGGGGTTCCTACCTCTATAGTAGCTATATCACTGTGGCAACTACCATGTTTATATCTTGTCTTACAGTGTGTTTTTTGTCTTATAGTGTGCATTCTGTCAATCTTGTATACTCTTCTTTAACGCTTGTAAGGAAGCAGGATTTTGCAAACTTCGTGGTTACATATTTGACAAGCCAATTTAACCAGACATGTAAGTAACATTTGTTATCATATAAGGCTATGTTCCCACAACGGGAAAACGATAGCTGTCCTTCTGGACAACATTCTTTAAGCGACAAAAGACGTCCGTCTTTAATGACGACCGCAAATAACGTTCATGATCATTATCTGCGGCCATCATTAACAACAGATGGCCGTCTTTTGATGCTAAAATGGTGAACGTCTGGAAAGGCAGCTGTTGTTTTCCTGTTTTTTGGAGATGGACACTGGATATAAATGATTTGTGATATACTACCTGTTTTTAGTTCCAGAGAAGGTGTCCATGTTAGAAAGACATGAAAGCTTTGTTAAAGAAACAATGCTACTTCTATCCATGGGTTTTGTCTGTTATTGCAACTCAGCTCCTGTGAAGTAAAAGGGTCTGAGCTGCAATACCACATTACTGAAGGAAAATGAATACCTTGTGACAATGGATTGATATCTAACGTTAGTCCTAACAGCTTCACAATAATAGGGTAACTCTGCCCCATGCACTGGTAGAACAAGTGGAACTGGATCAGTCCTAAATCTTTAATCTCCTAAGGAGTGAAGGGTCTGTTTTTTCTCAGTTGAAGAGCTTAGGTAAAAAAAAAAACTAAAAGGGGAAAAATTCATAGGAGTTGGGTAAGGGGATTTCACAATCAATACAAGAAATGAGTTTTCTCTTGGAAGACTCTTTTGTTCCTTATCCTTCCCTACCCAGACCTAGCAGACAACATTATAAAGACAAAGATGTTTGAACAGGGCTCCAGCACATGAAGATGGATGTGGGAAAGGGAGAAACAGAAAAAGTACTATCCTTTGATATTAGGAACTATGGGGGAGATTTATCAAACACGGTGTAAAGTGAAACTGGCTCAGTCGCCCCTAGCAACCAATCAGATTCCACCTTTCATTTTCCAAAGAGTCTGTGAGGAATGAAAGGTGGAATCTGATTGGTTGCTAGGGGCAACTGAGCCCGTTTCACTTTACACCATGTCTGATAAATATCCCCCTATCTTTGCAACAACTAAACATAGCATGGCTATTCATAAATAGTAGCTGTGCTGAAAGGGGCCATTGATATGTAGTACCAACCAACAGGAAGGAACTTTATCCTTGGCTGCCTAATACAGTGCCTGGGACTTCATCAGGGTAGATGGCAGCGAGTACAGTGATATCATGCCAGACTGCAAGGAGGCACCACCAAACCAAGATGGTGGCAATCAAGAGCAAAGAGAGAAGGGGTCCCTGAGTCTAGCAGGCACTGACAAATGTGATAGGGGAAGAGAACACAGGGGAGCCCAGGCAGAAACACAGCTCCAAAGGCCTGAGAACAGAAGCACAGCCTAACCTGTATAAGACAAAAAGAAAATTTAAAATGTTAAAGTTCCAGAACATACCACCTGTCCTGCAGTGGCAAGAATAGGGGGAAAAAGCATAGTCAGAAGGGGCCACTATAAAGGCAGTCAGCTTATTATTTAATATATTTATAAAAAGTTCCTCATGTCCTACAAGTGCACTAGGGCAGAGTAAGCCCATGATTGTGCTTCTGCTGGCAGTGCTGGCAGCAATGGTGATTTCTTCATCGCAAACAACTTATCGAAACAAAAATCAACACCAGGGTGGCTTTATTTGGGATTCAGGTCTGTAGAAAGTGTAGGCCACTCCATGTGAGGTCCCCAGCATTGTCATCCATGAAGATGACATTAGGCCTGTCTTGTTCATGCAGAGGCACAATGACTGGATTGATCATGTTATTCAAGTAGTATGGGCTTGTCACTGTACCATTTACAAAGTGTAGGGCAGTTCTATATTTACTAGACACACCTACCCACACTGTAACACCACCACCACTAAGGACCACCTAACAAACGTCTTGTTTGAGAACAGCAAGTTGCGCAAAAAGTACTGAAATATTGAACAGTTGGACATGTGCATTCAAAAGTTTAGAGAAGGTTACCTGTAAAGGTTACAGCACATTTTAGATTTATTCAGAAATTTTACCCCCCCAGCCAAATATTCTTAACATTTTGTGAGTAGTGTATAACAGTCAAACCTGATGCATAATAGAGATCATTCCAGGTGATGGACACCATAGGTACCAAACACCTGCAGACAACTAACAACACCAAATACACTTTTACCGTAACTGTCCCCATTTAACAGGAGTGTGTTAGGAGTATAGCGTGTTAGTTGCTGGTATAGATGCAATATTCCTTTGCTAACATTCTGCTTAACTAGAATGGCTGCCTTTTGGAAGGAAGGTCATAACATATCTGTTTTTGTTTTTTAATAGCTGAGGCATGTACAACTGACCAATATAATACAGCCGCTTATGTACAGGCGAACATGGGACAGTTCTGTGCACAAATTACAGCTCAACAAGTCTCAAAATTTTATGCCGTAAATGAAGTAAGTTATAATAATGTGTGCAATATGCCCTAGAGAAGATTGATGAAAGGTCTTATCTGGAAGACTGTGCATGATTCCTCCTCTGATTCCGACTGTCCCTCCCACCGACGCTGCATGGGTGTTCTCTGTTGTATTGTGTTTTAATAATATTCCTGGACATTCTGTTACTTTGATGAGACGTGTATATCTGTGGTTACCAATTCAGTAGGCGAAACATTTTGATCAGGACACATGATGGGCAGGAAGCAAAACAACCTTCACTAAGTCCATCATCCATCACCCCATCATCATACGTAAAACACCCTGACAATGCCTGCAAACAAGGACGATGCGTTATTTAATAATAATTTATTCCAATTTCTATATTACCACTTGTCTTGTAGGTCTCCTTTAATGCCAACCCCCTTTATTATCTTTCCTATATGGATAAGTTAGTTTGAGGGTATTAATTTTTTTATTTTTGTTCCAATGCCAACTCTTTACATCCCTGGTGACTCAATATCATCACAGGGGATCGGGACCTCAAAGCAACTAATTCTAGTTTTCATTTATGTATGAAGAAAAATGAAATATTGTCACGGGGACATGGATGCGAAAGCTTTTCTCATAGGCCGCCTGTAACTTTGGACTTTGAGAACTTTTAAATATCATGTTTTCGAAGCAACGTAAGCGGCAACCAAAAAATTGGGAAATGCATAAATTGATAAATTAAATTTGTTGTCAAGTCGAAAAATGTACAGTACTCATTGTCATTGGACTTTATAAACAAGAAATGCCTTGCATTTGTGGTGAAGCCACATTATTGGATCCCGAAGCAATGCAAAAGATTCTTCTGCCCCATATGAAAAGACAGTAATATGAATGGTGTAAGATAGCTGAAGGCTTTATTAGAGATCTTGCATTAAGATTCGGGAGCTTTAAGTGATGCCCCTTCTTATGTTTAAGATACACAATATCAATATTTAAAACTTGTAACTAGGCCAATAGAAAAATTTTCGTCCCAGCCCATCCATTAGCTGTGATGCCTAGTAGAGCAGGCTGCCTATGGGGTATGTGAAGTTGTTAGAATCAAGAGTTTCAGACCATCCTGCAATGTCAATGTCCTGTCTCTTAAATGTTTAGTTTGATCAGTAGCAAAGCATTTTCTTGTAAGATCACAACTTTTCCTGCTACCTCCTCCTTACTGAATGTGTAACATCTAATGTAACCACTATGAAGACCACTCACAATGAAGACGGTGATTATACCCTTGGATGCATATACAGCCATTTCACTATAGTGACATCCATTACAGCTGCTGGCCTAGACTTTACAATTAATATTATTAGTTTTAATTCATGGTCATTGTGGGAAAAAACACAATTTTCTGTATTTTCTATATTCTCATTGTAAATAAATCAACCAGTGCATTAAATGTATTAAAGTACCAATATATCTCCCACAAAGCAGTTGTGTTATAAATTGTATTCATGTATGAACAATGAAAATTGCCAAAGCAACGGAAGTGTTGTATTATTATACTTCATCATTTCTGTCATTGTAAAGGTGAGCCACTCAAGGCATTGGTTGTTCATTGACTGTATACCATATAAGCAATTGCCAGCAATTCTTTTTATCTTTGTCCTGTCTCTGTAGCTTATTTGCTTATAATAAATATTCATTGATAAAAAAAAAAAAAAACGCCTTGGTATATTTTTCATGGTGTTTTCTGGCAGAGTGGTTCAGCGTTGTCTCTTTATGTCTAGATGTTTGTCTAATCTAACTAACCCTGTTGCTACTGGTTAAACTAAACTCTAAGTTTACATCAAATAACTAAAGCTAGAAAATGTACGAACTAACCTTGGCTGGGAAGATGAGTGCTAACAACCCGGTAACCATAGTAGAGACGAACGTAGATTTTACAGTTTCTGAGGTCTATTCAGCAATCGAAACATGATGAAATATATCGTGGTGATGGTTAACTTGTAATTTCTACTTTATGACTTACTGGTTATTGTAATTTCTAAATTCTATTCAATTCTAACATTTTTGCCTTTTTTACAATTTATTTTATAAATCTAATATCTATTCTTGTATGAGTTGTGAACAAGTGTTGGATGTGTGGGTTTTACAGTTACACATTAAACTAATTACTCTCGGAGCAATCTGTAAAAAAAAATTTAAATATCAAAAAGAGTACACCTAGATACCAAGAAACGGTCCCCTAGATTTATTAGTGGTGGAGTCTAGCCAAAAAGAAAACAAATCAAGCTGAGGGTCAAATCAATTCAATTAAATTCAACGGTGCCAGAAAGTAACTTTCTGGCACCGTTGAATTTAATTGAATTGATTTGACCCTCAGCTCGACAGTCTATACTATATATAGTTACTATAGTAAGATTCTCTTTGTTATTCATCAATACTTAGCTTTCATTTTACCAGAGCAATATGAGAAATGAAAGCTGAGCTTTAATTGGTTGCTATTGGGCAACAAAGAAAATCTTACTATAAGACACAGCAATAAATCTTTCTTCAAGTCTTTCTTCATAAGAGTTATGCCATAAATGGTTGAAACCTTCTGCTCAACCATCTCGGGCAAGTAGGCCTTCTGAGATGTGGAGCAGCGGGTCTACGTTGCAATCATCGCCTGCAGGCAAAACTACACTTGCATGCAATATCAAATAGCTGCACAATTTCTTGTAGAGGCAGCTATTGGACAACACATGTGGATGAAACATGACATATGACATTATTATTATTATTATTATTTATTTATAAAGCACCCTTCATTCCAGAGCGCTATACAATAGATAGGGGTAACAAGCAGGAAAAGTACAAGATCAGGACACATAACATGAAGGCAAAAGACAGGCTGGTACATGGGGGAAGAGGACCCTGCCCGTGGGGGCTTACAATCTATCTAGTTGTGACATTATCACAACTTAGACCGCCCCTCCATGTCTCGGGTGGAAGGGAGGGAGTTTCACCGCTGGGGAGCAAAAGACTTTAGCTGTTTACTACTCTTTGGATAATATCCTCAAGACCATTCACCACATTTGTAGCCTGTCTCTGTACCCGTTTGGATTGCAATCCTTCTTTCTATTCATTATACCTCTACCTATACAGTCAAGCAAACAATTAACTTTCCCTACTGCCTGGTTGCACTGGTGACAGTTTTAAAGGCTGTCAGAAATCACTACCCCTAAGTCCTTCTCTTCTGAAGTCTTCTCTAACTGAAGAGTCCTCGTATAGAGGAATGGAAACTCTGAATTGCAGTTTCAATTGTTTTGACCACTTAGCTAGTATAGCTAAATTATTTTCTAAATCATGTCTAGGAACACCAACCCTATTGCACACTTTTATGTCATCAGCAAACAGGCAAACCTTACCTATCAAACTTTCTCCTAAGTTACTTACAAACATTTAAAGCAATAAGATGTTCCCCTGGTGCCAATTTGTGGACCGTGGAGGAATGTTTCTCACTCTGATAATTCCCCAGTCCATCTTTCATACTTATCTTTTCTCATGAATTATTTCACTCCCCCCCCCCCCCCCCAATCTTCCCAGTACAGTACAGTTTGACTATACCTTCATCCAGCACTTTTGTGACATAGTCAAAGAAATCAATGAGATTAGTCTGACATAACTTGTCTGCAGTAAAGTCCTGCTGGTTTGGGTCCATTAAGTTTAATCACAGATCAGAGTTCGTTAAGAACGGTTTGGACACATCGCTTAAAGCGACTCTGTACCCATAATCTGACCCCCCCAAACCGCTTTTACCGTCAGATTAAAACTTTAAAACTGGCAGACCCGTGCCCAACGGGCGTGGCCTAGATTGTGTATGCATTAAGCTGGCACCACCTCTCTGTCCCTCCTCCCCGCCCTCCTCATCATTAGGAATGCTCCAGGCAGATTGTCTCCTATTCATCAGCTGTGTGGGCTGGATCGTTAAGCAGCTGTGCAATGTTCAGACAGGAGTAAATGTTCCAGTGGCATTCCTAATGATGAAGAGGGTGGGGAGGAGGGACGGAGGGGTGGTGCAAAGTTAGGGCACAGATACTCCCCTTTGGGCACGGGGCTGCAAGTTTGAAAGTTGTTTTTTAGGACAATGACTGCATCACCTGCCAAACAGGCCCCAGGACAGATCTTGGATTAAAAGCAGCTATCCAAAGGTTCAAGTGGTTTGCGGGGTGGGGGGGGGGGGGGTCAGATTGTGGGTACAGAGTCGCTTTAATCAACTTCAAACAGGCAAGTACCCCTATAACTTGGTACACCATAGTGATTTCTTCTTGCGCTGGACAGTTCCTCACACAGACAGTGTTGGCAGCATAGTAGTTTCTGTCCCCAATGGGCCTCACAATCTAAAATCCAGTTCCATTCATTGGTATGTTTAGGGGTATGGGAGGAAATCCATGCAAACATGGCAACTTTTGCCCCACTCTTGTCTCCAGGTCTGGTGTGGTTTGCAATTAAGCTCCATTTACTTCAATGGAACTGAGTTTCAAACCGCACCCAATCTGGAGACAAGAGTGGTGCAAAAGTGGCCATGTTTTTGTAGCACTGGATAACCCCTTTAATTAGCCTAGTGCTGAAATACCCCTTTAAAGGGCCTTAGAACAGATCAGCCCAATCATTGACACCAGTAAAGGTAGCCACCTGTAACTGATAGCTATATTTATTTATATTACGCGGAGAGATAAGAATAGCTTCTTTACTATTCTTAAGCATTATATCAAAAGTTTTACTATGCCGGATAACCCCTTTAACATGGCATGTGTAAAAGTATAACGCTAAAAAACATTACACATTATTTCACATGTGCTATTTTTTAAATTCATCACACAAAAAAGGACCCAAAGTCCTGGTCAAATTAAAGCAATATAGTTGACAAGAATGTGTTTGTATTTTTTATTTAGACACCCTTGACATATGGAGACTAAGGCCACTTTCATTTTAGACTCGAAAATAGGTTGACATGATTTAAACATTCTAAACTGACTAAGATCAGACCAAGTCAGGGAGGAATAAAACCTTCCAGCTGAAGAGAGCTCAAAAATATCATTTATATTTTATACATACAAACAAAATACTTATAGACAATGTTGATTCTGATAATTACAACCATGATCACGATCATTATTTATGGTTATGGAAATTCACCTGAATTTTCACCTCAAAAACATTGTGAGAACATATCCATATAGTCCGAATGCACACATATACCAACCCAAATCTAAATGAATTGGAATTCTGTGCAAAATGTAAACAAAACTACAATGATTTGCAAATCTCATAGACCCATATCCTATTCACACAGAACAAAGAACATGTGTCACATGTTATAAATTTTACCATGTTATGAAAAAAAATTAACCCATTTAAAACTTGATGGCAGCAACGGATTTCATAATAGTTGTGACAGGGTCAACAAAATGCAGGAAAAATAAGAGGTATAACAGAGGTTTACAAATTTGCTAAAAACTGAATCTCAACCGAGCTCACCCGAATCTGAATGTTTGACTCCTTGTGGCTGAAGAAGTTGCATGCAGCCCTAGGGAGCAGTGGAAAACAAGGATACAGCCTATGGCTATGTTCACACATAATATTTCTATTAGTCTTTTGGCCAGTATTGGTCAGGATGGAGTATTTTACCCCCACCTGTCAGGGAAAGTGTTCGAGACCCCCGCAGCCAGTCACTGACAGGTACTTATCCTGTCACTGACTTCCTTAGATGCTATAGATTGTGACATTTAAGGGGTTAATTACAGGCAGCTGCATTGTTGCGGCTGCCTGTCATAAACTACGACTCCTCGGACTTTAATGTGTGTGGGCTTGTTCACATTGGAGCAGCCCTGCACACATTGAAACCCCTACAGAGTCAGGAAAGCACCTTCCTACTGCACGGGTCATCGGCAGTAGAAACGTACATATACATATTGTGAATGTGAAGGGGTTAAAAACCATGGGTTCCATGTCCTGCAAACTCAGGAGGAGAGAAAACAATCACCTTGTTATCAGTACACAGTTTAAAAAGCTGCATCTTAGGTGTGAGCAGCTTACACATCATACAGTATGGTGTGGGCAGCTTACACATCTGAAAAGGCACTATCAATGCTAAACAGTATATAGGTTTTAGAATAACATATGCTTCCATCCAGATGTCTCTTTTTGGGAAGGTTGTCCATTTTTTAGTAAGCCAATGCTTAACCACATACTGCGTTCATCACAACAGTATAGAGGATGCCACCCAATGCTAGACATTGCCCTGTCCCAACATTGTTTTTGAGATCTGTTGCTGCCATCAAGATCTAAATGCATTATTATTTTTTCATGACATAGTAAAATATTTCACATTCAACATCACGTGTCTGCCAATCCATGCATTGTCTTTCATTTACATTTTACATTTATTTTCTATTTACATTTATATTTAGTTTACATTTTTGCTAACATTAATCTAATGTGTATGGGCACCTCAAGGGATAGGCAATAGTATTATATTGCTGATTTTCTGCACAATTCTTTACATGACATATTTTCACAAAATTGCTAAAAGCAATAAAAAAAATTGTACATGATACTTACCCTTTCCTGCAAGTCCCGCTCCTGGAACCATTCCCGGGACGAAGATATCCCCATCGGAAGTGGAGCGCGCGTACTGCAAAGATGAGTCCGATGCCCATTGAGAATGACGGCTCCATTCATTCTCTATGGGCATCAGACCTATCTCTGCTGATTAGCATACAGCGTGCGCTCAGCTTCGGGCGCCGATATCTCCGTATTGGGACCGGTTCCAGGAGCGGGACTTGCAAGAAAGGGTAAGTATGCAGGGCTGCACCGGGGGGTCAGGCGGGCTCTGTGCCCGCGCCCCGGGTGACAGGTTCCCTTTAATGCACAGGATATTGGTATATGAAATAAAGCTCAATAACAGAAGTAAGGGAAACAAATTAGCAAAGTGAATCTAATCTTTTTCATGGCCTGCCCATCACCTTACCAAATAATAGCTACTAGGGGGGAGATTTATCAAACATGGTGTAAAGTTAAACTGGCTCAGTTGCCCCTAGCAACCAATCAGATTCCACCTTTCATTTTCCAAACAGTCTGTGAGGAATGAGAGGTGGAATCTGATTGGTTGCTAGGGGCAACTGAGCCAGTTTCACTTTACACCATGTTTGATAAATCTCCCCCTAGTTATTTATTTTACAATAACCAAACCAATACAAAGGTCAGCTTTCAAACATCATAAATGGCAATATTAAAGTGTACCTGTCACCATAAAAAAAAGTTTGGGCATTTCTGAGAGACATGTCAAGAGCTTTTATTGTTCAGGTTCTAAGTGTTCAGACCCTGGCTGATCAGCAAAACGAGTGGGGAGAGGACAGTGCTGCTGTGCGCTCCTTTCCCTTCTCTGTGTCAGTGAGAGGAGATGTGCCCCATAGACTTCTCCCAGCTCCACTTCTCCCGGCTCATTCTCCCCATCACTCACAGTCAGGGATGTATTAACAGCTGCTGCTGCCCTAGGCTCTGAGCCTAAAGGCGCCCCATCTTGGGGAGCGTGGGGGAGAGTGGTTTCGGCCACATGCATTTCGTTTCTACATGTAGAAACATTGTCTGAATCGCATTTTTCATGGTTTCTAACTGCTAAAAACATAAACAAATTTCCACATTGTATTAATGATTAGAGCCGTCTGCATATTGTCTGATGGAATTCTCACCACAGGATTGGTAGATTGGTAGGTAATAGCTCCAGGCGTTACATTTACCACCACCATACCAGACCTAACCAATACCGCCACACTGTGACTGGATAACACCGCCATACCAGACCTAACCAATACTGCCAGACTGTGACTGGATAACACTGCCACACCAGACCTGACCAATACCGCTATACTGTGACTGGATAACACAGCCTTACCAGACCTAACCAATACCACCATACTGTGACTGGATAACACCACCACACCAAATCTGACTAATACTGCCATACAGTGACTGGATAACACCGCCACACCAGACCTGACCAATACCACCATACTGTGGCTGGATAACACCGCCACACCAGACCTGGCCAATACCACCATACTGTGACTGGATAACACCGCCACACCAGACCTGGCCAATACCACCATACTGTGACTGGATAGCACCGCCACACCAGACCTGACCAATGCCGCCATATTGTGACTGGATAACACCGCCACACCAGACCTGACCAATACCACCATACCCCAAATCCCCCTCCCCCCGAAAAGACACCATTTACTGGCAAGACTGAACAGGAGGTGGGAGACAGGGGGGGAAAAAAAGTTGTTTCCTTTTCCCTGCTCCCTGGTGCTGCCCCCTGCAAGGTGCTGCCCTAGGCACCAGACTAGCTCTAGTGATAAATACGGCCCTGCTCACAGTCAAAACACTCATGTCTTCCTCACATCTCAGAAGTTGTTGGGTTTATATAATCTTATTTGTCAGGATATATTGTGCCCAACATAAAAATAAAATAATATTCTTACTAATACTGGGTTCCAAGCCTGTACTAACGTAAAAGCAGCAGTGTCATCTATGGAAGTAGATCACATACTATAGCTTGTACAAGCCTGGACAGGACTTCCTCCATCTATATACTCATGACAAACGTGATTGGTACGGACCTTGCGTTGTGCTGCAGGCCGAGGGAATCCCGTATACACTCCGGCCAGGATACATAGCGGCGCTGTAGAAAACTGACATGTCCGGCCGCATGCTCCAGAGTGTGCAGTGGAGTGTTCTGATCGGGGCACGCACTGATACGCCCGCATCAGAACTTAGCCGAGCTAAAGATCATTCAGACGGAACTGCAGTCACGGAACGGCCGGTTTCATACATAGTGTGAACATAGCCTTATACACATAAAAAACTAAAAAGAGCCCATACTTACATGTGTACACTCCTTATGCTTCCCCAGTGTCCTCCTATGGGTCTTCGATGTCCCCTGCCAGCTTGTTTTGTGTATAATTACTTATAACATCATATATTCTGCCAGTGTTGCTGATGGAAATGAAAAACAGCAACCTTGGAATTAAAACATTCTGTGATAAGTAAATACAGTGGTGCCTTGGATTACTAGCATAATTGGTTCCGGGACTGTGCTTGTAATCCAAATCCACTCTTAAACCAAAGCAAATTTTCCCATAAGAAATCATTGAAATGCAAACAATTGGTTCCACACACCCCCAAAAAGATTTTTTATTCTGAAAACCATGTAAAATAAATGAATCAAATAACTAAATATGTTATATTTTAAGTTACTCTACAGTATAGCAATCGGCATGTGGAGTATAATGTGTAGTAAGGGCATAAAGCTGAAAGACAGCAGCAGATTGTAGACACAGGATGGAGCTGCAGATCCCCATAATGCAGTAGTGTAGTACCTCAGAGGTCTGTATGGTCACATGACAGCAATGGGGAAGGGGAGGTGTTCAGCATGGATCAATCAGGAAATGAGATGCACAGAGCTGTGCAGGAGAACAGTGACAGAAACTTCTCTATACAGCAGTGTGTATAGCTGAGTGTAAGGGCAGGCAGATTATAGCAGGAATGGAGAGGATGGGAAACACAAGGGCTGACAGACTGCAGGGAAGCAATGAGCAGGGCAGATGTGGGCACATACATGCAGAACTCTCTGTCCGGGGAGAGAGGGGTTACAGCTATGAAGAGATTACCTCCACAGTCCTGTCCCCTGATGTAAGCCCCAGGCTGAAATGGATCTGCTATGATTTGGAATGTGAGGGAGACTTCCTGGGTCAGAGTACAGTGCTGTAGACCTCACTATGCAGACCATGCCCCTCCCCCACTCCCACCCAGTACAGGGAGCTCTTAAAACAAAGCAATGCTCTTAAACCAAGTCACAATTTTGAAAAACTGTGAGCTATTAAACCAAAACGCTCTCAATCCAAGTTACTCTTAAACCAAGGTACCACTGTATACACAAAATAAGTTGGCTGGGGAAAAAGCAATCAGCGTACATGGGGATCATGTCTATGCAGAGCTAGCATACAATGGAACTAACTGTATGCAACTGCTTGATCCCCTAAAATAATATAATATGGTAAATAGTAGTTGGTCTATTCGCGCTCCGATAGCCAACAATAGTACCCCAGCTATACAAGTCAGTATTGCTAATTCTTGCCAATACAAGTAACCGCTAATTAACTTTAAGACATATGTAGTAGGTCTAAGTTGTCAAATGGGATGTCCGAGCTGTATAAGGATTTCCCTGCTGGTGACGACAGATCTGTCCAGCAGCAGAACAACATTCACTGAGGATTATACCAGCAGGAAAATTCTCATACAGCTTGGACATACAGTCTGACAATTTAGACCTACTGCATATGTTGTAGGGTAGTTAGTGGTTCTATTAGCAAGAGTTTGCAATACTGACCTGTATATCAAGGGTACTATTGTTGGCTATAGGAGTGTGAATAGACCACCGACTATTTACCAAATTATAATAATTTAGGGGATTAGGCAGCTGCATACAGTTAGTTTTCTGTATGCTAGCTTTGCATAGACACGAGTTACATAGACCTGTGTTGCTTACTGCCCTGCCAGCTTCTTTTGTGTATATTTATTGAAGAACATTTTCATTGCAGTGTGAGACCATGTTCACATGGCATAAGAGACCGGCCATTCTGTAAGTTCTGATGTGGGCGCATCAGCGTGCGCCCGCATCAAAACTCCCCATAGCACACTGTGAAGCTTGCGGCCGGAGCCGCTTGCTTCATAGTGTGCACTGACATGGTTTTCTATGGCCGCTATTCAATGAATAGCGGCCGCAGAAAACTGACATGTAAGTTGTTTGCGGCGCCGTTTGGGATCCCGGCCGAAGCGTATACTATGTGTATACGCTCCGGCTAGGATCCCATAGAACAACATGCAGCGTGTCTTTTCGTACAAAGTACGGCCGTTGTTGCAATGTACTTTTACGCTGTGTGAATATAGCCTTACTGTTTTTTATACCCACCAGCAACACTGGAACAAAGACATGCTGTGATAATTATTTATACACAAAAGAAGCTGGCTGAGAAGAAAGCAATCGCCATGCACGGGCATTGTGTCTATACAAAGCTAGCATACAGAAAAGTAACTATATGCAGCCGCTTAATCCCTAAAAAAATATTATTTATATTATTTTAGGCAATTAAGCAGTTGCATACAGACACTTTTTCTGGATGTGGAGCCTCATTTAACACAGGACTAGCCAGATATCCCTCCGGGAAGGACCCAGCCAAGGGGTGGCTCCTGTAGGGCTCTACTAGGCATTGCTCCCACCTACCCAGAATCCTGCTCCACACTGATGAGGGGCGACAACCCGAGGCAGGTGTATGTGGATGGTTACCTGGCCTTGGTTTTTTGCTTGTCCTTACATTAACTTATAGAGCCACTTAATATGGTGGTTTTGGTGGCTTCCCTACAGGAGCCACCAATTGCCTCGGTCCTTCCTAGAGGGATATCTGGCTAGTCCTGTATTTTGAGACTCTTATTCATGCATATTCATGTTTCCCAGGGGGCAATGCACCTAGGAATTCACTGCATTGAGTGCTTTAACTAGCAGCCGGCAGTGTTATCTTTGGCTGGTCTCCCTGAGATCAGCAATCTATTTTCTGTATGTTAGTTTTGTATTGATGCAATCCCCATGTATGCCGAGTGCTTTCTCCCCACCAGCTTCTTTGGTGTATATTTACTTATCACATGGAACAAAAACATGCTTTTTTAGTGAGGTTTGTTTAAGGTTTGGTTTGGACAAACCCAAACTTTGCTTCAAAGTTCAGTAACCTTCAGATCAAACTTTTTAAAAGTTTGTTCATCTGTAGTCATCAACCATAACTTACAGAGGTGAATCCCAATAGGGGACCTTCTATGATATCAATAGGTTTTAGTAGTTTTTATTGGGTGACTCTCTATGATATTAATAGGTTCTAGTAGTTTTAATGGGAGATCTTCTATGATATCAATAGATTCTAGTAGTCTTTACTGAACAACCTCTTAAGATGTTTGTTCCTACTTTCCATTCCTGTTTGTTACTTCTAATCCAATATTAGATATGTATATTAGCCGGTTGTAGTAGGAAACAGAATCATGGCCATCATGACTCTAAACCGCTCTCTTATGTTCACAGCTTTATTTGATATATTTTCTGGGTCCTGAAGAGCTGGCAAAGCTAACAGTAAAGCTGACACTTGACAGCATGTACAATACCACACTGATACTGGCAAATATAGAAGGAGCTCCGTATAGCAATCTAACTGCATATGCCAGGCAATTTAACATTGCTGTCCGTGAGGTAAGGCATAATTTGAGACTATGACTGGGTTTACACACTGTAAAAAAAAAAGCTGTAAAAACCTGAATATACCTTATTACAGTAATTATTTTGTTTCCATTTTACAGTGTCTGAACCCAGCCTGCAATATTCATTCAATGGATACAACTGGTGATCAAATTAAAACTTATTGCTTTTGTTTTCTCTATGTTTTAGGCTAATCTGACAGTCCTGCCCAACCCTGAGGTCCGTGATGCCATGTTAACAATGTTCCTGAACAGGTTAAAGCCTTATTACAAATACTTTCGACAAGAACTATGGGGTGAATGGTTCAATGGGTATTTACCATTGTTACTACCAGGAATTAATGAAACGGACATTGCATTACTGCCTACAGATGTTTCTTGTGTTTCCTATCAATCAGTGTAAGTATACAGTAAACATTTTGTCTTGTTCATGTACCCGAAGAAACCAACCAACGATACAAATATGGGTCAACTAATGGAGGCCCCAGACCAATAGCAGTCCAGTATGGTTAATTTCCCAACTTATACAACCCATTTAGCATCCAGTGTACTGTATTCTGAATGTGACACAACACAACCAAAAAGAGGGGATGATGCACAACCAAATCAGTGGTGCTCATAGTGTGACATACCAAGCAAGCAGCAATATTCGGAACGAAGAAAAAAGTGTATTTCATAAAACGCTAGGCACACTACTATAACTTTGAAAATATAAATACCATCTTTTTTAATGAAACAATAAACAAAGCATTAAAAACACTTAAAAAACAGCAAATACATCCAGAAGGGATCACTAAAATACATGAGATCCCTACAACAACCACTCAGCTAAAGCTCCATACATGAACACATGCTTTACCTAAATAAATATGTGCAATATGAAAAAGAACCTCATAAGTAAACCAAGTCACAGTAGTCCAAACTGCAAGGGCATAGATTCGATGAAATATAAAGTTCAAATTTAGAAAAATATAAACTAGTGACAAGTGTGCCTAGTGTTATGACACACACTTTTTTCTTCGTTCCGTGTATTCTGAATGTGGTTGGGCTTCAGTTTCTCAACTGAAAAAACTGTGAAGGGGCTGCAGCACAAAATTAACATTCCCACCCTGTCATTCCTACAATTGGCGGCCACTAATCAAAAATTGATGGCATATCCTTGTGATAACCAAATACTGGCTTTTAAGAACTTACATCCATCTATGCAACCACTGCTTTAAAAATATAAATGAACTATAACCCCTATGCAGATATATGTATCTCCAGGGTTTAAGAATACAAAAAGAGTAGTGTAGTCTGATCCTGTAGTTGTGTGTTATTCCTTTCACTATCTGTAAGGCTATCACTATCTGCGGGCACCACCATGGTTCCTCACCCTGGAAAACTAAAGTATCCTTCCACCAGCCAAGGCTCAAATCAGCATAACTGGGGGCAAAGGGACTCCCCATTGCTGTGCCCCTGAGGTTTGTTTCCCCACCACAATGCCCTCCATCTATTTGTACTCATACCACTGAACAGATGATCAATAATTATAATGAAATGAGCTGATTTGAATGAGAACAGATGGAAAGTGATAGTAATGGAATTATAAAAACGTACGCATTTTTTTTAAACCAGAATAAGCGGATTTAACCAAGCCTATGAATATTTACCAGCTTCTACAAGACGCAGCTTTTACAACATGTACATTAAGTCATTCTGGAATAACAAAGCTCTCACTCAAGGTAATATTATTAACATACAAAGGACTATTTACAAGTCATAGAATCATATATATGAATGGCTTACATTGTATTTCTTAGATGGGTGTAACTATACTGATCCTATGCAGTGGATAGAAGACAACCTAGGAAATTTCACAAATCAAGCTACCCTCCTGGATCTATTGGCTTTCAATGAGAATCTTACCCAAGTGAGTACCTTCCTAACAGTTATAGTGTAAGTTGGCGTCTATATATAGGATTTGAGCAGCTATCTTTATGTATAAGCAGATAACATTCATCTTTATAAACCGACATCAGTGATCACACCTAAATACTACTACATTTAACTACTTAAATGCTGTGATCATAAGGCATTTAAATGACTGACTGATCTTTGTGGCTGGTGTTTAGTGCCCAATCAGCACCTCTTCAATTTAGGGGTGCCGATCAGTAACTTTGGCAACCAGAGGCCTTTTTTAGGCCTCTGTGCCTGCCATAAAAATAAGGCATTCTGAAACACCATCAATGGTAAAGAGTCACTCATGTTGAAATTAACCAAATAACCCTTGCTGTTCATTTGCAGGTATTTGAAAGCAAGCTCCTGACAATAAAAGAAATGGCAGACTTCACAGTAATATCAGACAGCTTTTGCAATGCTTCATTAGTAAACTCTGTGTTAATCCAAGTCACAACATTGGAGTCCTTTGATGATATCCAGGAATATCTAGAGTATCTCCAAGACAGCCTAGTTCCGGTAAGATGAAATCTTAAGATTGTAAACTAGCTTTTCAACTTTAATTTTTTTATGTTCTTTAAGAAAATATACAGATATTGAAATCATAAGAAATGTAATCCAGTATAAATGAACTGCATGTGGACAAAGTAGTCTGTATTTAACTTTTTTGATCCCTTTTATACCCCATCGATGTATGTTTATGTAGCATACATTTGTTTATGTATTGTAGATGTCGATCTCAGATCTGGCTTCGTGTAGTGATCAAAAACTTCTAGGGCAGTTAAGTACGGAAACTCAACAAGACATCATCAAAAGTGTTCTCAAAGTTCTGGAGAAGGAATGGGCACTGAGTGATATGTCCCAGTGGATGATAACATTTGGGTATCTTCTGGATAACTTCCCCAAGGCTTTCAATGACATTCACTTTTCGAGTATCACCCTCAATATGTCCTGTGAAAGCTACCAAACATTGTAAGTCATTTCTAAATTTGAGAAACCTGAGAAATTATCTAGTGCGTTATAAGTAATTTTTGGATGTTTTTGGTATATACTAGAATAATGGCACTGGATAAAGTCTATTTGAGTCTCAGCAACGTACAGAAGAACTATGTCTATCACTATGCCAAATCATACCTTACTGAACAGATACACCTCACAGGTACGTCTGGTCTGAATTATTTAGTAGGCTAATTGTAAACATCATTTTACACTTAGCAATGTAGAGTAAGATTTGCCAATTTGCAGTTAGGTTAAAGTAAGGGTTACTGTCAAAAGTCTTCCATATGTAATATTCGCAAACTTGTCAGAGTGTGATGGTTTGAATTGGATTTTGCATAATTTGGAAAACATAGCTGCTTTATATGGGTTGTGTCTGATATTCCAGTTTGTCTGTTTTTGGTAGTGAGTGATGCTTAAAAAGCACCTGTCATTACCTTAGAAAAAAAAGCACGCCAATGATTAGATGTGATCTTGCTACTATGTGCCCATTCATTTTCATTTGAATTCCTGTTCCGAACACCTGTTTCTGCCCCGCATTGCTGCTCACCCATTCTCTGTTCTGTCTGTAATGGAGAGAGGACTCCAATCCAATGACCTTGGCCTGTTATCGGTGGCTGTACAGGCTGAATCAGAGCATCAGCAGTGCGCACAGCCACAAACCAATAACACGTGCAGTACTGAGTTTCATGGCTCATTGCATGCTCAGTAACAGCTGTCAATCAAATGACTACCTTTCTCAATGTATGGGTTTTTCTGTGTTTCGTCTTCTTTTTTCAACAAGCAAAAGACTAAAAAGTTGCCTGGTCCAGTTGGGAGACTGGACCAGGGTTTCGGTGAGGGTAAGAATCCTACTGGGCGCAAGTATAGCAGTGTTTTTCCAGCATAAAAAATTTACGTACATGGCAGATTAGACACGCCTTATATCAGACGCACTGTTGACTAAGATTTTGAAAGTTATAACAACGGTGACACTTTAACAGAACAAAGCGTGGCATTGTTTTGGGAAAAATTATATTTTGTAATCCTGTGGCTTACTATTTATGTATTTTCTTTGAAGGATTTGCTTGCACTCAAGATGCAAATAATACTTTTGAATGGATCACTTTGAATTTTGGAGAATATTATACTGAAGCCAAGATCACTGAACTTATTGACTTGTACCCAGATCTTGACATAGTAAGTGGGACTGTGATCATGGTGTATTTAGTATTTTCTTAAAAAAAACATATGTTTACTAAAAGTATTTTCATATTTAATTCAAATTATGGGGCAAAAGCCATCTAAGCCAATCCAGGTTCTCTCACATGATTTAGAACATGATCCCTTTTCATAAGTGGGTAATTCTGTAAAACATAATGCAACAAAAAGTAGAAACGCCAACGACATTACATGTACCTGCTTCTATATCTAAATCTATATACTCTGTTAGTGGAGGACCCTGATCTATTTATTACACATACAGTTACTTTATTAAGAAATGGAAACTGTAATGCTTCACTTCTCCTGTGGAGGCACTGCAGAGAAGTTGAGCACTTTGAGGTGTTCCACAGATTACAGATGATCTTTGAAAGTCCCTGTCATCAGCTTATTCTTGGGGAAAGCTAAGTAAATAAATTATCCTAACTTGTTTCTGTTATTAAATATTTGTATTTTACATGATTTAACAATAGCAAATAATCTTTTTCTATAGCTCCATTCCTATGTTGTACCATTCATCGTCTGTCTACTAGAAATGTATGAATATGCAAAAAATAGGATCTTACCTTATGGGAGAAAAAAATCTGCAGTATATTATAAACAATAACCTAAGAAGCTGTCTTTCATCGATAACCGTGTCTTGTTTTACAGGTGGTTCTTTTTAGAATGTTGAACCCCACAGAGTTGGCAGAAATGTTACTTGAAGTGGATGTGCTGGATAATTACATACTTATAACAAGAATTTTGAGACTTATAGAACTGAAAGACGTTACGGAATATGTGTCTACTATTTGGAAGAGAGCTTATGAGGTACTGCATTATATACTAACAAGTCCGCAATTTTTAGTATTAGATCTGCAAAATATGTGAATAGAACCATAGAAACCTATGGGGGCCATAATTGCGGATCTGCAATTACAGTAAAAGAAATACAGATGTATAAATGAGGCCCGAGAGCTGATCTTAAATATGTTTGACACTCCAAGCACTTCCTAAACTGGTCATTCATATTCATGCACACTGAGCAAAAAGCCAATGCCAGACACCTTTGGCAAGAGCTCATCCCTATGAAAGCATAAGGACTGAGTATTTTGAAATCCAACAATCTATTCCCCCCATCATCTGCTGTTGGCATGGAGTCGAAAGGGGAACATACAAATTGTATAACTGACCCATCCCTCTGGCATTTGGCTGATCATTTTTTAACATTCATTTTACTCTACAGGCAAATATTCCAATAATAGAGATAACCTCAGTGATGCAGACCCTGCTAGCTACTGAACTTCTTGAAAATCAACAATATTTCTCTATGTATTCCACACAAAACTGGACCACATTGTTTGAGAATCATCTGTTTTCGCTGCTCCCATATTTCAACCAAACTCTCCTTGAACTTATTCCAGTTGACCTCCCCTGTTCTTCCTACCAAGCAATGTAAGTTATTTACAAGTTCTTCCAAATATTGAGAACTTCAGTCACTAAAAGTTTTAATACCATAGCTTGGTAAAATATATTAGAGGGCCCGAGACATTGTAAATAAGGGCCAATACCCTATTTCCTACTGCTCCCTCTCTCTCTGATCACAGCATCAATCTTATATTGATATAGAAAAGTTTTATTATTTCAGCTATGAGATTTGTTTCACTTACTAAGCAAAACTTTTTCTATTTAATGGAACAGAGTGAAAGTATTTTCTTCACCTTATATCTACTCACTGTTGACAAGTTCAATAAAAAATGACATCTATACGGCTTTTATTAAGAGATACATGGACCATCAATCTTCTACTGAAGGTGAGTTTTACAGAGAATTGATTTGTAATTGTGTTTGTAATCTACGTTGGGCTTTCCATAAGGTACCCGGACAGATGCCCAGGGTCCTCCCAGGGTCCTGAGGGTGTAAATCTATTGATCTTTTATATAGACTTAATATCAGGCATGCTAGAATAAGATGAGGACTAGGGATGGTCCGAAACTGCCTAGGTTCGGGTTCGTATGAACCCGAACGCTCGGCATCAGATTCCCGCTGTCTGCCCGCTCCGTGCAGTGGGTGGATACAGCGGGAGGACCGCCTGGAAAACTGGGATACAGCCTATGGCTATGGCTGTATCCCAGTTTTCCAGGCGGTTCTCCCGCTGTATCCACCCTCTCCACGGAGCGGGCAGATAGCGGGAATCATTTCCGAGAGTTCGGGTTCGTACGAACCTGAACCGAACTCGGTTCGGACCATCCCTAATGAGGACCATTCAGTATATGTATTGTTAGGACCAGAGGATAAGTTTCATGAATACTGAAATGTAACTATAACTTCATCTTCTTGATAACAGACGTTGTTTGTGATTCGGGTGATCTTCGAAGCTGGGTGAAAGTCAACTTTTATAATTTTATAAAAGAATCAACATTCGAAGATCTCTTGTCATTCAATAAGAATCTCAAAAAGGTAAAAACAATATATTATTGGTGTGTGAAACAGGTCTTATTCGGACTTCTATGCATTTCCATAAAAAAAAAAAAAAAATATATATATATATATATATATATTATGCAAAAAAACAAACATTCACATATATCATTGATGTGTTTTATTTTACAGATAGAACATCCTATTGAACTTTCTGCCAGTGACCTTGCTGACTTCACATTTTTGGCTGAGGACTTACAAAACTCAACATTAACAGCTATTATTCTAAGCCAAATCCAGACATTTGCTAGTTATAAGATGCTTCTGGGGTACCTCACAAGTATCGAGAACAATTTGTGCCAGGTAAGAGTCTCCTTCCAACTTCACTGTACTGTACTGGCTATTACATTCCAAGTTAAAAAAGTAAAATCTTTTATATGGTTAAAGGGAAAATTAGAAATTATACTCCTCTTTGCTAGAAACAAGTAAACAGCTTGTATATGCAGTATAAGAAGATACCTTTTTAAAATGTGTAAAATGTTTTTGTTATAATGGTCCATTTTGTACATACCTTTGTTTATACTTTTAATATAATGATTAACCTGTTCACTTGTACTCTTTTTACCTTAATAATTCTGTTTTTCTCTCTGCAGATCACAGGTAACACTCCCTGTAATTTGTATGAGCCATTAATGCAGCTGAGCGTCCTCACCCAGAGGGAGATCCTAACAAATGTGCTGACAGTGCTTAACAAAGCGTGGACCTTCCGTTCAATGTCTGATTGGCTCCAAGTTTTTAACATCACCATCTTTGGCTTCTCTGCTGCTCTCGATGAAACCCAACTAACCTATTTGCCTTTGAACATTTCCTGTGGAGATTACCAAACCATGTGAGTTCTTGGCAACTACTACAGAGAAATATCTAGTGTAAATAATTTTCAGTTTTTATTCTGTTTTGGGAGTTGGTATGAATTAAAAAAAAAAAATAGCAATTTGGGCATTTGTTTTCTCAGTCTAAAACAAAACTCTGGCATGAAAATAAACAGTATCTGACTAAATTCGAGCCAATAAAATCAATGGGACCCATGCCTCTCTGTGCATGGATACAATAACATTCCATTTTGACATTTTGCCAAAGTATCTGTGTCACAGAGGACACAAACAGGGTGTAAAAGCACCAATTGTTGACTAGCACCAACTCTAGATTTTGACTAGATCTTGGTCAACAACGATTTCAGAAAGGGATCTATAGAAAAAATAATGTGATAATTTGACACAATATTGAATTACTTATTGCTAGAGATGAGCTCAACTCCAGCATGCTCAAGTCCAATTGTTCACCATTTGAATGGAGTGGCTGAGGAAGTTGGATGCAGCCCAAGGGAATCCGGGAAAACACGGACACAGCCGGACTTGGGCATGCCCGAGTTGCGCTCATCTCTGCTTATTCCAGTAACAGAAATCTGATCCTTACTGATACATATATTTCATGAATGTTTTGCAAATAGCATACAGATATTGAGTGAAGTCATGCTAAACAAGGCTGAAATTGAAACAATTTACAACTATATCAAGTTATACTTGAGTCAACAGCAACAAATCACAGGTAAAACTTTACATTTTATGACTTTGGTTAAAGAAAAGACAAATATCTAGCTGTATTGTAGAAAATGAAGTCTATATAATACATACTGTATGTAGAAAAGTCAATGTTATCAATGCCATAATGCTAAGGCTGGGTTCAAATTGCGTTTTTGCAATCCGTTTAACGTATATGTTTTATTAAAAAACGGATGCAATTGTATGTCACCTATTTGGATACGTTTTTCTATTGACTCCCATTATAAAAAAAAAACATAGAAACGGATGCAATTTTTTTAACAGACACAAAAGTAGTGTTGACTATGTTTTTCTGTCCATTAAAAGTAACCAATTAAGAACGGATATATTGAACGGATTGCAAAAACGCAGTGTGAACCCAGCCTAAGGTTGCTATTTGGCACAACTTTTCTTCCTGTGATTATGTCTTTTTTCCATGCAAATAATAAAAAGATATACACCCTATTATCTCAATAAGTCATCAGCAAGCAAAAAAGAAAAAGTTCACTGAATAATTCAATAATTTACATCGATAGATGTTGCAAGAATTAGGATGATTGATTACTATTGAGGTTTCTAACATGCTAGATCTGCATAAAAATGGATGCAACCAGTTTATATTGGTAACTATTATATAATTCAGACTAGTCCACTACACATAGTAATGGTCTGCAGTTTAGTGGCTCTTCTAACACTACAAAGTAAGAATTAGACGCTAAACTTATTGTTAACTCTCTAATCTCTTCTCATCTAGAGTTCGCCTGTGCTAGCGCAAACACTGACACTGTGGAGTGGGTCAGCAAGAATTTTGGAGCCTTTGTCTCCAGTGCCACCATCTTTGACCTTTTGGACCTATACCCAAGCCTTGATTTAGTATGTACTGTACACTCTACGGCTGATATTCTCTTCATTCCATTGTTGCCTCAATTTATTGGTACAATTGTTATCTTTTTGTTCAACAGGAACTTTTTCTGCATATTATAAAGCCAAGTGATGCTGCTGTTCTGATTACCAAACCAGACGTCCTAAGCAATATCACTTTGCTGAAAGAGATTGTGAGCTTTATTAGTCCACAAGATATTCCACAATATGTGTCAGCGATCATAACAGCAGCCATTCAGGTAATGGGTTTCATGATGCCATATTGTGAAGCCAAGATAGATCACTGCTTTTCCTTCATTCGAGCATTAATGGGAATTCATCTTTGCCATAGACCTTGAATTAAGTGACTAGTGCATTTTTGATTACCCCCTCCATTCTAAGGCTCCTATTAGACAAAGCTATTTTAAACTATTAACGATAAACAATCGCAAACGAGATCATTTATCGTTAACCTGACATCGTTCAGTATATTACACAGAATGATAGTCGTTAGTTACGATCTTTACAACGACTGTAACTACGATCGTTTACTCCATCTGATGTGCAATTATGCTGAACGATTAGTGAACGAATGCAGAACTACAGTGAACTACGCAGATTTTGGGGTCAGATCTTTAAATCAGCAATCAACGACACATGAATGATTTTTCGATCATTGCCTGCAATTATACGGGACGATTATCGTTTAAATTCAAACAATATAAACATTTTCAACACGATAATCGTCCCGTGTAATAAAGCCCTAATTTGCCATGATCATACAGCTGAGGTTAGGGGGTCACAAATGCTTTTATTAAACGTTTTTTTTTGTTGTCGTAGGCAAATTTGTCACAATCCCAAGTTGCCATGGTTAAGGAAATTTTCTTGGAGACGGTCTTCACTAAACTGAGTACCAACTTCTCTACCTACAAAGACAATGAATGGGCGAACTTGTTCCAGCTGGAGCTTCTTCTCCTTTTACCATCCTTTACCCCATCTCTTCTCCAACTTCTACCAACGAACATCAGCTGTTCCTCCTACCATGAAATGTGAGCTTCAAGCTATTTATTTATCCATAGATATATATATTAATTCGTAGACCAGTGTTGTTTTTTCACATATTTATATTTGCGCATGATCTATGTTATTTACAGATTAAGGGGGTTCACCATGTCCTATGCATCTACCACAGTAGAGACTCGGGGCATCATCTATGATGAATTTATCAAGAAATATCTACAGTCACAGTCAACTTCAACAGGTATGAAAGTCAGAAAGGTTATACTTAATATTTCTTCATAAATATTGTTGCCATTAATAATAAAACACTGCGCTGATGTCCACAGAAGTTGCATGTGATACCGGTGACATTAGAACATGGATTGAAGAAAACTTGGGCTCATACCTCCAGATGTCCTCCTTTACAGATCTTCTGGCTATTAACATCCATTTTCTAAAGGTAACATAACATGGCGATAGAAAAATAAATCTTACTGTTCTTAACTAATCCTTACAATGAACGAGTCTAGTAACTGAAGGGTTATTTCTAATCACACCAACTCCTCTTGAAAAATAAAACCTTATTGGCGTTAATCCATGTCCATCTTCTGTAGTCCCCTACTTACCAGCTATGATCATCGTCCATGTCCATCTTCTGTAGTCCCCTACTTACCAGCTATGATCATCGTCCATGTCCATCTTCTGTAGTCCCCTACTTACCAGCTATGATCATCGTCCATGTCCATCTTCTGTAGTCCCCTACTTACCAGCTATGATCATCGTCCATGTCCATCTTCTGTAGTCCCCTACTTACCAGCTATGATCATCGTCCATGTCCATCTTCTGTAGTCCCCTACTTACCAGCTATGATCATCGTCCATGTCCATCTTCTGTAGTCCCCTACTTACCAGCTATGATCATCGTCCATGTCCATCTTCTGTAGTCCCCTACTTACCAGCTATGATCATCGTCCATGTCCATCTACTGCAGTCCCCTACTTACCAGCTATGATCATCGTCCATGTCCTTCTTCTGCAGTCCCCTACTTACCAGCTATGATCATCGTCCATGTCCATCTTCTGCAGTCCCCTACTTACCAGCTATGATCATCGTCCATGTCCGTCTTCTGCAGTCCCCTACTTACCAGCTATGATCATCGTCCATGTCCTTCTTCTGCAGTCCCCTACTTACCAGCTATAATCATCGTCCATGTCCATCTTCTGCAGTCCCCTACTTACCAGCTATGATCATCGTCCATGTCCGTCTTCTGCAGTCCCCTACTTACCAGCTATGATCATCGTCCATGTCCGTCTTCTGCAGCCTCCTAGTTCTTAGCTACAGCGATCAGCCACAACCATCTTTTGCAGCCCCCTAGTTCTCAGCTATAGCGGTCATCCACCCTGCAACCCTGGCCATCAACTACGACCAGCCACCTGTTTGGCATGCAATCATATTAATGAGTGATTTTAATATATGGCTAAGCCATGTCCACCATAGTTGAAGATGGTTATTTTTCAGTGGTTTAGCAAGGCTGGTCCAGGTTGGGGAGCCACGTATATTATGCCTATATGTCCATAAGGGACATGAATAGTATACAATGTCATGGAGTCTTGTTTGATCATGGGGTACTACAGAGAAAAATATGTTTTTAAATCAACAGTAACAGAAAGTTATACAGATCTGTAAATTACTTCTATTTGAAAATCTTATCTTCCAGTACTTATCAGCTGCTGTACGTCCTGCAGGAAGTGGTGTGTTCTTTACAGTCTGACACATTGCTCTCTGTTGCCAAGATATATAATTTTTTTCTCAATGCTTGCTGTCTCCAGGTACAAACACCAGGTCTTCTTAGTGGAAAAGAACTAGCAGACTTCACATTCTTGGCAGATTATTTCCAAGAGTCCAATATTAAAGAGACCCTTCTAAATCAAATGAAGAACATTAGCGACTGTGGATCACTCCAGGAGTATCTTAATGAAATAAAGACCTCTTTGTGTCCGGTAAGAGTGTGAGCTTCCACTTTTGTTGGTTTAGTAGCTTTGAATTTGATCTTCTAGACCTTCTAGACACCATAGTGGTTATTCACAATTGACTGAGAAGAGACACTTCCACTCATTTACCTGATTAACTAAAGGGGAATGTGTTTTACTTTAAAAGGGTTAATGACTAATGAAGGCACTATGGCACCAGAGGGGGTAAGTGAAAAAAATATCATATACTTACCTCCCTGGATTACCAATACTCACTCTTGTCCTCATTGTGTGGACACTTCCAGGTTCAGGGACATAACATAACAGGGCCACTCAGCCTTTTAGTGGGAAAGATGGGGCACTGCTAAAGCCACATTTTTCTGACTTTTCAAACATAATCTGAATGGTCTATTATTTACTTTTTGTGTTGCTATCCAGATGGCGGCTGGTGGAAGTGGAGAAGCTCCAATCATTTTGACTTCAATAGTGGATGGGATCATTTACGACCGTCTTTGTTACCCTGATAACATTCAAACCCAAGAACTCAAGTCTCTTCTAAATATTTTCTTTATGAATGATAACATGCAACTTTTGTCAGCATTTGAGAGGTAAGGGGCTTCCCTCTCTATCGATAATCCATGTTTGAAATTTCTTTTTAACTGCAAGTTATATCTGTCCATGTATGTGTTTCTTCTATCAGTTTCATTGGCCACAATATGCTATATTATAACCAGACCACGGGGTTGCCTGTCATGATGCCTCAGTTCCAGGCTTTGATGTCACAGATATTAAATGAAATTTCCATGAAGTTAAATTCTTCAGGTAAGCCTTGTTTTATTAAATCCATGATACAGATCAGGATTAGCAGGTTTAGTAAATTATGGATCTCCAGTCACAGCCATCATTTGCATACATTTTTTCCCCCATAAAACAGTCTAAAAATAAGTCTCTATATTATAAATGGGTCTCTTCGATGAGCATCAATATCACCCTTAGCAGTGCCAAAGGCATCTCTCTAGCCAACTTCTTTCTTTTGAAGAACCCAGAAACAGTTGTCTGCATATAGATGTTTAATCCTTTCGGTGAAGCTTGTGGTTTGGTTAGTATGAGATAGTTTTATATACTTTTATCACAAACATTATATTGTGTCTTACCTGAGTCCTCTGGGATTTCATTGACACAACTTCCATTGGAAGTGCACCGGCATAGACAGAGAAGGGAGTGCCATAAATTAGCTACTTCCCAGACCTAGGTATAAGAGAAAGAAGTGGTCAGGATGGGAATAAAATGGGTTAAAATAGTAAAATACATTGATTAATAGCTTCTTATTATATTTGAGCAAATATTTTTTTTTTTCTCTTTTAGAAATACTTTCCCTTTTGGATACACTAAACTCCTTAATGACTTACATGAGTCAGGCCATCAGCACATGCTCTTCTCAGCAGCAGTCAGCTTACAGTGGTGAGGTAAGTGATCTTGTCTCTATGGCCTATCTATCCAAGTGCCCTCAGCAGGTTAAATAACTTTTTTTCTCTACTTCATTATCCAGGTTGTGGTTTCAGGAAATTTGGGAATTCCAGTATTGATACAAACTACAATGAATGGGTTTGACTACAGATACCTGTGTTTCCTCAATGATACCCAAATCCAATCATTTCAGTCCATTCTAAGTAGCTTATATGGCCCCTGGACAATTTTAGAAAGGTACAGATTACTTATTTTATTTGGCTTATAATAATAGACAAATAGCTATGATGTCCGCCCAACCATCTCATAGCTGAAAGCAGTGGTCGGGATCCTAGGCGATTGCTGTCAACATGACAACGATGGAAAGAAGCCAAAGTTTCTTTTGCATTTGTTTAGAATCAGAGCTAAAATAAGAGACCTGCCAGCAGAAAGTTAAGGGGTATTCCCACCACCTAAACTTTTGTTAGGCGATGGGAATACCCCTTTAACTTTCTGGCTATGAGGTCTCTTTTTAAAGCTCTGATTGTAAACAAATAAGGAGGTTTCTGTGGGGGCTGTTCTTCCCCGATTCTATAAAGACACAGACATTGAATATTACAGTGCCTTCTGTAACAATTAGGCTATGCTCACACTACATAAAAGTACGGGCGTTGTTGCCATTGTATACGCTCCGGCCGGGATCCCATGCGGCGCCGCAAAGAACTGACATGTCAGTTTTCTGCGGCCGCAATTCAGTGAATTGCGGCCGCAGAAAGACCTGTCAGTTCACACAATGAAGCGAGCGGCTCCAGCCACTTGCTTCATTGTGTGCTATGAGGGTTCTAATGCGCCCGCATCAGAACACTGCAGCCCGAAAGATAGTACTGAAAGGTACTGCAGTGCCGGCCGGGATAATTTTTGCAGAGACCGGCTGTTCCGTGACCCGGCCGGGTCACGGAACGGCCGGTCTCTTATATAGTGTGAACATAGCCTAATACTGTAATGTCTCTTCTTTCTTCAGTTTTCTATCCAACTTTACGTACAATTTCAATGCAAGTGATGGAACAAGTACAGACCCAAAACTTCAGTCCCTGATGACCCAAATTGTGCAGTATTTATCTTCAGGTAAGAATTTTCCCAATATGTTAACTCATTTTAGCTGTCATAACGCGTGTATCATACTTTTACAAAAAATTAACGAGGCATCTACTAAAGTTAGTCTTGTTTATAGAGTATATCATTTAAAGAGAACCTGCCAGGTCCCTGGTCCTGGTAGCTGTGGAGTAGAGTGATCTTTTGCTGTTCTCCTTTATTGTGCAAAATTAATTATTAAAAAAATAACTTAATTTAAGATGATTAAGATTATTATTAATTAATATTAATGAATTTGACATATTCAATATAACAGGAATTGCAAATACTTGGGAAGTTCAAGCCTCTGTGGTGAAGTCCCTAAATTTGGTAACATACAAATGTACCCCTCCACAAGTTGCAGACAACATTGGATCGGTAAGTAGCATTGGGTATGCTCCATTACAAGATTTACCTTCATCCTCAGTGCCCTGTGCCCTATAAGGAAATATCAGTAGGTTAGATTCTTTTAAAGTCTTAATATTCTTAGGCTATGTTCACACAACGTAAGAGACTGGCCGTTTCGTGACACGGCTGGGTCACGGAACAGCCAGTCTCTGAAAAGATTATTCTGGCCGGTACTGCAGTACCGGCTGGATGATTTTGCAGCCGCAGAGTTCTGATGCAGGCACATCCATGCGCGCCCGCATCAGAACTCCCCACAGCACCCTATGGAGCGAGGGGTCCAAGACGCTCGCTCCATAGTGTGCACTGACATGGTTTTCTGCAGCCGCTATTCACGGAATAGCGTCCGCAGAAAACTGACATGTCAGTTTTCTGCGGCAGGATGGAATCCCGGCCAGAGCGTATACTATGTGATTCCATAGGCGGCAAGGGCACATACAGTATATTTTCATATAAAATCACAGCTGTTGCAATCGGCAACAACGGCCGTAGTTATACAAAAATATACGTAGTGTTAACATAGCCTTAAAGTGTATCAGTAATAGTTCTCTTCCACTTTTATGTAGAGAGAAGCAGGTCTCTGCTGAGCAGTTAGGTTGCTGAGGCATTTAGACAAAGCTCAGAGAGTATTATGCATGATGAGCCTTACCACTTAGAAATAGACCTAACTAACCTGACCACCCACCATGGACTTGCACCACACCATCAATCACAAAGAACCATTACTAGTACAATTTAAAGATCCCTCTCAAGGTGACATTTTATGCATAAGGACAACAATAAGAATGGTGATAAAAGAACAGGATGGTTCCTTTCTGGCATTTCCAATCCCAATTGCCAAAAGGTTGTCCTAGGTTTGCCCCTGTCAGTACTATGACTGAATTGTAATATGATACTAGTTATAGTATTGCCTTGTAACAATAATAAATGTGAACTTTAAAGAAGTTAAAGCGTCATTTCAGCCGTTAGCGGGAGGCTAACGGCATTCCGCGGCGGACAATTCCGCCGCGGAATTCCGCTAGTTTTGCTCAGTGGGAACGGGGCCTAACTGAGCACGGAGGATTTCTGCAAAGCACAACACCCTGCAATCTTCTCTCAGTAAGTTCATAGATAAGCACTGACCTTTCTGACACCTGAATTTAGCGTTTTAGGTGCCCAGAGAGTCTACAAACAGCTGACCTTCATGTCACCTCTTCCTGCTCCCTCATCTCCCTCAGCCCCTCCCCCCTTCATAGGCTTACAATGGAGAGAGCAGAGCCCGTCTTCACTGGCTTCTCTGTAATGAAGACGGATTTGCCTGATAATGCACAGATAAGAAGTCAGGGGGGGAGGCTGGGAGATTGCTTCTTGAGTACAGAAGGAGGCTTTTTTGGCTGATGAAACCTATTACAGAGTTTCTTAAAATCGCTTATACTACTGATTTCTGCAATAAAAAAAAAACATGACAGTTACGCTTTAACCCTTAGACGACCCAGGGCGTATAGTTACGCCATGGAAGTCTGTCCCCAGACGACCTAGGGCGTAACTGTACGCCCTGGGTGTTATTCCCGCTATGAAGCGCGCTCCGGAGCGGAGCGCGCTTCATAGGAGGTGGGGGCCGGCTGCAGTGAGCAGCCGGGACCTCACCGGCAATGACACGCTGCAGCGATCGCGCTGCCGCGTGTCATTAACCCCTTAAACGCCGCGATCGCGGCGCGACCGCGGCGTTTAGGTGTAAGTGACAGGGGGAGTCCCCTGTCACTTACCGATCGGGACCCCCGCAATGTGACTGCGGGGGTCCCGATCGGTAAAACGGACTGCTGGAGGTCTCTTACCTGCCTCCATGCGGTCCGATCGGCGCTCTGCTACTCTAAGCCTGCACAGGCAGGCTCAATGAGCAGAGCGCCGATAACACTGATCAATGCTATGCCTATGGCATAGCATTCATCAGTGTAGAAATCAAAGTAATGTATGTAAAAGTCCCCCAAAGGGACTTCAAATGTGTAAAAAAAAAACAGTTAAAAACACTAACACACTACCCCAAAACCCCTCCCCCAATAAAAGTTGAAATCACCCCCCTATCCTATTATATAAATAAAACATATAAAAATAAATAAATAGATAAACATATAATATACCGTAGCGTGCGTAATTGTCCGATCTATTAAAATATAACAAGCGTCATTGCGAACGGTAAACGGCGTACACGAAAAGAGGGGAAAAAGTGCGCAGATTACCGATTTTATGTTACATTATATATATAAAAAAATTAATAAAAAGTGATCAAAACGTCCGATCTTCACAAATATGGTATTAATAAAAACTAGAGATCATGGCGGAAAAAATGACACCCCATACAGCCCCGTAGGTGAAAAAATAAAACCGTTATAAGCGTCACAATAGTCCCATTTTATTTATAATTAATTGCCAAAAAAAAGGATTTCATAAAAAAATACAAATATAACATTAGAGAATCTGTGTAACCTGCATATGGTTGTGTTCAGACTGACCTATAGAATAATAGTGTCATGTCGCTGTTACCATATAGTGCATAACGTAGACACAGGAACCCCCCAAACGTTACCATATTGCATTCTTTTTTACGATTTCACCAATTTATATCTTCATAAATAATATATTTGGAATTCCATCATACATGTTATGGTAAAATGAATGACGCCATTACACAGTACAACTATTCCTGTAACAAATAAGCCCTTACATGGCCTGTAGATAAAAAACTGAAAGTGCTAGAGCTCTTAGAAGGGAAGGAGGGAAAAACGGAAACACTAAGATCAGAATTTGCGCGGTCCACTGGGTCATTTTGGGCCTGGTCCTCAAAGGGTTAAGTAATTATCTGAAATTTTTACCCCCTCAGGTCATAAGTTCCATTCAGAACAAGTCCTGCAGTGGATCTCAAGAACTGTCCCATCTTCAAATTGAAACTCAGCAAGAAATCTTGAACAATGTTTTCGACATACTCGCTGAAGGGAATCTGTGCCCGAATCTGTTGACTCAGCTGCAGATTTTCATTATTCTCCTCAATGATTTTGAAGTTACTCTCAATGAGTTCCAGCTTTCACAGTTACCTTTGGATCTTTCCTGTGAATCATACCAAACGATGTGAGTGACCAATTATTAAAGAGGAATAAAGCTGCTATCTTTCAGACACAGAGCTTCACCTTTCTGTGGGTTGTATCTGATACTGAACTCAAACTCAAAGTTCCAACGTTGCACAACATGGGCGTCAAACTACAATCCCCATCATGCCTGGACAGCCAAAGCTTTAGCACTGGCTGTCCAGGCATGATGGGAATTGTAGTCTTGTAACAGCTGGAGGACCTGAGTCTGACACCTATATTGTAGAACAAAGCCAGAGCCAAACATGAGCATATATTAGGAGAGCTGGGCAAACTTGTCAACCTAGACAAAGAGTCCACCAGAGAAACCCAGAGCTGTCCCTGATAACAGCAATAAGTTGTTCTTGTAAGGACATATGGATACACCCATAGGTCTACTACTACTGCTATTACTAACCGTAATATTTTATTCCACAGAATAAAAGAACTGAACTCAGTTTACTACAGATTTGATAGGAATCCGGTGAAAGAAGCTGTTTACACATATGGCAAAAAATATCTGACACTGCAGAAACAATTTACAGGTACAGCAACATTCAGAGAATATAATACAAGTATAGTCATAGAATTGTCAGATTGCTTTGTTCATTCATCGAGGAATAAAGTTATGGAATTTCATTTCTTTATATATCCTCTTTATTAGCTTGTGTCCTTAAAAAGTAGCTGTCACTAAAAATAACTCATATCAGGCATGTCAAAAGTTATCGATCCCACCGGGTCTCAACCGGAGGGAGGACGCAGCAGCACAATGCACTCCCACTCTCATAGACTACCATTGATAGACTCAGCTGTGACGGAGGTATGGCTGGAGAGTGAATGGCACGCCTGCTGTTCTTGGCTATATCTCCTGATCCCAGAGGGTCTCAGCAGTGAGACTAGGTGGGATTAATAACTTGTGACATGTCTGATGACACCCACCCACACTGCGATTGAGAAGTCCCCTGCAAGACCCGATCCTCATAGGAGATGGTTGAAAAATGAAAACCAGGATGACTTCTGGAAGTGGCCCAAGGTCAAATCAGTTAGGTGACATGGTGGGCCCACATCCATTTTTTATACCATCTCTCACCACATGATGTGCTGTTTTATCCCCACAAAGTCCATGTGACTTTATTTTATGCACAACCACCTATGATTTGCAATGATTTAACAATTTAGCATTTGCAATCTTGCTTTCTTTCCCTGTGTCAAATGACATACACCTTTGCATACCATGCTTCCATCCTTTTTAACCATTTTACCCTTTGCCTTTATCAGGTTCGGCATGCCTTGCCAATGCCAGGGACAGTGAAGACTGGCTAAGTAAAAACTTTGGCTTATTTTATACCTATGGCACAGTAACTGACTTTCTACAGCTCCTTCCAAGTCTGGACATAGTAAGTTGTTTGAGAAACTCTATTGCCCTACTTGAGACAGAATATATCTTACCTTGCCATGCATGGTAATAATATAAGGAATATTATCAAACATAAAATATACCTGGGGATTCTAGACAACTCTTACAAGTGACCCACTACCTTGTAACTGACAGCTGCTACCATCCAGCTTCTCCCAATGCTCTCTAACCCATTTAGTAGTAAGGTGGTTTTAGGGGGATTTTTTGCCACATGGTACATCTCTATGTGGATGACATGAGCAGGGAATTTGAGCCCACTTCCTTGGTGCAAGGTACCTATTTTATTTTAGCATCCCATTTTAGCATCCAATTTTAGCATCCCATTTACTATTACTGTTAAAGGGGTATTCCAGGGGAAAAAAAAAATTTTCCCTATCCACAGAATATGGGAAAGGTAGGAGACTGCGTGGGGACCGACCTCTGTACCCCTTGGCGTTCCCCTGTATCGGGCCCCTTCCTCTTTGTAATCGGGCCCGGCCGTCGGTACAGCACGTTACCTGTGGCTCTATTTATTCCTATGGAGCCAACGGAAAGAGCCGAGTACAGCGATCTTCTGGTGTACTCGGCTCTTTCTGTTGCTCCATAGGAATGAATAGAGCCGCGGGTCACGTGCTGGGGCCCGAAATGGAGATCCCTGGGGGGACAGAGGTGGGCCCCCGCACGATCTCCTACTTTTCCCCTATTCTGTGGATCCTGGAATACCCCTTTAATCTACTAGTTAGTGTCTATGCCAAGACAATTCATAATAAAAACTACTAAATGTGAAAAAACACTAAGGGGTAGATTTATCAAAGGGTGTAAAATTTAGACTTGTGCAACCTGCGCACAGCAACCAATCACAGCTCAGCTTTCCTTTCACCAGAGCTGGATGCTGAGCTGTGATTGGTTGCTGTGGGCAGTGTGCACCAATCTAAATTTTACACCCCTTGATAAATCTTCCCCTAAGTGCTACGTAACACAATGGATTATCTAACCAAACTATTTTGGTTGACCCATCTTTATGTTCTGACCAGGAGGCCAAAGTTTATTGATCGTTTTAAGTAACACAAGCAAAGCTGACAGATTGCTATACCTGGTTCCAGAGCTAAGGGGTTGGGGCATGACACAAAAAGAATCTCAATTATGAACTGTTCCCTCTGGGCATATTACATCGTATCATAGTCATATTTGATTTTTCATAGGAAATGGCTAAAACTATACTTTTAATATTTCCTTTCAGGGCATTGTCCTAGAAATGATACGAGAGGACGACATCAATCTACTTCTCACAGAACCCAATGTTCTTCTTAACGTCACCTTGCTGAAGAAAGTTGCAAGCCTGATGAGAACTGAGAATGTTCCTGACTATTTACGTATAATCAACAACACTGCAACAATGGTAAGATGCCTTGCTGCAATACCTGCAAGAGCCACCAATCTTACTGCACCTGAATATTAAACAACTTCTCATTATTTCTATAGGAAAATATATTAGACACCCAATTAGCAACCATCAAAGAGACCATACTGTCCTCTGTGTTGCTGCAAATCCAATCAAACCTCTCTTTGTACGACGTGCAACAGTGGACAATATTGATTCAAAGGGACTTAGTTGATTTGATTCAATATTTCAACCCAGATCTTCTCCAGCTTTTGCCAATCAACATTACATGTTTATCTTATCAAGAAATGTAAGTATAGGATGGCTCACTGGTATATGGACTGGTTCTTCTACATGTTCAAAATCAACAAGATCATTAGTCTCAAAGTTGGCTTATTGGACCCTCATCTTCTTTTGACTCTATTTTGAGCTTCTGACAATGAGAAGGATGACTAGTGCTTCTTTTGTAGCTACATAAATGTGATGCATTAAAAGCCGACTACCAGAAGTGCTTCTTATCTCTCTGCTTTCTCTCTTTTCCTCTTATTTTGTTTTCTGCTTTGTCTCTGTTGCTGTATTTGTATTTGCTCAATTCCCTAGTAGTATTGTTTTTTCCTTGATTAGACATGTTGTCTAGTTGTTGGGAATGTCTTATCCTGATTTTTGCACCCTGTATTACCGTAATGTATAATATGATTGTTTTTGAGTGAATGTGCACTTACTTTGTTACTTTTCTAGTGACATTTCCTGTTTCAATAAACAGACGGCTGAAAAGAAAAAAAAAAGGCTTGACTAGTGGAGCCTTTAACATTCTGTCCTCAGTTGAAATGAGCGCACTTCCAGCACACTTGGGTTCGTCTGACCCCAAATATGTGTCCTTTGATTACCGGTGACTGAAGAAGTTGGATGCAGCCCTAGGGAGTCCTGGAAAACATGGATACAGCTTATGGCCTATGGCTGTATCCTGGTTTTCCAGGCAGCCTTAGGGCTGCACCCAACTTGGGTTGCCGTGCTCAAGGTTCGCTCATCTCTATTCCTCACTAATGTTGGTTACAGCTATTAATTTATAATTAATTTTGTTTGATAACATCTTGTACTTTTATATTCTGCATTTATCCTTCTTTCCACAGAGTGAAAGGATTTAATTTTGTGTTTACATCATTGACCCTGGATACTCAGAGAAATTTTTACAACTATTACATAAAGCCGTATATGACTGAACAGTCATCATCTAAAGGTACGTGTACACAGGTCATATGCATGACCTTTACATTGTTTGATATGTATTATATGAATAAACAATCCCATAAGATGTTAATAATATCGTATTGCATCAACAGATGTTGCCTGTGACACAGTCAATATAAAAAGTTGGGTGGAAATTAACTTTGGAAAATATTTTACAAGCGCAACAACTGAAGAACTCATGAGATTCAATACAAATTTAACAAAGGTAATAAACAATACCTGTAACTGTATAATTTCATTCACTATGACATTGAATAGAACATTACAGAAAAGACATAGATGAGAAATGTATTCCAATTTTATTCTATGTCAGAAGTTTGAGAACAAATAATAAGAACCCTAATCCTAGTGCTTTAGCAAAAGTGGTGGTAAATGCATCACAAGCCATTATGGGACTGTCAAAAAGTACAATTATAGAACTTTTATTGTTTCTAAAGTAGGTTACCCTAACATGGGCAATACACTTGCTATACTGGACCTCCAAAACAATGAATATCACTACCCAAAACCATGCTCCCATTGACGTCAATGGGAGCATGGAAATGTCCTGAAAAGTAGTAACATGTCCCTTCTTTTCAGCATAGTTCAAGGCCAAAACTCCATCTGAAGGCAGAGCTTTCGGGCCCCCCATGCTGTCTGTTGCTCATTGAGTGCCACATGGAAGTGCTTCATACAGGCACATTTGAGTCCTGTGTGAACATAACCTTTTGTGTCATGTATATTGACTGTTGAAATGTCATTCACAGAAGTACTCCAGTAAACATCAATTGCATCACTTTTGTTTATTTATTTTGTAGATGGAAAATCCCATTGGCTTATCTGTACAGGACCTTGTGAGTTTCACATTTATTGCTGACTCGTTACAAAACATAACTCTGTCAACAATTCTTCTCAGTCAGATAAAGGAATTTAAAGATTATGAGACTCTATTAGAATATATTTTGGAAATACAGGGATCAAGTTGTCAGGTAAAAAACACATCTTCATAAAGTTTTTATCATAAGTTCAAAATGATACAAAATAAAGCTGGTATAAAGTAAATCATATACTTAATTTTTGCTTCTTTTTAGGTCACAAGTCTATTGTCTAACACATCGTCATGCAGTCAGGAATATCCGATGTTTCAGCTGAGCATCTTTAGCCAACGAGAGATGCTGTCTAACATTTTCATATTGCTTAATGAAGAGTGGAGTCTACGGTCCATGTCTAATTGGATCTATGTCTTTCACACCATCATTGTTGAATTTTTTGATGCACTCAATGAAACTCATCTATTTCAGTTGCCTTTGGACATTTCATGTAAAGACTACCAAGCCATGTAAGTATCATGTACTTGCTTGCTTGGCCTGTTAAAGAGCCAATACACATAAGAAAAAATGGGACTGAACATGTGTCTATGGATATCCTGACTCTATATCAACAGATGATGTCGCGACAAAGAATTGGGCATATTGAGTTTTAATACTAGATGCTTTTGTGCCGTACAACGATAACCCATCACCAGAGGTATCTGGCTGCAACTATTTCTGCTATCTCTACTGAGAACACATGCGTAAGCTAAACATGCAAGTGTATAAGCAGAATGGGAGAAATAGCTGTCAAAGGAATGAGGGTTCATCTACTGCAGGTGTATGGCCACTCTCCGACAATTCCAGTTGTGATAAACCGGATGATAGACGAAGACATATTCTGTTAAAATGTCTTTAAACTCTTATTTTTCCTTTTGCCAATGACAACTTAAATTTTCTTTTTTTAGATTAAAGGAACTCAATAATATCAGCTCTAAGTTTGACGTAGCCGAAAACATCTCCGTCTATTCTTATTGCAAATCCTACCTGACTAAACAACAGAAATTGTCAGGTAATATTTTAGTTGTTGTGTTTCCCTTTCAATTGTTAAAGGGGTATTCCGCCAAACTTTCCAAAGCCCCCTGGTGTTAATCCCCAACCCCCCAACTTTTATTTATACCTTTGCTGCTCTCCTGCTTACTTCTGTTTGACTTTTTAAAAGTTTTCTTTATCATGGACAATATTGACAATGGCAGCGGCTGGAAAACTCCTGGCATGCCGTGCTCCACCTTCGGTCTGTGTTTACTATAAAGTCTATGGCACTCCATTCTCACAGCAGGATTTTCATTCTGCTGTGAAAATATATATTTCTATAGCCTTGTAAATCTGAAATATAGTGCTGCTGTGATGTAAAAAAATAATTATAAAGAGACCATGCTTACCTGTCCACGTTCCCCCGATGCCCTTCAGTGGTGTCTCCAGGTTGGGTTCCTAGCTGAGTAAAGGTCTGCTCCGCCAATCACTGCACTGTCCTGCCATAGCCAGTCAGGGCTGTCGCTCAGCTGAGAACCTGACCCAGAGACACTGCAAGTGGGCACACAGTGGAGAGCAGACAGGTAAGTATGGTCTCTTTATTATTTTTTACATCACAGCAAATTTATATCTCAGATTTACAAGGCTATTGCATATTCGTGCAACAGAATAAAAATCTGCTGCAAGAATCATGTGCCATCGACTTTATAGTAATCAGTATTGCAGCAGATGTAACTGTGAGAAACTCGCAGTGTGAAATTTGCTTCAATTCATTACATGTAAATGATCCCATATAGGAAATGGCACAGCTCACTGACATCTCACAACAGAGATGTCAGTGGATCACATGTCCTCCGTCTCAGCAGTGGGACAGGTTTTAAGCATTAACCTGACCCACTGGGGAGATGGAGGACCCATGATTGTCTTCGATGGGAAAAGCTAAGAAACGGTGCATAGGCTGTGATTACAACATATTGCACATATATACATATTGATTATTATATAAATTTTACAATTAAATGGTGTGAAAAAAAAAACATTTTGAGCGGAATATCCCTTTAAATAAGTATTTTTCATGTAAAACAGTAAACTGTAATGTTTTACTCTCTTTATTAAGGATCTGCATGTGAAGCTGATACTAACAATACCCAGACATGGATTGATAAGAACTTGGGCTCCTTTTTCACTCGTGCCACATTCTCTGAACTCTTCAACTTATATCCAAGACTTGATGTGGTAAGTTCTTGCCATATTTAGTATTGTTCTTTCATGTAATAGATTGATAAATCTGTCTTCTAAAGTTTACCAACTCTGACAAACATCTCCTTTACTCAAAAGGAAATGTTTTTGACGATTGTGACACCAGACGATGCAGCTTTACTTCTCACCAAACCAGATGTCCTTTCAAACAGCACTTTGTTGAGAATGATCCTGGTTGTTTTACAACCACAAGATATTACAGACTACACAACTGCGATAATCACAGCAGCCTCAAAAGTAAGTTACTGAAACAAAAAAAATTGTAGAAAAGTAAAGTTTTATGTCCATATGGGCAAATATGTAAACCTGAGTGGGATAGTGAGCATTGAACCTAATGTCCCTCTAAGAAACCTCATAGGGTTCCATTATTTGAATGCTAGCTGCTGGGTGAAATTTTGTGAATGATCACTCTCAAAGAACTATTAACGCTTTGCTTTTGGCCTCCAATAACATATGGAAATAAATGGGCTAGCTGAATCATTGGAAGAACATGAAGACAGTGATTAAAGATTATTAGATTTAGTACACAATAGTTTACCTAAAATGAAATGCAATAGTGTTTTTGAAATTTACTATTAACTTGTTGTCTATAGGCTAATCTGTCCGAATTGGAGATAACCATGGTAGAAGAGGTCTTCCTGGAGACTGTTCTTGTCAAACTGAGTTCCAACTTCTCTACATATACTTCTGATGAATGGAGGACCCTCTTCCAAATTGAGCTGGTTTCACTCCTTCCCAGTTTTACCCCATCTATTCTCCAACTTCTGCCGGAAAATGTCAGCTGTTCTTCATATCATGAAATGTGGGTACCAAAAAATATACTTTCTGTTTTATTTTTTTTAAGGGTATCATAGCGACTATGAGAAAAAATATATTATATGTCATCTTTAATAAAACAACATTATTTTTTCCAGAATAAAAGGATTCATCATGTCCTATGACAACCTCACATTTGATACTAGAAATGCCATCTATGACTCCTATATAAAGAAGTTATTAGATGTGCAGTCACAGTTAAAGGGTATGTAGCTGACCTCCATGGATTAAATAGAGCATTTCACTTTACTAGTATAGCTTATCTGAAGAAAGTACATGGATACAGTACAAGAATATTACTACTATAATAAATCAAAATTAAAATTTTACATTAGTAAAACCACGTTGTATTTGCAGGAGTCACATGTGAAACTGTGGATATCAGAGTGTGGATTGAAGAAAACTTAGGCTTGTTCCTCCAGCAGTCATCTCTATCAGAGCTTATTGCATTCAACAGTAACTTTGAAAAAGTAAGCAGATCACTAACATAAAAGGACTGAGATTTGAAAAAGGTCTGCAGTGTTCATAGAAATTAAGCCACTCCTTTCCATGTATGTATGTGAGGCTAAGTACACACAATGTATGACATCGGCTGTTCTATGAAACGGCTGTGTAACAGAACGGCCGCTGTCTGTGAGGTTCAACCTGGTCGGTAACTGCAGTAGCAGCCGGATGAACTTTATTTCTTTCAAATTGGAATACAGGCACATACAGGTGTGCCTGCATTCCAATTAGCCATTGCAGACAATGTATAGTCCGGCTAGTCAGTTTTTAGCCGCTGCTATTCAATAAATAGCGGCTGCACAAAACTGAAATGTCAGTTTTCTGTGCGGTCGCATGGAATCCCGGCCGGAGTGTTCACAGTGGGGGGGATTTATGAAGACCGGCGTACAAGTACGCCGGTCTTATATTAGGCTCTGCCCTCTTTTCCCCTAGCAGGATTTACTAAGAGGCGCACGCCTCTTACTAAATCCAGCCGGGCGCCCGAACCTGTGCCCGGCGTACTAAATCTACACCTGCTTCCAGCAGGTGTAGATTTGGATCATGATTAACGCCTGCGAGCAGGCTTAAATCATGACAAAATGAGGCGCGGGAGGAGGCCACGCCTCCACCCCTCCTTGTCCCGCTCCCTAAGCTGCCCCAGCCCGCCCATCGGGCGTGCAGGCCGTACGGCAGGCGTACGCCAGGGAGAAGGGGCGAATCAGCACCTTCTCCCTGGATTATGCCTGCCGTAGGGCCTGCACGCCCGATGGGCGGGCTGGGGCAGCTTAGGGAGCGGGACAAGGAGGGGTGGAGGCCTCCTCCCGCGCCTCTCCCTGGAGTATGCCTCAGGCAGACATTTCATAAATGTCCCCCAGAGTGTATACACTCTGGCTGGGATTCTATAGAAAACAATGCAATGTATTTTTTCAATAAACAGTGGCCGATGTCACGATCTGCAACAACGGCCGTTAGTAATTAAATAAATACGTTGTGTGAACCCGGCCTCAAACTGTAAGCTGCAATAGCAGACACAGCCATCGAGAAGACAGTTGCCATTTTGGCAAAAAAAAAAAGGAGCAGATTTATTTTCTTATTCTCATGCAACCCATTTCACAAAAATAAAAGTTTAATCAAATATTATTTCAGACATTTACTCTTTTTACACTTTCTTGTTAATTTCAAGGTGAATAATCCACACCTATTGAGCGTATCTGAGCTTGCTGACTTCATATCCCTGACAGATTATTTCCAAAACACATCACTGACCATTGCTCTTGTCAACGAACTGTTGACGTTTGGTGACTGCGGATCTGTCTTGGAATTTCTTGACAGAATACAGACCTATATCTGTCCTGTGAGTATTCATCACATCTTAAGAATAACTTAAACATCTTAATCTTAAGAAATATGCTTTAAATAAATAAGTCCTGGCTGCCTTTAGCCAACAGCAGCTTACTGCATACTGCTAACATATTAATTTTAATACTAACAGAGTATGCAGTAAGCTCCTGAGCACCCTCTACTGGCATCTGAAGGCAGAGTGAATTCTATTTATTGCACATTTTATTAAGTATATTACATTTATCCATAGAGATTTAAGCTTAGGAATCGTCATCAAAATGAAGCACAAAAAAATGTATGTCTTTAACCATGATAAACCTCTCATTTTATAGGATAATTTTAGCTTGAAGAACACTTCATGTAATGAGCAGCAAAAAATGACTGAGCTCAGTGACCAGACTCAAGAGCTAATTGCCAATAACATCTTCCTCCTACTCAGCAAAGATGAGATTTGCCCATATAATTCTACCTGGCTTCAGGTTTTCACAATTCTCCTTAATAGTTTCCCCTTTGCTCCAACTGAATCACAACTTTCTCAGCTTCCTTTGGATGTGCCCTGTCAAGAATATCAAACCATGTAAGTGACAAAGGAATGGCAAGAAAAAACTTGTGATAATGTTCTCTAGCATTTCCTTTTCAATGTTCATCATTTCTGTGTGCCTGTCTTTTGTTAAAACTTTTGACATGTCATAAAGACATGTCAAAAGTTTTTTATCGGTCTTGGCCTGAGTCTTCAGACCCGTACTGATCAGAAGAATGAGCAGGGAGAGGACCATGCTGCAGAGCATCCCCTTCCCGCTCTCCATAGACTTACAATTATTAGCCTGACCCTTCTTATCTAACACAGAGCAGAAGTGGACCGCGCTGCAGCGAGTCCTCTCCCTCTCAATCTCCCGATTGGTAAGGGTCTGAATAGGTACACTTCAAGGACACAACCACTGAAGATGTGTTTTTTGTGGGACCAATTGTACTTTTTTGCCACCCTTTGTTTTACCATATAACGTACTGAGAAGTCAATAATAATAATATCTCGGGTGGAATAAATAAATATGCAATTCAGTCATACATATAAATCAATGACTGTTAATTCACGCTTTAGGGATAAATAACATATTTTAATATTTCTAGAGCTGGTGATGCAACTATGTTCAGTTAATTTATAGGTATTTATATATTTTTAGCATTTTTAATATTTTTAAATTTTTGTTACACATTTATTTATTTATTTTAATCCACTAGGGGACATAATATGTCCATTGGTCCCCTGCACTATCATACTAATGCATTGCAGTGTAGTATTAGGGCCCTATTTCAGCGGACGATTATCGTTTGCATAATCGTTAACAATTAACAATCTCAAATGACCGCTATTGTGAAAGACCTGAAAATGTTCACTCGTTTCCATGGAACGATAATCGTTACTTATGATCGTATTTGCGATCGTTTTTTCTTCGCTATTTCTTCGCTATTGCGTTCGTATCTACTGCGAATGACCGAACGATGTCTTATTCAATGCGAACGATTTGCGAACGATTTGCGAACGTTTTGCAAGCGAGCAACGATAAAAATAGGTCCAGGTCTTATAAAGCGATCAACAATTTCTCGTTCGATCGTTAATCGCATTTCAACCGAACGATTATCGTTTAGATTCGAACGATTTAACGATAATCGTCCGGCGGAATAGGGCCCTTATTCTACTAATCCAAAAGGATGTAATCACCATGGCCACCAGATGCCATGACAGCATACTGCAATCTCACTGCAGCAAAAAGGGGCTGATTGGGTGATGGGCGGGGGAGAGAAGAGAGGGTTCTCTGTCCAGCCACCCTAATACCACAGCTGATTCTGACCATCACATAAAGTTGGTGAAATGACCAAAGCTAATCCCAGACACTAAAGGCAAGTATTAGCTGTGGTTAACAACCAACACCCACTTCATAGGGAGTGGGCTTAAATCCTGAGCCCACTCACTACTCTCCTAATGCCATCATGCCATAATAGTATGTCATGGCATTAAGGAGTTAAGTTTTCAGTACATTAAAGGACTAATGACACTTAGGGGGACATTTATTAAGGTCTAAAAGTTGTATTTTTGGTGTAGGGGGGCCTTTTGCTAATAAACTTATTTGCACACACTTGTGCGAATAAATTTTCACATCAGCCCCTCTACGCCCGCTGCGCCACAGGGGCGGGCAGGGCGCGGGCTCAGGGTCTGCTAAATTTATCACTAATAAATGATAAAGAAGCCTATACCAGGTCTGAGCTGGCGTAGGCTTCACTACGTGCGCACACTGGTGCACACAGGATTTATGTAGCTCCAGTGCCCCTGTACATAAATCTGCTGAGCATCGGCACTGCGGGGACATTTATAAATAAATGTCCCCCTAAGGGTTAGTGTCTCCAATTTTCAAGTACCTCCAAAAGGCCAACAGGCCAAGATATCCTGCATCTTTTTAATAGAGGTGTTAACATTTATTATAGATGATCGCTAAACCCGTCTCCAGTATGTAAAGCCCAGGCTGAAAAGTCGTCTCTACACAATGTAGTTTTTCAGTAAAACGTTGTAACCTAGATGTAAAAAAAAAACAACTCTAATTCTGTCGTACTAAAGTTTGTCCTCTTAAAAATGCTTTTTTCCTATTTGAAAAACAGAATTAAAGGGCTTAGCAACATTTATCAGAAGCTAAAAAGCATGGCTAAAGAATCAGTTTACATCTACAGCAAAGTATATCTCACCAAACAAAGAGAATCTACAGGTAAAGCAAAATCAATTTACCATCAAATAGACTTACTTATCTTTCTCTCTCTCATATCTATCTGTCATTTCTATCATCTATCTACTCTATCTATCTATCTATCTATCTATCTATCTATCTCCTATCTATCTATCTATCTATCTATCTATCTATCTATCTATCTATCAACATGAAAAGGCAAGCAGCACTGCTGAGTAGAAGTTGGGTGCCAGCGGTCCTGGATCCTGACCTGGGATCGTATTCAAATAGCAACAAGATAGTCCACGGCACTCACAGGGTTAAGGTGAAAAAAGTTCAGTGGTTTATTTGTTCATCGTAACACAGCACTCCAAACAACACGACGTTTCGGTAACCTCACGTTACCATCTTCACTTGAAGATGGTAACGTGAGGTTACCGAAACGTCGTGTTGTTTGGAGTGCTGTGTTACGATGAACAAATAAACCACTGAACTTTTTTCACCTTAACCCTGTGAGTGCCGTGGACTATCTTGTTGCTATCTATCTATCTCTCTATCTTGTGTATCTCTCTCTATCCCTTATCTATTTATTTATCCACATCATATCTCTATCTCTCTCATATCTGTCTGTCTACTGTATCTCTTTATCTATCTATTTAGTTCCAATCGATCAATCAATCAAGTAATCAATTCATCTATGTATGGGTACATTTACACAGAAAGATTATCTGACAGATTATCTGCCAAGGTTTTAAAGCCAAAGCCAGGAATAGAGTTAAAAAGAGGAGAAATCATAGTCTTTCCTTTATGACTTGATTTCTGTTTATAGTCTGTTTCTGGCTTTGGCTTCAAATCTTTGGCAGATAATCTGTTAGATAATCTTTCTGTGTAAATGGACCCTATCTCACATCTATCTATCTATCTATCTATCTATCTATCTATCTATCTATCTATTATCTATCTATTATCTATCTAATATCCATCTCTGGCATATCTATCTAACGTATGTCTCTCTTTTGTCTATCTATCTATCTTTATTTGTTTGTTAGTTAGTAACCCCAAACTAGAATAATGTACCAACAGCCGTCATTGCCATCAAGGGAAGGCTATACAGCTTAATGAAATCCATTATTTTAGACTAAAAATACAGAGACATCATTTTAAACAGAGCTGAAAAAACGTGTGATCATACAGTAGCATATCTCTGTTCTATCTATCTATCTCCTATCTATCTATCTAACTCTGGCCTATCTATCTATCTATCTATCTATCTCCTATCTATCTATCTAACTCTGGCCTATCTATCTATCTATCTATCTATCTATCTATCTATCTAATGTATTTCTCTCTTCTTTCTTTCTGTCTATCTATTTCATATCTATGGCTATGTTCACACAACTTTTTTCAGGTCCTTTTAAAAAGACATCCGTTATTTTGAGTCTAAAATAGCGGATGTTATTTAGCTGTCTGGCCTCCCCTGAGTGCAATGACTGGTGTTTGCACATTATTCTAGTTTAGGATTACTAATTGGACTTTGGATGTGGCTGAATTGAAAAGTCCATTGAGTTTAATAGTAAAAACAAAGAAAGAACGGTGCAAAAAGAAAAACTGTGAGTGAACTACTAATAAAAAACATCCGAAAATAATGATCATGTTCATTATTTTGACGTCCGTGGCAAAAAAGTCTGTTTTTCGATACACTGTGTGCATTGGACGTCCGTCTTCCCATTGACTCTAATGCATTGTCATTGCAGTCAGTTAAATCACGGCAAAAACTGACGTTTTTTAAAATATGAAAATCAGCCACCTTTGCAATATTTTTGACGTTGTGTGAACATAGCCTATCTATCTGTCTGTCTGTCTGTCTGTCTATCTATCTATCTATCTATCTATCTATCTATCTATCTATCTCCTATCTATCTATCTCCTATTTATCTATCTATCTATCTATCTATCTATCTATCTCCTATCTATCTATCTATCTATCTATCTATCTACTATCTATCTATCTATCTATCTATCTATCTATCTTCTATCTATCTATCTATCTATCTATCTATCTATCTATCTCCTATCTATCTATCTCCTATTTATCTATCTATCTATCTCCTATCTATCTATCTCCTATCTATCTATCTATCTATCTATCTATCTATCTATCTATCTATCTATCTATCTCCTATCTATCTCCTATCTATCTATCTATCTATCTATCATCTATCTATCTATCTCATATTTATCTATCTATTCCAATAAGTATATAAATTAGAATGGTATATGTACAAATAAAAATACAATTTGTAAAACAATTAACTATTTCAAATTTAATTGTGTCTTCCAGGTTCTGCATGCACATCCAATATTAAAGACACTGAAGTATGGATCAGTAAAAACTTTGGACTTTTTTATACCAATGCAACAATCTCAGATTTGCTAGAACTATACCCAGATCTGGAAATAGTAAGAAAAACAGCATTTTTCTTATTTCTGAGAAATAGCTACTGACTCCTTTCATTTTATTTTACTTTGCCATATGTGTGTATTTCAGGCCTCTGTCTTGGAAATAATAGTTCCAGGTGATGTGCCCCTACTTCTGACCAGAACTGATGTACTCTTGAATGTAACAATGCTAGAGACAGTTATAAGCCTGGTGAAAGAAGAAAATATACCAGAAAATTTGGAAATTATAGTAAACTCAAGTGTTAAGGTATTGGAATACAGTGACATTATTAATAAATATGGGGTATTGCATCAAAAAAGCTAGCTGCCTGCTTCAGTGTTAACATATGAACATATGAATTGAGCATTTTCACTTTGCTAGTATAGCGGCTCTCTTTGTGTTCTAAGATACAACCTGGCATCTCCTTGTTTTCAGGATTGATGGTCCAAGTATTTGCATCTCCACTGTTCAAACATGCCCCAGAATTTTTGTAAAGAGAACTTTAAATGGAGTAGCGGTTCGAGCATACATCCTGACCCTCTTTTAGAACCCTATGGAAAAACTGGAAACAGCTGAATGTTCACATTTATCAGCTTTCCAGTTGATAGACGATAGTCAATCATGTGACTGGGCAACATAAATGATTGTTGGATCATTTGTGCAGCCCTTTAAGGGTAGCTTCCCACGTATCGGATCTTCAGTGGATTTCACGCTGCAAGTTTACCAGTATCCAGGTAGTGTGAAGTTGAATGGGTCACAGACCCACAGCGGAATTTTCTTTCTGCGGTCAGTATGTGACCCGGCCCCTTTAACCCCCCGCAGCATACATTACCTGCTCGGCGCCGCGGCTGTGTGTAAGGCTCCCGGCTCACCTCGCTCCCCATCAGCCAATCAGTGCACAGCGGGCAATGGAGTTAAAGAGGCCGGGTTACAATGAAAATTCCGCTGTGGATATGTAACCCCATACACCTTCACACTACCAGGATCCGCAGCAGATTTCGCAGCAAGCTCGCAGCATGAAATCCACTGCGGATCCAGTACGTGTGACGCTACCCTAAAGTCATTACTGTTGCCCATACATCCTCTAATGATTTTATTGCCCAAACAAAAGAACCGATCAGCCAATTACTGGGCTTTTTCTTCTTAGGCTGACTGCTGGCTCTTTTACATTGCTCATTAATCCAGAACAAAGAACATGTGTAAAAAAAAAAGCCTTAAAGGGGTGGTATTATGAAGAAAACTAGGTCTATACTGATACATTATTGGGGAGATTTATCAAACATGTGTAAAGTGAAACTGGCTCAGTTGCCCCTAGCAACCAATCAGATTCCACCTTTCATTTTCCAAAGAGTCTGTGAGGAATGAAAGGTGGGATCTGATTGGGCAACTGAGCCAGTTTCACTTTACACCATGTTTCATAAATCTCCCCCTATACGTATAATAAAACATATTCCGATGTACAAGCATTTTCTAAACTCACTAATCCCCCCATGTGCTTTGTTTTATTATCTGTTGTCCTTGGTTATGGCCCACCAGGCATCCACTTTTTTGTGTTGCACATGCTCAGTTCAATCGTCACATGATCTGTGTGTAGTACAGGCAGTGGGTTTTCACATTACATGCAAGAAAGAGGGATTGTGGGAAAGTGTCTGCACTGTTGCATGGCAACAGCAGGTTAACAGTTCAGAGAGCAACCCGGGGATGAATAGATACATGGGGAAGAAAACTGGCACAGGGATGTAAATAACAGCACATTTGTTCTCCTGTACACATATGTATGTGGTACATTTATAACTTATTTGCTTCATGACACATCCCTTTAAGGATTCTCAAACTGACAGATTATACAGTTGAGAAACATTCTCTTATAGGGCTTAATGTTCTAATTAATTAATTCACCTTCCTTATAACCTTTCCTTTCCTTTAGAATGAACTCTCAGAAAGCCAGTTGGAATATGTGAAGGAAACATTTTTGTCCGTTCAGCTTAATAAACTCAGACCCAGCTTCTCTTCGTATATGACACAAGACTGGGCAGTCCTATGCCAAACCTATTTATTTAATCTGCTTCCAAGTTTCAATCAAAGGCTTCTACTTCTTCTCCCAATCAATATCTCCTGCTCTTCATTTCAGGCAATGTAAGTACAAAAATGTCATTCTTCTCAACAGGAAAAAAAATTAACTTGGCATTTTCTTCTTCAGGCCGGGTCACACTATGTATGACACCTGCTGTTCTGTGACACAGCTGTGTCACAGAATGGCTGTTACTGCAGTGAACTTCATTTCTTTTAAAATGGGATGCGGGTGCATTCAGGTGTGCCCGCATTCCAATTAACCATAGCCGACAATGTAAAGAATGACCGGAGCTGCACTTTACATTGTCTGCTCTGTCAGTCTTGTGCAGCTGCTATTCAATGAATAGCGGCCGCACAAAACTGACATGTCAGTTTTTGGTGCACATGCAAGGAATTCCAGCCGAATTGTATACTATGTGTATACAATCTGTCCGGGATTCCATAGAAGTCAATGTAATGTATTTATTAATCTGCAACAACGGCCGTTATTAATTGAATAAATACGTTGTGTGAACTTAGCCTCAAACTGTAAACAGAGTCTAGTAGCCTAATTTATATGCCTTAAACCATAATTCCTGTTTGATCCCTTTGCTAGCCTATCCTAGCCATGAAATAAACCATATCTGTCCGACATCGATTTGTCACACTATTAGAAAACCAGGCACATTCAGTGGATTCTAACATTAGGCTATGTTCACACATTAGTAATAGCATTGACGTGCAGGAGGAAGGTACAGGAGGAAGGTGCAGGAGGAGGTGCAGATGGAGGTGCAGGAGGAAGAGGCAGCTAGTTGGGTGACAGAAAACAGGATAGAGGGAAGAGTGCAATGGAGGCTAGTCCTAATCTGGCACACCCCAACAAGTTTGCCAAGTTGGCAGATGAGGGGGATGTTGATTCAGGATTGCTGCAGGACACTGCCTCTAAAAGCCAGGGGGTATCTGCTCCAGTAAGGTGGGAAATAGGAGTATAGGGCAAGCCATACAGGTACTAGTAGTAGGGGACTCAATTATTAGGGGGACAGACAAGGCAATCTTCCACAAAGCCTAGGATCGTCGAACAGTGTGTTGCCTACCTGGCGCTCAAGTTTGTCACATTGCGGATCGGGTTGACAGATTACTGGGAGGGGCTGGTGATGACCCAGCAGTCATGGTGCACATTGGCACCAATGATAAAGTTAGAGGTAGGTGGAGGGTCCTAAAAACGATTTCAGGGACTTAGGAACAAATATATAAATGGGCAGTACAGAGATCTTTCTAGTGGTCTTTTTACCCCTAGGCCTGTAACCATGACAAGGGGGCATCCTCTACATCTACAAGGAAAGAAATTTTCGCCATCAGCACAGACGCAAATTTTTTACTGTAAGAGCAGTTAGACTTTGGAACTCTCTGCCATATGATGTTATCACGGCCGATTCATTAAATAAGTTCAAGGGAGGTCTGGAAGCTTTTCTTGAAAAATATAATAATACAGGTTATGGGCATTAGATTTCCGGTGATACGTTGATCCAGGAAATATTCTGATTGGAGTCGGGAAGAAAGCCATTGGAGTCGGGAAGGAATTTTCTCCCTGTGATGGGGCAATTGTCATCTGCCTCATAGGGGTTTTTGCCTTCCCCTGGATCAACACAGTGTGGTTTCCTTAGGTTAAGGCTATGTTCACACTGCGTAAATTAACTGCCGTTGTTTTCACCCGGCCGGACATGTGCGTCTGAAACTACGGCCGTAGAAATATGGCCATACGGTATAGTCGTGAAACTACGGGCATTGTATAAATTTGCTTCCTAGCTTGTTTCTGAGCGGGATGAAACAAGTCATTTATTTGGAATACTGCGCCCAGCCCAATAAACCACACAGAATTTTTTTTATTTCAAAATCAAGTTTAATTTTGCAGAAATAAATATTCCGTGCGCGGCCGCATTGAAATCCAATGCGGCCGTAGTTGGAACATTACCGAAATAAATGACATGTTCATTTTTCAAGGAGCCGTGAAAACAACGGCCGTTGTCAGATACGTAGTGTGCATTGTACGACCGTAGTTGGTATATATTGCAGCCAAGGCATAAACCTCAAAACTACGGCCGTAGTTTTGCGGTTCGGACTACAGCCGTAGTTTTACGTAGTGTGAACATAGCCTAAACATGATGGACTCTTGTCTTATTTCAATCTTATTAACTATGTTACTGTGTTAGGGTACAAACACACACAGCAGATACGCAGCAGATTTGAAACTGTGTTTAGTTATTTAGATCTAATCTGCTGCGTATCTGCTGCGTATTGCAGCAGTAAATATGCAGCGTATATGCCGTGTGTGTTTGTACCCTTACTATGTATTAGTCTTTTGGTCAGTCTTTTTTCAACCAAAACCAGGAGTGGGTTGAAAACTGTGCACATCTTCCATTATAGTTTTGCCCTGTCAGTTCCTCTGACTGACCAAGAGATTAACAGAAATACTATGTGTGAACATTGCCTTAATTAGAAAGATAGTATTAAGAAGAAATAAGTAATTAAGAAGAAATTAAGAAGAAATAAGTAATGGGATGAATATGTTTATTGACGGAGATAAGGCGGTTGCTGACTATTTGAATAGCTACTTCTGCTCAATATTTTCAGAAGAAGGCCTTTACAATCACAGGATGGTTGGACACAGCATTGGCCCCATTTGTATGGGTTCGGCTTCAGTGTTTTCAGAGGCTGAAGTTGCAGAGGAACTCGCCCATTTAACCCCTTAGCGCCCCATGAAGTATCTGATATGTCATGGTGGCGCGGGGGGAGTTCAGAGAGGGGTCCCGCCTGGACCCCGCTCTGAAAGGCGCCGCTCCCGGCTGTTATGTACAGCCAGGGAGCGCCTCAATTAGCCGGCGCAGGTCCCGCGGGTCAAACCTGACAGCTGCATTTAGATGCTGTGCTCCCGATGTCCCTGGTGTCTAATGGGACAGATCTCCCCCCTGCGATGCGATCAAGGGGGGGAGATCCGTTTTTCTGTCCGGGTCGGGCCTCAGCGTCGCAATGACGCTGATCCCGGCTCGGCAATACATTGCAATGGCCTGCAGCAGGCCAGAGCAATGTATCACAGATCTAATGGATCATTACTGTGTATATACACAGCATTGATCTCTATGAGAGATCAATGCTGTGTATATAGAAGTCCCCCAGGGGGACTTCCAGTTAATCTAAAAAAAAAAAAAAAGTCCAAATCACCCCCCTTTTCCCATTTTACAAATATAAATAAATAAACAAATAAATAAACATGTTTGGTATTGCGTAATCGTCCGAACTATTAAATTATCACATTCCTGATCTCGCACGGTAAACGGCGTCAGTGCAAAAAAATTCCAAAGTGCAAAATTGCGCATTTTTGGTCGCATCAAATACAGAAAAAATGTAATAAAAAGTGATCAAAAAGTCGTATATGCGCAATCAAGGTAACGATAGAAAGAACAGATCATGGCGCAAAAAATGATACCTCACACAGCCCCATAGACCAAAGGATAAAAGCGCTATAAGCCTGGGAATGGAGCTATTTTAAGGAACATATATTTGTTAACAATGGTTTGAATTTTTTACAAGCCATCACATAAAAGAAAAGTTATACAAATTACATATCATTGTAATCATATCAACTGGAGGAACATATATAACAAGATAGTTTTACCCCAGGGTGAACGGTGTTAACACAAAACTCCCTGAAATGAAAACAAATTCCTTTTTTTTCAATTTGACAGCGCAAATGATTTTATTCCGGTTTTGAAGCATATTTTATTGGAAAAAGTCTGTCATTGCAAAGTAAAATTGGTGTTGCAAAAAATAAGGGCTCATATGGGTCTCTAGGTGAAAAAATGCAAGCGCTATGGCCTTTTCAACATAAAGTGGAAAAAGCAAATGCGCAAAAACAAAAATTGGCTTTGACCTTAAGGGGTTAAAGTTGAATAAGGTGATAGGTCCAGATGGCGTCCACCCCAGGGTTCTTAAAAAACTCGGACCTGTGATTGCTGCCCCCTTACAAATCTGTATAACCAATCCTTACAGGAGATGTTCCTGATGAGTGGAGAACAGCCAATGTTATACCCATCCACAAGAAGGCAAGTAGAGACGAGCCCAGTAACTACAGGCCAGTTAGCTTAACATCTGTAGTAGTAGAAATGATGGCAACTCTTCCAAAAAAAAAATAAGATCATGTCAGACTAATCTCATTGATTTCCCCATAAAGAGCTGATAGAGAAGTTAGAGAAAATTGGACTTAATCCCTGGATAGTTCAGTGGATTTGTTGTTGGCTGAAGGATAGATATCAGAGGGTGGTTGTTAATGGTGTATATTCTGAGCACAGACTGGTTACAAGTGGTGTGGTGTGGTGTGTTGTTGGTCCTATTCTTTTTAATATGTTTGTAAGTGACATAGGAGAAGTTTGTCTATTTGCTGATGACACAAAAGTGTGCAATAGGGTTGATATTCCTGGAGGTGTTGGTAATATGAAAAATGATTTAGCTTTGCTAGATAAGTGGTCCAAACAATGGAAGTTGAAGTTCAATGTTTCCAAATGTAAAATAATGCACTTGGGGAGGAGGAATTTTCTATTACATTATCACATTGGCAGTACTGTCTTGGCAAAGACTTCAGAAGAGGAGGATTTAGGGGTAGTGATATCTTACAGCCTTAAAATGAGTCACGAGTGCAGCCAGGCGGTATGAAAAACAAATCTTAAGCTGGGCTGTATAGCTAGAGGTATAACCAGTAGGCACAGGGAGCTTGGGATCCCTCTGTATAGAGCTCTAGTGAGACCACATCTGGAATTCTGTGTCCAGTTCTTGAGACCTCACCTAAAAAAAGATATTGATAAAATAGAACAGGTCTAGAGACGGGCTACAACAATGGTGGACTATGTCAGGCATAAAACATATCAGGAAAGACTTAAGGATTTGAATCTGTATAGTCTGGAGGAAAGAAGGGAAAGGGGGGACATGATTGAAACCTTTAAGTATGTTAAAGGACTAAATAGGATTCAGGAGGGAAGTGTTTTTGTAAAAAACTGAACTCAAGAACAAGAGGACACAGTGAGAGGTTTGTTGGGGGAAAGATCAGACGCAACGTGAGAAAATATTGCTTTACTGAAAAAGTAGTAGATGCTTGGAACAAACTTCCAGCAGATGTGGTTGGTAAATATACAATAACAGAATTTAAACATGCCTGGGATAAACATATATGTATCCTAAGATAATAGGACTGAAAAGGGCAGACTAGATGGACCCAGTGGTCTTTTTCTGCCAACCATCTTCTATGTTTCTAAAGACTAGTTAGTAAGTTAGCTTTAATTAGGAAAAACAAAAAAAATGCAGGGAAAAATGCATATATTTGGGAAGAAGAGATTAAACTTACTCTACTTTGTCTGTGGATGGAATGCAGCCCTAAAAGCAAGGCTTTTTTTTTTTATTTTTTTTATTTTAACTTTACATTTATTTTCTCATAAAACATATACATGTACAAATAGCATTATATATACTCAATACACACTAAGAATATTCCTACCCCCCACCCCTACCCCGGGCCTGGCGAAGACGAAAAAAAACAAAACACAACCTCGACTCAAATTTCCTTCCAGTACTTCCATAACTTTTTACAACGTCTGGTAGCTTTCACTGAGTTTTTAGAGGCAATATTTTCATAGTTCCTCACTTTCTCCACCACCCTACTCCATTCCTCATGTGGTATAGAGTCATCCACCCAATGTCTGCCTATTATCACTTTAGCAACCCCCAGTGTTTTCAAAAGGAAAGTTCCTCCCTCCCCGTCATCAGCCAGACCCCCTAGAACTATTTCTACCTCCGTCAGGTGCAGAACCCTCCCCAAACAGGATTTCACATGCTGAAGAACCCTAAGCCAGAATCTTTGCACTTTGGGGCATGTTCATACAAGATGGGCCAGGTCGGCCTCGGCCATTCCACATTTATTGCAACACAGGGGTCCTTTTTTCCAAAACTTGGACATAGTCTTAGGTGTATAATAAAGCCACTAAAACAACTTATAGTAAATTAATCTATGTGACATACCCACCGACCCTCTACTTAAATTGGTTACACATAACCCCCATGTTTCTTCCGATATGTGTCCCACCACTACCTCCCATTTACCCTTCACCTTATCGAGTTGAGGAGTTTTTCTTTCCAAAACCAACCATCTATAAAGTTGTGTAAGAATTTTTTTCCCCTCCCCTATTTCCTGCATGCACTCAACTATTTTATGTGAAGAAATTATAAATTTGTGTTTATTCTGTGTTGCTACATAAACACTAAAAATTTGCATATACCAAAACCTCTGTTGGTCACTTAACATAAACTATGTTTTAAGATATTCAAACCCTACAAGTTCTCCTTCTTTAAATAGTTGGGCCACATATCTGACCGCTCTCACCTCCCAAAACCGTGCAATCTCTCCTAGTGAAAATTCTTTAAACTCTCTATTTCCCCATATAGGATGTTAAACTACCCTGAATCCCACAGATTCCCTTAATTTTTCTCCATAGTTTGTCATATAAGTGAACAAAAGATTGTGGCGGTGGAACATTCTCCAGCATCTGACCCGTTTCCAACACCTCGAAAATATCCAAATTAGTACCCAACCGAGAAAGCATATAACTAAAAATGGGCGAGGACCTCCACCTCGCCAGGCTCTGGGCTCCCACCCCGAGAAAATAGAGCCCAAAGTCCGGCAAGGACAGACCGCCCTCCCCCTCCCTCCCCACCAAGACCCTATATTTCATTATCACCTTTTTCCTACCCCATACCAACCGATTGAGCAACACCTCTATCCTCCTAAACCAAATCTCTGGAATCCCTATAGGGGCCGCCTGTAAGTAAAACAAAAACTGAGGGAGTAATACCATCTTCACCAAGGCGATTCTAGACGCCATCCCTAATGGGAGCTTGAGCCAGACCCCTATTTTATTTTCCAACCTTTTCATCAGGGGTTTTATGTTCAGATCTACATACTGGGTAACATTGCCAGATATATTAACTCCCAAATACTCTATCACTTCAGTATTTTTGACAGACAAAAGATCTCCACTCAATTCACCCCTACCACTCCCCAGAGATAGCTCTGAGGATTTTTCCCAGTTAATTTTAAGGCATGAAAAACTACCAAACTCAGCAATCAAATTAAGGTGTGGGATACTCTGCTGGGGGTTCTGAACAAAAATTAAAACATCATCGGCATATAACAATAATTTACTAGCGCATCCTTCAATTCCAAACCCTCGAATTCCCTCCTTCTGTCTTACCCTGTGTGCAAGGGGTTCAATATAAAAGTTAAACAAAAGCGGGAATAGGGGGCACCCTTGTCTGGTATCCCTAGTTAATGGAAAGTAGTCTGTACACTCGTCATTTATTATTACTTTTGCTATGGGATTGGAGTAGAGCAATCGCACCCATCTGATAAAATTATCTCCCAAACCAAAATACTCCAAAGTCCTCCAAAGGTACCCCCATTCCACCCTATCGAAAGCCTTCATGGCATCAAGCGAGAGGATGGAATGGGGGGCCTCATCTCCCACCTGAATATTGACAAAGACCTTATGGATGTTGTTAAAAATAGATCTCCCAGCCAGAAAGCCAGCCTGATCTGTCCCTATGAGGTCCGGAGACACCCCTGCCAGCCTCCTTGCCAGGGCTTTAGCAATTATTTTGAAATCCCTGTTCAACAATGAGATGGGGCGGTATGACTCAATTTTATACGGGCTTTTTTTCCTTTTTAGGAATAAGAACTATATTAGCCTCACACATAGAGGCCGGGAGAGCCCCCCTATCACAGGATTCATTAAATAATTCAAGCAAAATAGGTAGGAGGGTATCCCCGAACACTCTATAGACCTCAAATGGTAGGCCATCTGACCCAGGTGTAGTAGAGCCATATATACTATCCAATGCTTCCCTCAGCTCTCCAATGCTCAGTGGCTGGCTTAGTAGCTCCTTTTGCTCTTCTGAGGCTTTAGGCAACCCGCTCCCCCCTAAAAAAATCCCTGTTCTCTTTACTATGCCCCAGCTCAGACGTGTACAAAGATGCAAAAAATTCTGCTGCAACTTTTTTAACCCCTGCTTTATCATTAACCAACCTCCCTTGTGCATCATATAGGGCAGAGATATAACTACTCCCCTTCTGTGTTTCCAGACGGGTTGCCAGTGACTTCCCTGGTTTCCCTGACTCGACAAAACTCTTCTGACATGCAAAGAAGTTTTTATGCTGAGCTTTATCCGTTAGGAACCTGGTATATTTATCTTGAGCCTGCTGCAACTCTTCAAACAACTGCGTAGATGGATCTATCTCCCATTTTTGCTCCGCTAAGTTCATGGCTTTCTTTAGTTGCTCTTCCTGAGCCTGAAACTGCTTCTTCTTACATTTGACCTCTTTACAGAGAATTCCCCTAAGGTACACCTTAAGTGCGTCCCACACGAACCCAATTTCCGTGGACCCCCTATTTATTCTCCAAAAATGGTCAAGCTCTATTGCAATATAGTCATTGTTATTAAGTATCTTAAGCCAATGAGGATTGAAGCGGAAGCCTCTACCTCCACCCATTAGTGATTCATGAACCTCCACCCTAACCGACATGGGGGAGTGGTCAGAGACAGTTTTCCCCTCATAGCCCATCCTGGTTATATATTTAAATGCTAGATCATTGCACAGTACCAAATCAATCCGCGAAGCAGATTTATGATAGGAGTTGAAACAAGAGTAGGCAACTTTCGTATCATAGAGTCCCCTCCACACATCTCTCCATCCAGTTTCAAGAAGCAGTCTCGCAAGGGGCGTGCCGACTCCGGTAGGCCCCTGGCCCTTTCCACTTCTATCCACCTCAGGATCAACCACACAATTCATATCCCCACTAATTATAAGGGGTAGATCTTCTTTACCCTTAAGGAAGTTAATCAACTCAGCAAAAGGCTGTAATGTAAAAGGGGGAGGGACATAGAGGAATGCCAGTATCATCTGTTTGGAATATATACTACAATACAAAAAGACATATCGCCCCCTGACGTCACACTTACTTTCCATTATTTGAAAGGGGATCTTTTTGTGAACGAGAACCGAAACCCCAGATGAAAAGTTGGAGTAATGGGCGTGAAATTCTGCCCCTACCCACCTTCGTTTAAGCCTATCCACTGTTTCTTCAGTACAGTGCGTTTCTACCAAGCACACCAAACTGCTGGAAGGTGCCTATTAATAACATCAAATACTGCAGTCCTCTTTGTCCATTCCCCTCACATTCCAACAAATAATATTAAATGTCTTTTACAAAGCCAATACAAGGGGGAAAAAAAGAAGGAGAGAAAAGAGAAGAAAGAAGAAAGAGGAAAAAAAAAAAAACGGGGCAGGCTGCCCTGAAGCCTTCGGGTCCTGTTCCGAGAGCTCTTCCGCCGGAGGGAGGGGAAGGAGGGAGGGAGACCGAGGGTTATAGAGCTCTCTGCTGCCACCTCTGTCCATGTCAGGAACTGTCCAGAGCTTTATTGTTGCTGTATTTCTCTACTGCCTATATAGCCCTCATACTTGGTTTCCCATACATCTACTTACATATATATATATATATATATATATATATATATATATATAACATTAATTATATATATCATTATTTGTTTATTTCTTTTTTCAGAGTGGAAGGATTTAGCAACTGTTTTTCATTTCTAACTCAAGAGAACCAAGAAGATATCTACAACTATTTAATAAAGAGATATATGAGTTACCAGTCATCTACAATTACAGGTAGATATTAAAGACCCATCTGCCTTAGATTTAGACTTAGTCTAAATGATTCATAAGTCATTTAGGATAAAATATAATAATATACTCAAAATACTCTCATTTTTGTCTTAAATCAAAATTGTCAGATAGTAAAAAGGACAATATATTTATGTAAAGAAGAGAATAATGTAAAACAGACGTGTAATAAATATAGTAAATAAGAATACGAATAAACATGTTGTATGCTTTAAACAAATATGGTGAAAAGCTTATTTACTGTGAAAAGCTTATTAAAAGTATAATCTTATAAACTCAAAACGCTTTTATTTCTGTTTAAAGGTGTTGTCTGTGATTCTCTGGACTATGAAACATGGGTTAACCTGAACTTTGGCAAGTTCACTGTTATCTGCAGATATACAGATCTAATCCTGTTTAACAAAAATTTAACGGAGGTAAGAATATATAAAAATGTACCTTATAAAAAATACTAAAAAGGCACATTCTTGTACTTCAACAAAGAGAAAGAAAACCACATAATCATGACACGGCTGACCCAAGAAAAAAAAAACATTTCTAGGTAAAAAGTACAGACTTTTAGGGTATTTTGCAAACTCCTCTGTTTCATCAATATGAAAGATGGAAGGGTAACAAAACATGAACATAAACATTTAGGCACCTGTGTAGTTTTTAATTCCATTTGAGTAAATTTCTCTTTATAGGTATATCATGAAATGATTGCAAAGAAGTACAATAATACATGTTTTGAGACAGGCACTATCTTACAAAGCATCTAATAGTGCAAAGATAAAATAAAGTGTAAGGACAGGAAAGGTAGGGACAAGACGATACAGTGGGCCCTGAGTTTGAACCTACCCACTGTCCCTTCCTACTTGCCTCAATCGGCCATAGACAGCCGTGGGTAAACACGAAGACGTTCCCTATACTAAATTAGTGCAACAAAGAACAAGACATGCATACAAACACAATAAAGGGAAGTCAACAAGCCAAGTCAAAACCAAACGGGCAACGCAGTACAAAATCAGGAAACAATCAGATAGTCAAATGTCAGGTTGGAGGTAACAAGTCAAGCAAGCTGAGAAATTAGGAAGGGGGATCGCAGGAATAGACAGGGGGAGCTGGGATGAGGGTATGAACCTTAATAGCCAGCAGAGAAGGACTGGCTCTGCTTTCATTTATGAGGATCAAGACCCGGTCCGGATCCCCATTGCACCAGCACTCTGATCCTCAAGGTTCCGGACAGGAAGAGGAATATATCAACCACAGACACTGCTCAGCTGCAGCAATCAAGTCTAGCAGTGATCAGTGTCATTTCTGCATTACAAGGAAGCTGAGAGCAGGTGTGTAACACAAAAGTAAAAACAGACCCAGTTCACACCAGGCTAAAGCACATTCCTGAGATAAAGTATAATGTAAAATAGATCATTAGAAACAAACACCATCTTAAAGGTTTCCAAAAGAATAAAATGTACTAAAATGTTCATTCTTTTTATTTCAAAATGCCTTAGCTGATTTCTGACCATGACTTTGCCATTTCTAGAACGCTCTCTCACCAACTATTTTGGCTGACCTTGTGACAAAGACAGACGTTCTCGAAAATATAACCTTACTCACAAAATATCTAAGTAAGGTGGAATTAGGAAATATCACCGCTTTTTTGACTGCACTGGAATCCGCAGCACAAAAGGTAGGCAATTTTGATCTCCAAATCGATATTTATGGATGTAAAGATGATGACAACAGTCATCATTCAAGAACAATTTTACAAGCGCACAAAACACATCTATTAACCCCTTAAGGTCAAAGCCAATTTTCGTTTTTGCGCTTTTGCTTATTCCATTTTAAGTTTAAAAGTCAACAGCGCTTGCATTTTTTCACCTAGAGACGTATATGAGCGCTTATTTTTTGCGAAACCAATTGTACTTTGTAATGACAGGCATTATTTTTCCATAACATATGCTGCGAAACCGGAAAAAAATCATTTGCGCTGTCAAATTGAAAAAAAAAACTAATTTGTTTTGATTTTGGGGAGTTTTGCATTTACGCCGTTCGTCCCATGGTAAAACTGACTTGTTATGCATGTTCCTCAAGTCGTTACGATTACTATGATATATAACATGTACAACTTTTATTGTATATGTAGGATGGCCTGTAAAAAATTCAAACCGTTGTTAACAAATATATGTTCCTTAAAATCGCTCCATTCCCAGGCTTATAGCGCTTTTATCCTTTGGTCTATGGGGCTGTGTGAGAAGTCATTTTTTGCGCCATGATGCGTTCTTTCTATCGGTACTTTGATTGCGCATATACGACTTTTTGATCGTTTTTTATTAAATTTTTTCTGGATTTGATGCGACCAAAAATGCGCAATTTTGCACTTTGGAATTTTTTTGCGCTGACGCCGTTTACCATGCGAGATCAGGAATGTGATTAATTAATAGTTCGGCTAATTACGCGCGCGGCGATACTAAATATGTTTATTTATTTATTTATTAATTTATATTTATAAAATGGGAAAAGGGGGGTGATTTGGACTTTTATTAGGGGAGGGGATTTTTTATTAATAAAAACACTTTCTTACTTTTTTTTTTACTTTAACTAGAAGCCCCCCTGGGGGACTTGTATATAAACAGCATTGATCTCTCATAGAGATCAATGCTGTGTATAAACACAGCAAAGTTCGATCAGATCGGTCATAGATTGCTATGGCCTGCTGCAGGCCATAGCAATCTATTGCCGAGCCAGGATCAGCGTCATTCCGACGCTGAGGCCCGGCACGGGCAGAAGAACAGATCTCCCCCCCGCGATCGCATCGCGGGGGGGAGATCCGTCCCACTAGACACCAAGGACACGGAGAGCACAGCATCTAAGTGCAGCTGTCAGGTTTGACAGCTGCACTTAGAGGCTTAATTAGCCGGCGCGGCAACGGGACCCGCGCCGGCTAATAGAGGCACTGCCCGGTTGCACGTGTCAGCCGGGATCAGCGCCGTTCAGAGCGGGGTCCCGGCGGGACCCCTCTCTGAAAACCCCGAGCGGCACCATGACGTATCAGATACGTCATGGGTCGCTAAGGGGTTAAGATGCCAACTTTGCTTCGATCACTTTTCATGAAACCTTACATGAAATCTAATGTTCTTCCTATAGGCAAATGTGTCTCAGGTTCAGGTAGACACAGTGAAGGAAACTCTTCTGGCTGTGGAGCTTTATCATCTGCAATCCAGCTTCTCTACTTACACCACCAATCAATGGAGGTTGCTGTTTACCACTGAGCTCACTGTCTTGATTGAGTATTTTAATGAAACCCTTCTTGAGCTTCTGCCAATAACCATTCCCTGCGATTCCTATCAAGCAATGTGAGTAGCAAGCATACTGTATGTAGCAAGAGCGGGTACAATGCCTTGCCTGTTGAAATGACACAAGGAAAACTTTCGAGATTCCTGATCTATCATTTCTATATTTCAATTCTGACACAGAGTATATGAATTCACCCTTGTTTCTTCCTCACTGGATGATTCCACCGCCGGAGATATCTACACTTTTTTCATCAAGAAATACATGGCCCAACAGTCAACTAGTACAGGTATGAATTTTTTACAGCAAGGTACAGTATGATCACAAAGATATGCAATCATTTGTAAATGATGGATTTACTCTTTTTACGCGGTGGCTTTACCAGCTTGTAATAAGTCATGCTTTGTCCCCTTTCATTACTTACAGACATTGTTTGCACCGCTTCTAACTATGATATATGGGTGGAGTTAAATTTAGGCTATTTCATCAAATATTCCACATCAGAAGACTTGATCATTTTCAACAAGAACCTTACACGGGTGAGTAAAAAGCAAAAAACCTAAAGTTTTACAAGGACATTGCATCTTAATATTTTCAAGTTTTGATTTTTTAAATAAGAATTTTAGAGTAGCCGATTCCTGTGTTCTATCGATCCCAACAATGGAAGGGTAACAAAACTAGGACATACTGTCACCATTTAGGTACCTCTGTAGGTTTTCATTACATTTGAGTATATTTATCTTCACGTGGATATCATGAAATGCATGCAAAGAAATACAACAATACAAGAATACATGTTTCAAGAGAGGCACTACTTTTTAAAGAATCTCAAAGTGCCAAGACAAAATATACTATAACATTTCACAGGTGGTTAGAAACTATCGCCTTTAACGCTCTCCGAAGGGGGGGGGGAATGTACTGCTTCTCTGAATTAGATTATCTAAAATGTTCATGCTTTTTCATTTCAAAATGCCTTAGCTGACTTCTGACCATGACTTTCTCGTTTCTAGAACGTTCTCTCACCAACTATTTTGGCTGACCTTGTGACAAAGACAGACGTTCTCGAAAATATTACCTTACTCACAAAATATCTAAGTAAGGTGGAATTAGGAAATATCACCGCCTTTTTGACTGCACTGGAATCCGCAGCACAAAAGGTAGGCAATTTTGATCTCCAAATCGATATTTACGGATGTAAAGATGATGACAACAGTCATAGTTCAAGAACAATTTTACAAGCGCACAAAACACATCTATTAAGATGCCAACTTTGCTTCGATCACTTTTCATGAAACCTTACATGAAATCTAATGTTCTTCCTACAGGCAAATGTGTCTCAGGCTCAGGTAGACACAGTGAAGGAAACTCTTCTGGCTGTGGAGCTTTATCAACTGCAATCCAGCTTCTCTACTTATACCGCTGACCAATGGAGCGTGCTGTTTACCACTGAGCTCACTGTCTTGATTGAGTATTTTAATGAAACCCTTCTTGAGCTTCTGCCAATAACCATTCCCTGCGATTCCTATCAAGCAATGTGAGTAGCAAGCATACTGTATGTAGCGAGAGCAGGTACAATGCCTTGCTTATTGAAATGACATACGGAAAACTTTCGAGATGCCTGATCTACCATTTCTATATTTCAATTGTGACACAGAGTTAATGGGTTCACCCTTGTTTCTTCCTCACTGGATGATTCCACCGCCGGAGATATCTACACTTTTTTCATCAAGAAATACATGACCGAACTGTCAACTAGTACAGGTATGAATTTTTCACAGCTAGGTAAAGTATGACCACAAAGATATGCAATCATTTGTAAATGATGGATTTACTCTTTTTACGCAGTGGCTTTACCAGCTTGTAATAAGTCGTGCTTTGTCCCCTTTCATTACTTACAGACATTGTTTGCACTGCTTCTAACTATGATATATGGGTGGAGTTGAATTTTGGCTATTTCATCAAATATTCCACATCAGAAGACTTGATCATTTTCAACAAGAACCTTACACGGGTGAGTAAAAAGCAAAAAACCTAAAGTTTTACAAGGACCTTGCATCTTAATATTTTCAAGTTTTCATTTTTTAAATAAGAATTTTAGAGTAGCCGATTTCTGTGTTCCATCGATCCCAACAATGGAAGGGTAACAGAACTAGGACATACTGTCAACATTTAGGCACCTGTGTAGGTTTTCATTCCATTTGACTATATTTATCTTCACGTGGATATCATGAAATGCATGCAAAGAAATACAACAATACATGTTTCAAGAGAGGCACTACTTTTTAAAGAATCTCAAAGTGCCAAGACAAAATATACTATAACATTTCACAGGAGGTTAGAAACTATCGCATTTAACGCTCTCCGAAGGGGGGGGGACTATACCGCTTCTCTGAATTAGATTATCTAAAATGTTCATGCTTTTTCATTTCAAAATGCCTTAGCTGACTTCTGCCCATGACTTTGCCATTTCTAGAACGCTCTCTCACCAACTATTTTGGCTGACCTTGTGACAAAGACAGACGTTCTCGAAAATATAACCTTACTCACAAAATATCTAAGTAAGGTGGAATTAGGAAATATCACCGCCTTTTTGACTGCACTGGAATCCGCAGCACAAAAGGTAGGCAATTTTGATCTCCAAATCGATATTTATGGATGTAAAGATGTTGACAACAGTCATCATTCAAGAACAATTTTACAAGCGCACAAAACACATCTATTAAGATGCCAACTTTGCTTCGATCACTTTTCATGAAACCTTACATGAAATCTAACGTTCTTCCTACAGGCAAATGTGTCTCAGGTTCAGGTAGACACAGTGAAGGAAACTCTTCTGGCTGTAGAGCTTTATCAACTGCAATCCAGCTTCTCTACTTATACCGCTGATCAATGGAGGTTGCTGTTTACCACTGAGCTCACTGTCTTGATTGAGTATTTTAATGAAACCCTTCTTGAGCTTCTGCCAATAACCATTCCCTGCGATTCCTATCAAGCAATGTGAGTAGCAAGCATACTGTATGTAGCGAGAGCAGGTACAATGCCTTGCCTATTGAAATGACACAAGGAAAACTTTCGAGATTCCTGATCTATCATTTCTATATTTCAATTCTGACACAGAGTATATGGATTCACCCTTGTTTCTTCCTCACTGGATGATTCCACCGCCGGAGATATCTACACTTTTTTCATCAAGAAATACATGACCGAACTGTCAACTAGTACAGGTATGAATTTTTCACAGCTAGGTAAAGTATGACCACAAAGATATGCAATCATTTGTAAATGATGGATTTACTCTTTTTACGCCTTGGCTTTACCAGCTTGTAATAAGTCATGCTTTGTCCCCTTTCATTACTTACAGACATTGTTTGCACCGCTTCTAACTATGATATATGGGTGGAGTTGAATTTTGGCTATTTCATCAAATATTCCACATCAGAAGACTTGATCATTTTCAACAAGAACCTTACACGGGTGAGTAAAAAGCAAAAAACCTAAAGTTTTACAAGGACCTTGCATCTTAATATTTTCACGTTTTGATTTTTAAAATAAGAATTTTAGAGTAGCCGATTTCTGTGTTCCATCGATCCCAACAATGGAAGGGTAACAGAACTAGGACATACTGTCAACATTTAGGCACCTGTGTAGGTTTTCATTCCATTTGACTTTATTTATCTTCACGTGGATATCATGAAATGCATGCAAAGAAATACAACAATACATGTTTCAAGAGAGGCACTACTTTTTAAAGAATCTCAAAGTGCCAAGACAAAATATACTATAACATTTCACAGGAGGTTAGAAACTATCGCATTTAACGCTCTCCGAAGGGGGGGGGGGGACTATACCGCTTCTCTGAATTAGATTATCTAAAATGTTCATGATTTTTCATTTCAAAATGCCTTAGCTGACTTCTGCCCATGACTTTGCCATTTCTAGAATGCTCTCTCACCAACTATTTTGGCTGACCTTGTGACAAAGACAGACGTTCTCGAAAATATAACCTTACTCACAAACTATCTAAGTAAGGTGGAATTAGGAAATATCACCGCCTTTTTGACTGCACTGGAATCCGCAGCACAAAAGGTAGGCAATTTTGATCTCCAAATCGATATTTATGGATGTAAAGATGATGACAACAGTCATCGTTCAAGAACAATTTTACAAGCGCACAAAACACATCTAGTAAGATGCCAACTTTGCTTCGATCACTTTTCATGAAACCTTACATGAAATCTAATGTTCTTCCTACAGGCAAATGTGTCTCAGGCTCAGGTAGACACAGTGAAGGAAACTCTTCTGGCTGTAGAGCTTTATCAACTGCAATCCAGCTTCTCTACTTATACCGCTGATCAATGGAGCGTGCTGTTTACCACTGAGCTCACTGTCTTGATTGAGTATTTTAATGAAACCCTTCTTGAGCTTCTGCCAATAACCATTCCCTGCGATTCCTATCAAGCAATGTGAGTAGCAAGCATACTGTATCTAGCGAGAGTGGGTACAATGCCTTGCCTATTGAAATGACACAAGGAAAACTTTCGAGATTCCTGATCTATCATTTCTATATTTCAATTCTGACACAGAGTATATGGATTCACCCTTGTTTCTTCTTCACTTGATGATTCCACCGCCGGAGATATCTACACTTTTTTCATCAAGAAATACATGACCGAACTGTCAACTAGTACAGGTATGAATTTTTCACAGCTAGGTAAAGTATGATCACAAAGATATGCAATCATTTGTAAATGATGGATTTACTCTTTTTACGCCGTGGCTTTACCAGCTTGTAATAAGTCGTGCTTTGTCCCCTTTCATTACTTACAGACATTGTTTGCACCGCTTCTAACTATGATATATGGGTGGAGTTGAATTTTGGCTATTTCATCAAATATTCCACATCAGAAGACTTGATCATTTTCAACAAGAACCTTACACGGGTGAGTAAAAAGCAAAAAACCTAAAGTTTTACAAGGACCTTGCATCTTAATATTTTCAAGTTTTGATTTTCTAAATAAGAATTTTAGAGTAGCCGATTCCTGTGTTCCATCGATCCCAACAATGGAAGGGTAAGAGAACTAGGACATACTGTCAACATTTAGGCACCTGTGTAGGTTTTCATTCCATTTGAGTATATTTATCTTCACGTGGATATCATGAAATGCATGCAAAGAAATACAACAATACAAGAATACATGTTTCAAGAGAGGCACTACTTTTTAAAGAATCTCAAAGTGCCAAGACAAAATATACTATAACATTTCACAGGAGGTTAGAAACTATCGCATTTAACGCTCTACGAAGGGGGGGGGGGGACTATACCGCTTCTCTGAATTAGATTATCTAAAATGTTCATGCTTTTTTATTTCAAAATGCCCTAGCTGACTTCTGACCATGACTTTGCCATTTCTAGAACGCTCTCTCACCAACTATTTTGGCTGACCTTGTGACAAAGACAGACGTTCTCGAAAATATTACCTTACTCACAAAATATCTAAGTAAGGTGGAATTAGGAAATATCACCGCCTTTTTGACTGCACTGGAATCCGCAGCACAGAAGGTAGGCAATTTTGATCTCCAAATCGATATTTATGGATGTAAAGATGATGACAACAGTCATCGTTCAAGAACAATTTTACAAGCGCACAAAACACATCTATTAAGATGCCAACTTTGCTTCGATCACTTTTCATGAAACCTTACATGAAATCTAATGTTCTTCCTACAGGCAAATGTGTCTCAGGCTCAGGTAGACACAGTGAAGGAAACTCTTCTGGCTGTGGAGCTTTATCAACTGCAATCCAGCTTCTCTACTTATACCGCCAACCAATGGAGCGTGCTGTTTACCACTGAGCTCACTGTCTTGATTGAGTATTTTAATGAAACCCTTCTTGAGCTTCTGCCAATAACCATTCCCTGCGATTCCTATCAAGCAATGTGAGTAGCAAGCATACTGTATCTAGCGAGAGTGGGTACAATGCCTTGCCTATTGAAATGACACAAGGAAAACTTTCGAGATTCCTGATCTATCATTTCTATATTTCAATTCTGACACAGAGTATATGGATTCACCCTTGTTTCTTCTTCACTTGATGATTCCACCGCCGGAGATATCTACACTTTTTTCATCAAGAAATACATGACCGAACTGTCAACTAGTACAGGTATGAATTTTTCACAGCTAGGTAAAGTATGACCACAAAGATATGCAATCATTTGTAAATGATGGATTTACTCTTTTTACGCCGTGGCTTTACCAGCTTGTAATAAGTCGTGCTTTGTCCCCTTTCATTACTTACAGACATTGTTTGCACCGCTTCTAACTATGATATATGGGTGGAGTTGAATTTTGGCTATTTCATCAAATATTCCACATCAGAAGACTTGATCATTTTCAACAAGAACCTTACACGGGTGAGTAAAAAGCAAAAAACCTAAAGTTTTACAAGGACCTTGCATCTTAATATTTTCAAGTTTTGATTTTCTAAATAAGAATTTTAGAGTAGCCGATTCCTGTGTTCCATCGATCCCAACAATGGAAGGGTAAGAGAACTAGGACATACTGTCAACATTTAGGCACCTGTGTAGGTTTTCATTCCATTTGAGTATATTTATCTTCACGTGGATATCATGAAATGCATGCAAAGAAATACAACAATACAAGAATACATGTTTCAAGAGAGGCACTACTTTTTAAAGAATCTCAAAGTGCCAAGACAAAATATACTATAACATTTCACAGGAGGTTAGAAACTATCGCATTTAACGCTCTACGAAGGGGGGGGGGACTATACCGCTTCTCTGAATTAGATTATCTAAAATGTTCATGCTTTTTTATTTCAAAATGCCCTAGCTGACTTCTGACCATGACTTTGCCATTTCTAGAACGCTCTCTCACCAACTATTTTGGCTGACCTTGTGACAAAGACAGACGTTCTCGAAAATATTACCTTACTCACAAAATATCTAAGTAAGGTGGAATTAGGAAATATCACCGCCTTTTTGACTGCACTGGAATCCGCAGCACAGAAGGTAGGCAATTTTGATCTCCAAATCGATATTTATGGATGTAAAGATGATGACAACAGTCATCGTTCAAGAACAATTTTACAAGCGCACAAAACACATCTATTAAGATGCCAACTTTGCTTCGATCACTTTTCATGAAACCTTACATGAAATCTAATGTTCTTCCTACAGGCAAATGTGTCTCAGGCTCAGGTAGACACAGTGAAGGAAACTCTTCTGGCTGTGGAGCTTTATCAACTGCAATCCAGCTTCTCTACTTATACCGCCAACCAATGGAGCGTGCTGTTTACCACTGAGCTCACTGTCTTGATTGAGTATTTTAATGGAACCCTTCTTGAGCTTCTGCCAATAACCATTCCCTGCGATTCCTATCAAGCAATGTGAGTAGCAAGCATACTGTATCTAGCGAGAGTGGGTACAATGCCTTGCCTATTGAAATGACACAAGAAAAACTTTCGAGATTCCTGATCTATCATTTCTATATTTCAATTCTGACACAGAGTATATGGATTCACCCTTGTTTCTTCCTCACTGGATGATTCCACCGCCGGAGATATCTACACTTTTTTCATCAAGAAATACATGACCGAACTGTCAACTAGTACAGGTATGAATTTTTCACAGCTAGGTAAAGTATGACCACAAAGATACGCAATCATTTGTAAATGATGGATTTACTCTTTTTACGCCGTGGCTTTACCAGGTTGTAATAAGTCGTGCTTTTTTCCCTTTCATTACTTACAGACATTGTTTGCACTGCTTCTAACTATGATATATGGGTGGAGATGAATTTCGGCTATTTCATCAAATATTCCACATCAGAAGACTTGATCATTTTCAACAAGAACCTTACACGGGTGAGTAAAAAGCAAAAAACCTAAAGTTTTACAAGGACATTGCATCTTTATATTTTCAAGTTTTGATTTTTTAAATAAGAATTTTAGAGTAGCCGATTCCTGTGTTCCATCGATCCCAACAATGGAAGGGTAAGAAAACTAGGACATACTGTCAACATTTAGGCACCTGTGTAGGTTTTCATTCCATTTGAGTATATTTATCTTCACGTGGATATCATGAAATGCATGCAAAGAAATACAACAATACAAGAATACATGTTTCAAGAGAGGCACTACTTTTTAAAGAATCTCAAAGTGCCAAGACAAAATATACGATAACATTTCACAGGGGGTTAGAAACTATCGCATTTAATGCTCTCCGAAGGGGGGGGGGGGACTGTACTGCTTCTCTGAATTAGATTATCTAAAATGTTCATGCTTTTTCATTTCAAAATGCCTTAGCTGACTTCTGACCATGACTTTGCCATTTCTAGAACGCTCTCTCACCAACTATTTTGGCTGACCTTGTGACCAAGACAGACGTTCTCGAAAATATAACCTTACTCACAAAATATCTAAGTAAGGTGGAATTAGGAAATATCACCGCCTTTTTGACTGCACTGGAATCCGCAGCACAGAAGGTAGGCAATTTTGATCTCCAAGTCGATGTTTATGGATGTATAGATGATGACAACAGTCATCGTTCAAGAACAATTTTACAAGCGCACAAAACACATCTAGTAAGATGCCAACTTTGCTTCGATCACTTTTCATGAAACCTTACATGAAATCTAATGTTCTTCCTACAGGCAAATGTGTCTCAGGCTCAGGTAGACACAGTGAAGGAAACTCTTCTGGCTGTGGAGCTTTATCAACTGCAATCCAGCTTCTCTACTTATACCGCTGATCAATGGAGGGTGCTGTTTACCACTGAGCTCACTGTCTTGATTGAGTATTTTAATGAAACCCTTCTTGAGCTTCTGCCAATAACCATTCCCTGCGATTCCTATCAAGCAATGTGAGTAGCAAGCATACTGTATGTAGCGAGAGCGGGTACAATGCCTTGCCTATTGAAATGACACAAGGAAAACTTTCGAGATTCCTGATCTATCATTTCTATATTTCAATTCTGACACAGAGTATATGGATTCACCCTTGTTTCTTCCTCACTGGATGATTCCACCGCCGGAGATATCTACACTTTTTTCATCAAGAAATACATGACCGAACTGTCAACTAGTACAGGTATGAATTTTTCACAGCTAGGTAAAGTATGACCACAAAGATACGCAATCATTTGTAAATGATGGATTTACTCTTTTTACGCCTTGGCTTTACCAGCTTATAATAAGTCGTGCTTTGTCCCCTTTCATTACTTACAGACATTGTTTGCACCGCTTCTAACTATGATATATGGGTGGAGTTGAATTTAGGCTATTTTATCAAATATTGCACATCAGAAGAACTGATCATTTTCAACAAAAACCTTACACAGGTGAGTAAAAAGCAAAAAAACTAAAGTTTTACAAGGACATTGCATATTAATATTTTCAAGTTTAGACTTTTTTAATTTGAATTTTAGAGTATTTAGCCGACTCCTGTGTTTCATCGATCCCAAAGATGGAAGTGTAAAAAAATTTGGACATACTGTCAACATTTAGGCACCTGTGTAGGTTTTCATTCCATTTGAGTATATTTATCTTCACGTGGATATCATGAAATGCATGCAAAGAAATACAACAATACAAGAATACATGTTTCAAAAGAGGCACTACTTTTTAAAGAATCTCAAAGTGCCCAGACAAAATATAATATAACATTTCACAGGGGGTTAGAAACTATCGCATTTAACGCTCTACGAAGGGGGGGGGGGACTATACCGCTTCTCTGAATTAGATTATCTAAAATGTTCATGCTTTTTCATTTCAAAATGCCTTAGCTGACTTCTGACCATGACTTTGCCATTTCTAGAACGCTCTCTCACCAACTATTTTGGCTGACCTTGTGACAAAGACAGACGTTCTCGAAAATATTACCTTACTCACAAAATATCTAAGTAAGGTGGAATTAGGAAATATCACCGCCTTTTTGACTGCACTGGAATCCGCAGCACAGAAGGTAGGCAATTTTGATCTCCAAGTCGATGTTTATGGATGTATAGATGATGACAACAGTCATCGTTCAAGAACAATTTTACAAGCGCACAAAACACATCTATTAAGATGCCAACTTTGCTTCGATCACTTTTCATGAAACCTTACATGAAATCTAATGTTCTTCCTACAGGCAAATGTGTCTCAGGCTCAGGTAGACACAGTGAAGGAAACTCTTCTGGCTGTGGAGCTTTATCAACTGCAATCCAGCTTCTCTACTTATACCGCTGACCAATGGAGCGTGCTGTTTACCACTGAGCTCACTGTCTTGATTGAGTATTTTAATGGAACCCTTCTTGAGCTTCTGCCAATAACCATTCCCTGCGATTCCTATCAAGCAATGTGAGTAGCAAGCATACTGTATCTAGCGAGAGTGGGTACAATGCCTTGCCTATTGAAATGACACAAGAAAAACTTTCGAGATTCCTGATCTATCATTTCTATATTTCAATTCTGACACAGAGTATATGGATTCACCCTTGTTTCTTCCTCACTGGATGATTCCACCGCCGGAGATATCTACACTTTTTTCATCAAGAAATACATGACCGAACTGTCAACTACTACAGGTATGAATTTTTCACAGCTAGGTAAAGTATGACCACAAAAATATGCAATCATTTGTAAATGATGGATTTACTCTTTTTACGCCGTGGCTTTACCAGCTTGTAATAAGTCGTGCTTTGTCCCCTTTCATTACTTACAGACATTGTTTGCACCGCTTCTAACTATGATATATGGGTGGAGTTGAATTTTGGCTATTTCATCAAATATTCCACATCAGAAGACTTGATAATTTTCAACAAGAACCTTACACGGGTGAGTAAAAAGCAAAAAACCTAAAGTTTTACAAGGACCTTGCATCTTAATATTTTCAAGTTTAGATTTTTTAAATAAGAATTTTAGAGTAGCCGATTTCTCTGTTCCATCGATCCCAACAATGGAAGGGTAACAGAACTAGGACATACTGTCAACATTTAGGCACCTGTGTAGGTTTTCATTCCATTTGAGTATATTTATCTTCACGTGGATATCATGAAATGCATGCAAAGAAATACAACAATACATGTTTCAAGAGAGGCACTACTTTTTAAAGAATCTCAAAGTGCCAAGACAAAATATACTATAACATTTCACAGGAGGTTAGAAACTATTGCATTTAACGCTCTCCGAAGGGGGGGGGGACTATACCGCTTCTCTGAATTAGATTATCTAAAATGTTCATGCTTCTTCATTTCAAAATGCCTTAGCTGACTTCTGCCCATGACTTTGCCATTTCTAGAACGCTCTTTCACCAACTATTTTGGCTGACCTTGTGACAAAGACAGACGTTCTCGAAAATATAACCTTACTCACAAAATATCTAAGTAAGGTGGAATTAGGAAATATCACCGCCTTTTTGACTGCACTGGAATCCGCAGCACAGAAGGTAGGCAATTCTGATCTCCAAATCGATGTTTATGGATGTAAAGATGATGACAACAGTCATCGTTCAAGAACAATTTTACAAGCGCACAAAACACATCTAGTAAGATGCCAACTTTGCTTCGATCACTTTTCATGAAACATTACATAAAATCTAATGTTCTTCCTACAGGCAAATGTGTCTCAGGCTCAGGTAGACACAGTGAAGGAAACTCTTCTGGCTGTGGAGCTTTATCAACTGCAATCCAGCTTCTCTACTTATACCGCTGATCAATGGAGGGTGCTGTTTACCACTGAGCTCACTGTCTTGATTGAGTATTTTAATGAAACCCTTCTTGAGCTTCTGCCAATAACCATTCCCTGCGATTCCTATCAAGCAATGTGAGTAGCAAGCATACTGTATGTAGCGAGAGCGGGTACAATGCCTTGCCTATTGAAATGACACAAGGAAAACTTTCGAGATTCCTGATCTATCATTTCTATATTTCAATTCTGACACAGAGTATATGGATTCACCCTTGTTTCTTCCTCACTGGATGATTCCACCGCCGGAGATATCTACACTTTTTTCATCAAGAAATACATGACCGAACTGTCAACTAGTACAGGTATGAATTTTTCACAGCTAGGTAAAGTATGACCACAAAGATACGCAATCATTTGTAAATGATGGATTTACTCTTTTTACGCCTTGGCTTTACCAGCTTATAATAAGTCGTGCTTTGTCCCCTTTCATTACTTACAGACATTGTTTGCACCGCTTCTAACTATGATATATGGGTGGAGTTGAATTTAGGCTATTTTATCAAATATTGCACATCAGAAGAACTGATCATTTTCAACAAAAACCTTACACAGGTGAGTAAAAAGCAAAAAAACTAAAGTTTTACAAGGACATTGCATATTAATATTTTCAAGTTTAGACTTTTTTAATTTGAATTTTAGAGTATTTAGCCGACTCCTGTGTTTCATCGATCCCAAAGATGGAAGTGTAAAAAAATTTGGACATACTGTCAACATTTAGGCACCTGTGTAGGTTTTCATTCCATTTGAGTATATTTATCTTCACGTGGATATCATGAAATGCATGCAAAGAAATACAACAATACAAGAATACATGTTTCAAGAGAGGCACTACTTTTAAAGAATCTCAAAGTGCCCAGACAAAATATAATATAACATTTCACAGGGGGTTAGAAACTATCGCATTTAACGCTCTACGAAGGGGGGGGGGGGACTATACCGCTTCTCTGAATTAGATTATCTAAAATGTTCATGCTTTTTCATTTCAAAATGCCTTAGCTGACTTCTGACCATGACTTTGCCATTTCTAGAACGCTCTCTCACCAACTATTTTGGCTGACCTTGTGACAAAGACAGACGTTCTCGAAAATATTACCTTACTCACAAAATATCTAAGTAAGGTGGAATTAGGAAATATCACCGCCTTTTTGACTGCACTGGAATCCGCAGCACAGAAGGTAGGCAATTTTGATCTCCAAGTCGATGTTTATGGATGTATAGATGATGACAACAGTCATCGTTCAAGAACAATTTTACAAGCGCACAAAACACATCTATTAAGATGCCAACTTTGCTTCGATCACTTTTCATGAAACCTTACATGAAATCTAATGTTCTTCCTACAGGCAAATGTTTCTCAGGCTCAGGTAGACACAGTGAAGGAAACTCTTCTGGCTGTGGAGCTTTATCAACTGCAATCCAGCTTCTCTACTTATACCGCCAACCAATGGAGCGTGCTGTTTACCACTGAGCTCACTGTCTTGATTGAGTATTTTAATGGAACCCTTCTTGAGCTTCTGCCAATAACCATTCCCTGCGATTCCTATCAAGCAATGTGAGTAGCAAGCATACTGTATCTAGCGAGAGTGGGTACAATGCCTTGCCTATTGAAATGACACAAGAAAAACTTTCGAGATTCCTGATCTATCATTTCTATATTTCAATTCTGACACAGAGTATATGGATTCACCCTTGTTTCTTCCTCACTGGATGATTCCACCGCCGGAGATATCTACACTTTTTTCATCAAGAAATACATGACCGAACTGTCAACTACTACAGGTATGAATTTTTCACAGCTAGGTAAAGTATGACCACAAAAATATGCAATCATTTGTAAATGATGGATTTACTCTTTTTACGCCGTGGCTTTACCAGCTTGTAATAAGTCGTGCTTTGTCCCCTTTCATTACTTACAGACATTGTTTGCACCGCTTCTAACTATGATATATGGGTGGAGTTGAATTTTGGCTATTTCATCAAATATTCCACATCAGAAGACTTGATAATTTTCAACAAGAACCTTACACGGGTGAGTAAAAAGCAAAAAACCTAAAGTTTTACAAGGACCTTGCATCTTAATATTTTCAAGTTTAGATTTTTTAAATAAGAATTTTAGAGTAGCCGATTTCTCTGTTCCATCGATCCCAACAATGGAAGGGTAACAGAACTAGGACATACTGTCAACATTTAGGCACCTGTGTAGGTTTTCATTCCATTTGAGTATATTTATCTTCACGTGGATATCATGAAATGCATGCAAAGAAATACAACAATACATGTTTCAAGAGAGGCACTACTTTTTAAAGAATCTCAAAGTGCCAAGACAAAATATACTATAACATTTCACAGGAGGTTAGAAACTATTGCATTTAACGCTCTCCGAAGGGGGGGGGGACTATACCGCTTCTCTGAATTAGATTATCTAAAATGTTCATGCTTCTTCATTTCAAAATGCCTTAGCTGACTTCTGCCCATGACTTTGCCATTTCTAGAACGCTCTTTCACCAACTATTTTGGCTGACCTTGTGACAAAGACAGACGTTCTCGAAAATATAACCTTACTCACAAAATATCTAAGTAAGGTGGAATTAGGAAATATCACCGCCTTTTTGACTGCACTGGAATCCGCAGCACAGAAGGTAGGCAATTCTGATCTCCAAATCGATGTTTATGGATGTAAAGATGATGACAACAGTCATCGTTCAAGAACAATTTTACAAGCGCACAAAACACATCTAGTAAGATGCCAACTTTGCTTCGATCACTTTTCATGAAACATTACATAAAATCTAATGTTCTTCCTACAGGCAAATGTGTCTCAGGTTCAGGTAGACACAGTGAAGGAAACTCTTCTGGCTGTGGAGCTTTATCAACTGCAATCCAGCTTCTCTACTTATACCGCCAATCAATGGAGGTTGCTGTTTACCACTGAGCTCACTGTCTTGATTGAGTATTTTAATGAAACCCTTCTTGAGCTTCTGCCAATAACCATTCCCTGCGATTCCTATCAAGCAATGTGAGTAGCAAGCATACTGTATGTGGCGAGAGCGGGTACAATGCCTTGCCTATTGAAATGACATAATGAAAACTTTCGAGATTCCTGATCTATCATTTCTATATTTCAATTCTGACACAGAGTATATGGATTCACCCTTGTTTCTTCCTCACTGGATGATTCCACCGCCGGAGATATCTACACTTTTTTCATCAAGAAATACATGACCGAACTGTCAACTAGTACAGGTATGAATTTTTCACAGCTAGGTAAAGTATGACCACAAAGATACGCAATCATTTGTAAATGATGGATTTACTCTTTTTACGCCGTGGCTTTACCAGGTTGTAATAAGTCGTGCTTTGTTCCCTTTCATTACTTACAGACATTGTTTGCACTGCTTCTAACTATGATATATGGGTGGAGATGAATTTCGGCTATTTCATCAAATATTCCACATCAGAAGACTTGATCATTTTCAACAAGAACCTTACACGGGTGAGTAAAAAGCAAAAAACCTAAAGTTTTACAAGGACATTGCATCTTTATATTTTCAAGTTTTGATTTTTTAAATAAGAATTTTAGAGTAGCCGATTCCTGTGTTCCATCGATCCCAACAATGGAAGGGTAACAAAACTAGGACATACTGTCAACATTTAGGCACCTGTGTAGGTTTTCATTCCATTTGAGTATATTTATCTTCACGTGGATATCATGAAATGCATGCAAAGAAATACAACAATACAAGAATACATGTTTCAAGAGAGGCACTACTTTTTAAAGAATCTCAAAGTGCCAAGACAAAATATACGATAACATTTCACAGGGGGTTAGAAACTATCGCATTTAATGCTCTCCGAAGGGGGGGGGGGACTGTACTGCTTCTCTGAATTAGATTATCTAAAATGTTCATGCTTTTTCATTTCAAAATGCCTTAGCTGACTTCTGCCCATGACTTTGCCATTTCTAGAACGCTCTCTCACCAACTATTTTGGCTGACCTTGTGACCAAGACAGACGTTCTCGAAAATATAACCTTACTCACAACATATCTAAGTAAGGTGGAATTAGGAAATATCACCGCCTTTTTGACTGCACTGGAATCCGCAGCACAGAAGGTAGGCAATTTTGATCTCCAAGTCGATGTTTATGGATGTATAGATGATGACAACAGTCATCGTTCAAGAACAATTTTACAAGCGCACAAAACACATCTAGTAAGATGCCAACTTTGCTTCGATCACTTTTCATGAAACCTTACATGAAATCTAATGTTCTTCCTACAGGCAAATGTGTCTCAGGCTCAGGTAGACACAGTGAAGGAAACTCTTCTGGCTGTGGAGCTTTATCAACTGCAATCCAGCTTCTCTACTTATACCGCTGATCAATGGAGGGTGCTGTTTACCACTGAGCTCACTGTCTTGATTGAGTATTTTAATGAAACCCTTCTTGAGCTTCTGCCAATAACCATTCCCTGCGATTCCTATCAAGCAATGTGAGTAGCAAGCATACTGTATGTAGCGAGAGCGGGTACAATGCCTTGCTTATTGAAATGACATAATGAAAACTTTCGAGATTCCTGATCTATCATTTCTATATTTCAATTCTGACACAGAGTATATGGATTCACCCTTGTTTCTTCCTCACTGGATGATTCCACCGCCGGAGATATCTACACTTTTTTCATCAAGAAATACATGACCGAACTGTCAACTAGTACAGGTATGAATTTTTCACAGCTAGGTAAAGTATGACCACAAAGATACGCAATCATTTGTAAATGATGGATTTACTCTTTTTACGCCTTGGCTTTACCAGCTTGTAATAAGTCGTGCTTTGTCCCCTTTCATTACTTACAGACATTGTTTGCACCGCTTCTAACTATGATATATGGGTGGAGTTGAATTTAGGCTATTTTATCAAATATTGCACATCAGAAGAACTGATCATTTTCAACAAAAACCTTACACAGGTGAGTAAAAAGCAAAAAAACTAAAGTTTTACAAGGACATTGCATATTAATATTTTCAAGTTTAGACTTTTTTAATTTGAATTTTAGAGTATTTAGCCGACTCCTGTGTTTCATCGATCCCAAAGATGGAAGTGTAAAAAAATTTGGACATACTGTCAACATTTAGGGACCTGTGTAGGTTTTCATTCCATTTGAGTATATTTATCTTCACGTGGATATCATGAAATGCATGCAAAGAAATACAACAATACAAGAATACATGTTTCAAGAGAGGCACTACTTTTTAAAGAATCTCAAAGTGCCCAGACAAAATATACTATAACATTTCACAGGGGGTTAGAAACTATCGCATTTAACGCTCTACGAAGGGGGGGGGGGGGGGACTATACCGCTTCTCTGAATTAGATTATCTAAAATGTTCATGCTTTTTCATTTCAAAATGCCTTAGCTGACTTCTGCCCATGACTTTGCCATTTCTAGAACGCTCTCTCACCAACTATTTTGGCTGACCTTGTGACAAAGACAGACGTTCTCGAAAATATTACCTTACTCACAAAATATCTAAGTAAGGTGGAATTAGGAAATATCACCGCCTTTTTGACTGCACTGGAATCCGCAGCACAGAAGGTAGGCAATTTTGATCTCCAAATCGATATTTATGGATGTAAAGATGATGACAACAGTCATCGTTCAAGAACAATTTTACAAGCGCACAAAACACATCTATTAAGATGCCAACTTTGCTTCGATCACTTTTCATGAAACCTTACATGAAATCTAATGTTCTTCCTACAGGCAAATGTGTCTCAGGCTCAGGTAGACACAGTGAAGGAAACTTTTCTGGCTGTGGAGCTTTATCAACTGCAATCCAGCTTCTCTACTTATACCGCCAACCAATGGAGCGTGCTGTTTACCACTGAGCTCACTGTCTTGATTGAGTATTTTAATGGAACCCTTCTTGAGCTTCTGCCAATAACCATTCCCTGCGATTCCTATCAAGCAATGTGAGTAGCAAGCATACTGTATCTAGCGAGAGTGGGTACAATGCCTTGCCTATTGAAATGACACAAGAAAAACTTTCGAGATTCCTGATCTATCATTTCTATATTTCAATTCTGACACAGAGTATATGGATTCACCCTTGTTTCTTCCTCACTGGATGATTCCACCGCCGGAGATATCTACACTTTTTTCATCAAGAAATACATGACCGAACTGTCAACTACTACAGGTATGAATTTTTCACAGCTAGGTAAAGTATGACCACAAAGATACGCAATCATTTGTAATTGATGGATTTACTCTTTTTACGCCGTGGCTTTACCAGCTTGTAATAAGTCGTGCTTTGTCCCCTTTCATTACTTACAGACATTGTTTGCACCGCTTCTAACTATGATATATGGGTGGAGTTGAATTTTGGCTATTTCATCAAATATTCCACATCAGAAGACTTGATCATTTTCAACAAGAACCTTACACGGGTGAGTAAAAAGCAAAAAACCTAAAGTTTTACAAGGACCTTGCATCTTAATATTTTCAAGTTTAGATTTTTTAAATAAGAATTTTAGAGTAGCCGATTTCTCTGTTCCATCGATCCCAACAATGGAAGGGTAACAGAACTAGGACATACTGTCAACATTTAGGCACCTGTGTAGGTTTTCATTCCATTTGAGTATATTTATCTTCACGTGGATATCATGAAATGCATGCAAAGAAATACAACAATACATGTTTCAAGAGAGGCACTACTTTTTAAAGAATCTCAAAGTGCCAAGACAAAATATACTATAACATTTCACAGGAGGTTAGAAACTATCACATTTAACGCTCTCCGAAGGGGGGGGGGGGGGGGAATGTACTGCTTCTCTGAATTAGATTATCTAAAATGTTCATGCTTTTTCATTTCAAAATGCCTTAGCTGACTTCTGCCCATGACTTTGTCATTTCTAGAATGCTCTCTCACCAACTATTTTGGCTGACCTTGTGACAAAGACAGACGTTCTCGAAAATATAACCTTACTCACAAAATATCTAAGTAAGGTGGAATTAGGAAATATCACCGCCTTTTTGACTGCACTGGAATCCGCAGCACAAAAGGTAGGCAATTCTGATCTCCAAATCGATGTTTATGGATGTAAAGATGATGACAACAGTCATCGTTCAAGAACAATTTTACAAGCGCACAAAACACATCTAGTAAGATGCCAACTTTGCTTCGATCACTTTTCATGAAACATTACATGAAATCTAATGTTCTTCCTATAGGCAAATGTGTCTCAGGCTCAGGTAGACAAAGTAAAGGAAACTCTTCTGGCTGTGGAGCTTTATCAACTGCAATCCAGCTTCTCTACTTATACCGCTGATCAATGGAGGTTGCTGTTTACCACTGAGCTCACTGTCTTGATTGAGTATTTTAATGAAACCCTTCTTGAGCTTCTGCCAATAACTATTCCCTGCGATTCCTATCAAGCAATGTGAGTAGCAAGCATACTGTATGTAGCGAGAGCGGGTACAATGCCTTGCCTATTGAAATGACATAATGAAAACTTTTGAGATTCCTGATCTATCATTTCTATATTTCAATTCTGACACAGAGTTAATGGGTTCACCCTCGTTTCTTCCTCACTGGATGATTCCACCGCCGGAGATATCTACACTTTTTTCATCAAGAAATACATGACCGAACTGTCAACTAGTACAGGTATGAATTTTTTACAGCAAGGTAAAGTATGACCACAAAGATACGCAATCATTTGTAATTGATGGATTTACTCTTTTTACGCCTTGGCTTTACCAGGTTGTAATAAGTCGTGCTTTGTCCCCTTTCATTACTTACAGACATTGTTTGCACTGCTTCTAACTATGATATATGGGTGGAATTGAATTTCGGCTATTTCATCAAATATTCCACATCAGAAGACTTGATCATTTTCAACAAGAACCTTACACAGGTGAGTAAAAAGCAAAAAACCTAAAGTTTTACAAAGACATTGCATCTTAATATTTTCAAGTTTTGATTTTTTAAATAAGAATTTTAGAGTAGCCGATTCCTGTGTTCCATCGATCCCAACAATGGAAGGGTAACAAAACTAGGACATACTGTCAACATTTAGGGACCTGTGTAGGTTTTCATTCCATTTGAGTATATTTATCTTCACGTGGATATCATGAAATGCATGCAAAGAAATACAACAATACAAGAATACATGTTTCAAGAGAGGCACTACTTTTTAAAGAATCTCAAAGTGCCAAGACAAAATATACTATAACATTTCACAGGTGGTTAGAAACTATCGCATTTAACGCTCTCCGAAGGGGGGGGGGGGGGGGAATGTACTGCTTCTCTGAATTAGATTATCTAAAATGTTTATGCTTTTTCATTTCAAAATGCCTTAGCTGACTTCTGCCCATGACTTTGCCATTTCTAGAACGCTCTTTCACCAACTATTTTGGCTGACCTTGTGACAAAGATAGACGTTTTCGAAAATATAACCTTACTCACAACATATCTAAGTAAGGTGGAATTAGGAAATATCACCGCCTTTTTGACTGCACTGGAATCCGCAGCACAAAAGGTAGGCAATTTTGATCTCCAAATCGATGTCTATGGATGTAAAGATGATGACAACAGTCATCGCTCAAGAACAATTTTACAAGCGCACAAAACACATCTATTAAGATGCCAACTTTGCTTCGATCACTTTTCATGAAACCTTACATGAAATCTAATGTTCTTCCTACAGGCAAATGTGTCTCAGGCTCAGGTAGACACAGTGAAAGAAACTCTTCTGGCTGTGGAGCTTTATCAACTGCAATCCAGCTTCTCTACTTATACCGCCAATCAATGGAGCGTGCTGTTTACCACTGAGCTCACTGTCTTGATTGAGTATTTTAATGAAACCCTTCTTGAGCTTCTGCCAATAACCATTCCCTGCGATTCCTATCAAGCAATGTGAGTAGCAAGCATACTTTATGTAGCAAGTGCGAGTACAATGCCTTGCCTATTGAAATGACATAAGGAAAACTTTCCAGATTCCTGATCTATCATTTCTATATTTCAATTGTGACACAGAGTTAATGGGTTCACCCTTGTTTCTTCCTCACTGGATGATTCCACCGCCGGAGATATCTACACTTTTTTCATCAAGAGATACATGACCGAACTGTCAACTACTACAGGTATGAATTTTTCACAGCAAGGTAAAGTATGACCACAAAGATACGCAATCATTTGTAAATGATGGATTTATTCTCTTTACGCCGTGGCTTTACCAGCTTATAATAAGTCATGCTTTGTCCCCTTTCATTACTTACAGATATTGTTTGCACTGCTTCTAACTATGATATATGGGTGGAGTTAAATTTAGGCTATTTCATCAAATATTCCACATCAGAAGACTTGATCATTTTCAACAAGAACCTTACACAGGTAGGTGAAAAGCAAACAATCTAAAGTTTTACAAGGACATTGCATCTTAATATTTTCAAGTTTTGATTTTTTAAATAAGAATTTTAGAGTATTTAGCCGATTCCTGTGTTCCATCGATCCCAAAGATGGAAGGGTAACAAAACGTGGATATCATGACATGCATGCAAAGAAATACAACAATACATGTTTCAAGAGAGGCACTACTTTTTAAAGAATCTCAAAGTGCCAAGACAAAATATACTAAACGTTCCACAGGTGGTTAGAAACTGTCACATTTAACGCTCTCAGAAGGGGGGGAAAAATGTACTGCTTCTTTAAATAAGATTATCTAAAATGTTCATCCTTTTTTATTTCAAAATGCCTTAGTTGACTTGTGACAATGACTTGACTTGCCATTTCTAGAACGCTCTCTCACCAACTATTACGGCTGACCTTGTGACGAAGACAGACATTCTCAAAAATATAACCTTACTCAAAACATATCTAAGTAAGGTGGAATTAGGAAATATCACCGCCTTTTTGACTGCACTGGAATCCGCAACACAAAAGGTAGGCAATTTTGATTTCAAAATCGATGTTTATGAACGTAAAAATGATGACAACAGTCATTGTTCAAGAACATTTTTACAAGTGCACAAAACACTAGAGATGAGCAAACTTTTCAAAAGTTCGTTCCGACCGGACTTACAGATTTTTTCGGAAAGTTCGGTTCGACCGATTTTCGGATTTATTCGGATTTCATAGTTTAAAGCATCTATATGATACGGGGGTAGTGTATTTGGTTGAATTTAGGGCTCTTCATGTCAGTAACATCAATATCTTTTCCATATCTCAAAGCCTTTTTTATTTTTCCGACTTCAATATTCACCATTACAGGGTCTATGCAGGAAATTCACCATTACAGGGTCTATGCAGGAAAAAGTTTAGAAATGCAGTGAAGGAGCAGCAGTAGTCATTGGAGGCCAGTGGAGGTTCAGCAGTAGTCATTTGAGGCCAGTACAGGAGCAGCAGTAGTCAACATGGAGGCCAGGCATCAGCAACAGTAGTCAACATAGAGGCCAGGCAGGAGTAGCAGTAGCCAACATGGAGGCCAGTACAGGAGCAGCAGTAGTCAACATGGAGGCCAGGCATCAGCAACAGTAGTCAACATGGAGGCCAGGCAGGAGCAGCAGTAGCCAACATGAAGGCCAGTAAAGGAGCAGCAGTAGTCAACATGGAGGCCAGGCATCAACAGTAGCAAACATGGATGCCAGGCAGGAGCAGCAATAGTCAACATGGAGGCCAGGCAGGAGCAGCAGTAGCCAACATGGAGGCCAGGCAGGAGCAACAGTAGTCAACATGGAGGCCAGGCAGGAGCAGCAATAGCCAACATGGAGGCCAGACAGGAGCAACAGTAGTCAACATGGAGGTCAGGCAGGAGCAGCAGTAGCCAACATGGAGGCCAGGCAAGAGCAGCAGTAGCCAACATGGAGGCCAGGCAGGAGCAACAGTAGTCAACATGGAGGTCAGGCAGAAGCAGCAGTAGCCAACATGGAGGCCAAGCCGGAGCAGCAGTAGCCAACATGGAGGTAAGGGCAGGCACACCAGTAGTCAATATGGATGCCAGTTAATGCCCAGCGGTAGCCAACATGGAGGCAAGGGCAGACACACCAGTAGTCAATATGGATGCCAGTTAAGGCCCAGCAGTAGCCAACATGGAGGCAAGGGCAGGCACACCAGTAGTCAACATGGATGCCAGTGAAGGCCCAGCAGTAGCCAACAAGGAGGCAAGGGGAGGCACACCAGTAGTCAACATGGATGCCAGTTAAGACCCAGCAGTAGCCAATAAGGAGGCAAGGGCAGGCACAGCAGTAGTCAACATGGATGCCAGTTAAGGCCCAGCAGTAGCCAACATGGAGCCAAGGGCAGAAGCAACAGTAGCCAACATGGAGGCCAGGCAGGAGCAACAGTAGCCAACATGGAGGCCAGGCAGGAGCAGCAGTAGTCAACATGGAGGGAAGGGCAAGCACACCAGTAGTCAACAGGGATGCCAGTTAAGGCCCAGGAGTAGCCAACAAGGAGGCAAGGGCAGGCACACCAGTAGACAACAAGGATGCCAGTTAAGGCCCAGCAGAAGCCAACAAGGAGGCAAGGGCAAGCACACCAGTAGTCAACATGGATGCCAGTTAAGGCCCAGCAGTAGCCAACATGGAGCCAAGGGTAGGAGCAACAGTAGTCATTTTGGAGGCCAGGCAGGAGCTACAGTAGCCAACATGGAGGCAAGGCAGGAGCAGCAGTAGTCAACATGAAGACAAGGGCAGGCACAGCAGTAGTCAACATGGATGCCAGTGAAGGCCCAGCAATAGCCAATATGGAGGCCAGTGAAGGCACAGCAGTAGCCAAGATAGAGGCCAGGGCAGGAGTACCAGTTGTAATGGGGTGACATAAGCAGCAGAAGCAGAATAATGAGGTCCATGGACAGGCAAGAGGTAGCAGGGTAGCAGCAGCAGGAATGGTGGAATGACCAGTAAGGTCCAGTTAACATATAGGCCATAATAGATGCAGAAAAGGTCCTACATCCTACATCCTACATACTCTGTGGTATCAGGAGCAGGTGTCACAAAGTCCTTATCTATCCATGTGGTGTTCATTTTGATGAAAGTTAGACGCTCCACACTATCACAGGACAATCTGGTTCTCCTGGAACTGACAATATGACCTGCTGCGCTGAAAACTCGCTCGGATGACACACTGCTGGCCAGACAGGAGAGTATGTCCAAAGAAAGTTCAGCTAGTTGTGGCCAGACATCTAATTTTCCCACCCAGTGTCCAGGGGTTCAGGGACATTAGGTGGCAACATAGAGTCCAAAAACACCTGGACTTGCTGTATGAGGTGTGCCGCCATGTCCTGCTGCTGTGCGGGTGCTCCTGTTACCCTGGCCTGTGGCTGCATGAAAGCATGCATCATGGACATCAGGCTCAGACTGGTGCCGCTGCTCATTCCACCCAAGCTGCTAGAGGAGGATGTGGAGGAGGCAGCGCCGCTGGTGTGGCCCTGGTGGGAATGGCGTTAATGAGAGCGCCGTGTTCCAAAGGCTGCCACTAACTGTGCACCCAGCTCCTCTCTATAATAATTAATTTTTTCCTCCCGTTGGAAAGGGTGAATTAATTCACACAGCTTGTTGCGATACCGTGGGTCCAGTAGTGTGGCCAGCCAGAACTCGGCCCGTTGACAAATCCTTTGCAAGCGTGGGTCAGCCTGAAGGCATATCAACATGTGCTTAGCCATTTCCACCAGGGAGTGGGAAGGAGATCCCGCCTCTGTCTCCACAGCATACTGCCAATAGGTACTTCCTCCATCCTCCTCATAGCCCTGTATATCCTCCTCTGGCCCCCCTCTGGTCTGGCAGGAAGGCTCATCTCCTTCTCCACCCGTCTCCCCCAAGAGTTGCTGTGCGTTCAGGTCCTCCTCCTCCTCAACTTCCTCTCCCTCCTCTTCCGCCAAGCCTTCCTCCAGCGACACAGGCTGCGACAGTAGCAAGACCTGTTCCCTCTCGCCACTGAGTCGCATCAGCATCAGCTCCAGTACATGAAGCATGAGTATGATGGCGCTCAGTATCACATAGGCAGTATCACAAGGCTCCAAGTATGGGACAAATCTGTCTGTATAGCAGATTTGTTTTAGAGTTTTATGCTACCCACATGCACCATGAATATTTGTGCATGTAGGATAACATGTATGTAATATACAGTATTAAAAGGCTCCAAGTATGGGACAAATCTGTCTGTTTAGCAGTTTTTTTAGGGTTTTATGCTACCCACATGCACCCGGTATATTTGTCTGTCAGGATAAAATGTATGCAAGAAAGCAAGGAAAAAAAAAAAAAAAATCTAAATCTGATCCGACTTTTGGAAAAATCCGAATCGGATCCCATACTGGCCGAACCGATTCGCTCATCTCTACAAAACACAACTAGTAAGATGCCAACTGTGCTTCGATCACTTTTCATGAAACTTTACATAAAATCTAATGTTCTTCCTATAGGCAAATGTGTCTCAGGCTCAGGTAGACAAAGTAAAGGAAACTCTTCTTGCTGTAGAGCTTTATCAACTGCAATCCAGCTTCTCTACTTATGCCGCCAATCAATGGAGGTTGCTGTTTACCACTGAGCTCACTGTCTTGATTGAGTATTTTAATGAAACCCTTCTTGAGCTTCTGCCAATAACCATTCCCTGCGATTCCTATCAAGCAATGTGAGTAGCAAGCATACTTTATGTAGCAAGTGCGAGTACAATGCCTTGCCTATTGCAATGACATAAGGAAAACTTTCGAGATGCCTGATCTACCATTTCTATATTTCAATTGTGACACAGAGTTAATGGGTTCACCCTCGTTTCTTCCTCACTGGATGATTCCACCGCCAGAAATATCTACACTTTTTTCATCAAGAGATACATGGCCCAACAGTCAACTACTACAGGTATGAATTTTTCACAGCAAGGTAAAGTATGACTACCAAGATATGCAATCATTTGTAAATGATGGATTTTCTCTTTTTATGCCAGGGCTTAACCAGTTTGTAATAAGTCATGCTTTGTCCCCTTTCATTACTTACAGACATTGTTTGCACCGCTTCTAACTATGACATATGGGTGCAGTTGAATTTAGGCTATTTCATCAAATATTCCACATCACAAGACTTGAACATTTTCAACAAAAACCTTACCCAGGTAGGTAAAAATCCAAACACCTGAAATTTTATAGGGACATTGCATCTTTATATCTTCAAGTTTTTATTTTTTTAAATAAGAATTTTAGCGTTTTTAGCCGATTCCTGGGTTCCATCGATCCCAAAGATGGAAGGGTAACCAAACTTAGACATACTGTCAACATTTAGGGACCTAAGTAGGTTTTTATTCCATCTGAGTATATGTATCTTTACGTGGATATCATGAAATGCATGCAAAGAAGTACAATAATACATGTTTCAAGCGAGGCACTACTTTTCAAAGCATCTCACAGTGCCAGGACAAAGTACACTATAACGTTCCACAGGTGATTAAAAATTATCGTATTTAACGGACTCCAACGGAAAAAAAATTGTACTGCTCCTCTGAATTAGGTTATCTAAAATGTTCATGCTCTTTCAGTGCAGAATGCTTTAGCTGACTTCTGACCATGACTTTGTCATTTCTAGAATGCTCTCTCGCCAACTATGACGGCTGACCTTGTGACCAAGACAGACGTTCTCCAAAATGTAACCTTGCTCACGTCATATCTAAGTAAGGTGGAATTAGGAAATATCACCGCCTTTTTGACTGCATTGGAATCTGCAGCACAGAAGGTAGGCAATTCTGATCACTAAATCCATATTTATGAACGTAAAGATGATGACAAGTCATCGTTCAAGAACAATTGTACAAGAACAAGAACAAGTGTACAAGACACGTCTAGTAAGGTGCCATCTTTGCTTTGATCACTTTTCATGAAACATTACATAAAATCTAATGTTCTTCCTATAGGCAAATGTGTCTCAGGCTCAGGTAGACAAAGTAAAGGAAACTCTTCTGGCTGTGGAGCTTTATCAACTGCAATCCAGCTTCTCTACTTATACCATTGATCAATGGAGGGTGCTGTTTACCACTAAGCTCACTGTCTTGATTAAGTATTTTAATGAAACCCTTCTTGAGCTTCTGCCAATAACCATTCCCTGCGATTCCTATCAAACAATGTGAGTAGCAAGCATACTGTATGTAGCGAGAGAGGGTACAATGCCTTGCCTATTGAAATGACATAAGGAAAACTTTCGAGATGCCTGATCTACCATTTCTATATTTCAATTGTGACACAGAGTTAATGGGTTCACCCACGTTTCTTCCTCACTGGATGATTCCACCGCCAGAGATATCTACACTTTTTTCATCAAGAGATACATGGCCCAACAGTCAACTACTACAGGTATGAATTTTTCACAGCAAGGTAAAGTATGACTACCAAGATATGCAATCATTTGTAAATGATGGATTTTCTCTTTTTATGCCAGGGCTTAACCAGCTTGTAATAAGTCATGCTTTGTCCCCTTTCATTACTTACAGACATTGTTTGCACCGCTTCTAACTATGACATATGGGTGCAGTTGAATTTAGGCTATTTCATCAAATATTCCACATCACAAGACTTGAACATTTTCAACAAAAACCTTACCCAGGTAGGTAAAAATCCAAACACCTGAAATTTTATAGGGTCATTGCATCTTTATATCTTCAAGTTTTTATTTTTTTAAATAAGAATTTTAGCGTATTTAGCCGATTCCTAAGTTCCATTGATCCCAAAGATGGAAGGATAACAAAACTTGGACATACTGTCAACATTTAGGGACCTGGGTAGATTTTTATTCCATCTGAGTATATGTATCTTTATGTGGATATCATGAAATGCATGCAAAGAAGTACAATAATACATGTTTCAAGCGAGGTACTACTTTTCAAAGCATCTCACAGTGCCAAGACAAAGTACACTATAAAGTTCCACAGGTGATTAGAAACTATCGTATTTAACGGTCTCCAACGGAAAAAAAATTGTACTGCTCCTCTGAATTAGATTATCTAAAATGTTCAAGCTCTTTCGTTGCAGAATGCTTTAGCTGACTTCTGACCATGACTTTGTCATTTCTAGAATGCTCTCTCGCCAACTATTACGGCTGACCTTGTGACCAAGACAGACGTTCTCCAAAATGTAACCTTGCTCACGTCATATCTAAGTAAGGTGGAATTAGGAAATATCACTGCCTTTTTGACTGCATTGGAATCTGCAGCACAGAAGGTAGGCAATTCTGATCACTAAATCCGTATTTATGAACGTAAAGATGATGACAAGTCATCGTTCAAGAACAATTTTACAAGTGTACAAAACACATCTAGTAAGATGCCAACTTTGCTTCGATTACTTTTCATGAAACATTACATGAAATCTAATGTTCTTCCTATAGGCAAATGTGTCTCAGGCTCAGGTAGACAAAGTAAAGGAAACTCTTCTGGCTGTGGAGCTTTATCAACTGCAATCCAGTTTCTCTACTTATACCGCCAATCAATGGAGGGTGCTGTTTACCACTGAGCTCACTGTCTTGATTGAGTATTTTAATGAAACCCTTCTTGAGCTTCTGCCAATAACCATTCCCTGCGATTCCTATCAAGCAATGTGAGTAGCAAGCATACTGTATGTAGCGAGAGCGGGTACAATGCCTTGCTTATTGAAATGACATAAGGAAAACTTTCGAGATGCCTGATCTACCATTTCTATATTTCAATTGTGACACAGAGTTAATGGGTTCACCCTCGTTTCTTCCTCACTGGATGATTCCACCGCCAGAGATATCTACACTTTTTTCATCAAGAGATACATGGCCCAACAGTCAACTACTACAGGTATGAATTTTTCACAGCAAGGTAAAGTATGACTACCAAGATATGCAATCATTTGTCAATTATGGATTTACTCTTTTTATGCCAGGGCTTAACCAACTTGTAATAAGTCATGCTTTGACCCTTTTCATTACTTACAGACATTGTTTGCACCACTTCTAACTATGATATATGGGTGCAGTTGAATTTAGGCTATTTCATCAAATATTCCACATCAGAAGACTTGAACATTTTCAACAAAAACCTTACCCAGGTAGGTAAAAATCCAAACACCTGAAATTTTATAGGGACATTGCATCTTTATATCTTCAAGTTTTTATTTTTTTAAATAAGAATTTTAGCGTATTTAGCCAATTCCTGGGTTCCATCGATCCCAAAGATGGAAGGGTAACAAAACTTGGACATACTGTCAACATTTAGGGACCTGGGTAGGTTTTTATTCCATCTGAGTATATGTATCTTTACGTGGATATCATGAAATGCATGCAAAGAAGTACAATAATACATGTTTCAAGCGAGGTACTACTTTTCAAAGCATCTCACAGTGCCAAGACAAAGTACACTATAAAGTTCCACAGGTGATTAGAAACTATCGTATTTAACGGTCTCCAACGGAAAAAAAATTGTACTGCTCCTCTGAATTAGATTATCTAAAATGTTCAAGCTCTTTCGTTGCAGAATGCTTTAGCTGACTTCTGACCATGACTTTGTCATTTCTAGAATGCTCTCTCGCCAACTATTACGGCTGACCTTGTGACCAAGACAGACGTTCTCCAAAATGTAACCTTGCTCACATCATATCTAAGTAAGGTGGAATTAGGAAATATCACCGCCTTTTTGACTGCATTGGAATCTGCAGCACAGAAGGTAGGCAATTCTGATCACTAAATCCGTATTTATGAACGTAAAGATGATGACAAGTCATCGTTCAAGAACAATTTTACAAGTGTACAAAACACATCTAGTAAGATGCCAACTTTGCTTCGATTACTTTTCATGAAACATTACATGAAATCTAATGTTCTTCCTATAGGCAAATGTGTCTCAGGCTCAGGTAGACAAAGTAAAGGAAACTCTTCTGGCTGTGGAGCTTTATCAACTGCAATCCAGTTTCTCTACTTATACCGCCAATCAATGGAGGGTGCTGTTTACCACTGAGCTCACTGTCTTGATTGAGTATTTTAATGAAACCCTTCTTGAGCTTCTGCCAATAACCATTCCCTGCGATTCCTATCAAGCAATGTGAGTAGCAAGCATACTGTATGTAGCGAGAGCGGGTACAATGCCTTGCTTATTGAATTGACATAAGGAAAACTTTCGAGATGCCTGATCTACCATTTCTATATTTCAATTGTGACACAGAGTTAATGGGTTCACCCTCGTTTCTTCCTCACTGGATGATTCCACCGCCAGAGATATCTACACTTTTTTTATCAAGAGATACATGGCCCAACAGTCAACTACTACAGGTATGAATTTTTCACAGCATGGTAAAGTATGACTACCAAGATATGCAATCTTTTGTAAATGATGGATTTACTCTTTTTATGCCAGGGCTTAACCAACTTGTAATAAGTCATGCTTTGTCCCCTTTCATTACTTACAGACATTGTTTGCACCGCTTTTAACTATGACATATGGGTGCAGTTGAATTTAGGCTATTTCATCAAATATTCCACATCAGAAGACTTGAACATTTTCAACAAAAACCTTACCCAGGTAGGTAAAAATCCAAACACCTAAAATTTTATAGGGACATTGCATCTTTATATCTTCAAGTTTTTATTTTTTTAAATAAGAATTTTAGCGTATTTAGCCGATTCCTGGGTTCCATCGATCTAAAAGATGGAAGGGTAACCAAACTTGGACATACTGTCAACATTTAGGGACCTGGGTAGGTTTTTATTCCATCTGAGTATATGTATCTTTACGTGGATATCATGAAATGCATGCAAAGAAGTACAATAATACATGTTTCAAGCGAGGCACTACTTTTCAAAGCATCTCACAGTGCCAAGACAAAGTACACTATAAAGTTCCACAGGTGATTAGAAACTATCGTATTTAACGTTCTCCAACGGGAAAAAAATTGTACTGCTCCTCTGAATTAGATTATCTAAAATGTTCATGCTCTTTCGTTGCAGAATGCTTTAGCTGACTTCTGACCATGACTTTGTCATTTCTAGAATGCTCTCTCACCAACTATTACGGCTGACCTTGTGACCAAGACAGACGTTCTCCAAAATATAACCTTGCTCACATCATATCTAAGTAAGGTGGAATTAGGAAATATCACCGCCTTTTTGACTGCATTGGAATCTGCAGCACAGAAGGTAGGCAATTCTGATCACTAAATGCATATTTATGAACGTAAAGATGATGACAAGTCATCGTTCAAGAACAATTTTACAAGTGTACAAAACACATCGAGTAAGATGCCAACTTTGCTTCGATCAATTTTCATGAAACATTACATGAAATCTAATGTTCTTCCTATAGGCAAATGTGTCTCAGGCTCAGGTAGACAAAGTAAAGGAAACTCTTCTGGCTGTGGAGCTTTATCAACTGCAATCCAGCTTCTCTACTTATACCGCCAATCAATGGAGCGTGCTGTTTACCACTGAGCTCACTGTCTTGATTGAGTATTTTAATGAAACCCTTCTTGAGCTTCTGCCAATAACCATTCCCTGCGATTCCTATCAAGCAATGTGAGTAGCAAGCATACTGTATGTAGCGAGAGCGGGTACAATGCCTTGCTTATTGAAATAACATACGGAAAACTTTCGAGATGCCTGATCTACCATTTCTATATTTCAATTGTGACACAGAGTTAACGGGTTCACCCTCGTTTCTTCCTCACTGGATGATTCCACCGCCAGAGATATCTACACTTTTTTCATCAAGAGATACATGGCCCAACAGTCAACTACTACAGGTATGAATTTTTCATAGCAAGGTAAAGTATGACTACCAAGATATGCAATCATTTGTAAATTATGGATTTACTCTTTTTATGCCAGGGCTTAACCAACTTGTAATAAGTCATGCTTTGTCCCCTTTCATTACTTACAGACATTGTTTGCACCGCTTTTAACTATGACATATGGGTGCAGTTGAATTTAGGCTATTTCATCAAATATTCCACATCAGAAGACTTGAACATTTTCAACAAAAACCTTACCCGGGTAGGTAAAAATCCAAACACCTAAAATTTTATAGGGACATTGCATCTTTATATCTTCAAGTTTTTATTTTTTTAAATAAGAATTTTAGCGTATTTAGCCGATTCCTGGGTTCCATCGATCTAAAAGATGGAAGGGTAACCAAACTTGGACATACTGTCAACATTTAGGGACCTGGGTAGGTTTTTATTCCATCTGAGTATATGTATCTTTACGTGGATATCATGAAATGCATGCAAAGAAGTACAATAATACATGTTTCAAGCGAGGCACTACTTTTCAAAGCATCTCACAGTGCCAAGACAAAGTACACTATAAAGTTCCACAGGTGATTAGAAACTATCGTATTTAACGGTCTCCAACGGGAAAAAAATTGTACTGCTCCTCTGAATTAGATTATCTAAAATGTTCATGCTCTTTCGTTGCAGAATGCTTTAGCTGACTTCTGACCATGACTTTGTCATTTCTAGAATGCTCTCTCGCCAACTATTACGGCTGACCTTGTGACCAAGACAGACGTTCTCCAAAATGTAACCTTGCTCACGTCATATCTAAGTAAGGTGGAATTAGGAAATATCACCGCCTTTTTGACTGCATTGGAATCTGCAGCACAGAAGGTAGGCAATTCTGATCACTAAATCCATATTTATGAACGTAAAGATGATGACAAGTCATCGTTCAAGAACAATTTTACAAGTGTACAAAACACATCTAGTAAGATGCCAACTTTGCTTCGATCAATTTTCATGAAACATTACATGAAATCTAATGTTCTTCCTATAGGCAAATGTGTCTCAGGCTCAGGTAGACAAAGTAAAGGAAACTCTTCTGGCTGTGGAGCTTTATCAACTGCAATCCAGCTTCTCTACTTATACCGCCAATCAATGGAGGGTGCTGTTTACCACTGAGCTCACTGTCTTGATTGAGTATTTTAATGAAACCCTTCTTGAGCTTCTGCCAATAACCATTCCCTGCGATTCCTATCAAGCAATGTGAGTAGCAAGCATACTGTATGTAGCGAGAGCGGGTACAATGCCTTGCTTATTGAAATGAAATACGGAAAACTTTCGAGATGCCTGATCTACCATTTCTATATTTCAATTGTGACACAGAGTTAATGGGTTCACCCTCGTTTCTTCCTCACTGGATGATTCCACCGCGCGAGATGTCTACACTTTTTTCATCAAGAGATACATGGCCCAACAGTCAACTACTACAGGTATGAATTTTTCACAGCAAGGTAAAGTATGACTACCAAGATATGCAATCTTTTGTAAATGATGGATTTACTCTTTTTATGCCAGGGCTTAACCAACTTGTAATAAGTCATGCTTTGTCCCCTTTCATTACTTACAGACATTGTTTGCACCGCTTCTAACTATGACATATGGGTGCAGTTGAATTTAGGCTATTTCATCAAATATTCCACATCAGAAGACTTGAACATTTTCAACAAAAACCTTACCCAGGTAGGTAAAAATCCAAACACCTAAAATTTTATAGGGACATTGCATCTTTATATCTTCAAGTTTTTATTTTTTTAAATAAGAATTTTAGTGTATTTAGCCGATTCCTGGGTTCCATCGATCCCAAAGATGGAAGGGTAACCAAACTTGGACATACTGTCAACATTTAGGGACCTGGGTAGGTTTTCATTCCTTCTGAGTATATTTATCTTTACGTGGATATCATAAAATGCATGCAAAGAAGTACAATAATACATGTTTCAAGCGAGGCACTACTTTTTTAAAGCATCTCACAGTGCCAAGATAAAGGACAAAGTACACTAAAACATTCTACAGGTGATTAGAAACTATCGTATTTAACGGTCTCCAACGGGAAAAAAATTGTACTGCTCGTCTGAATTAGATTATCTAAAATGTTCATGCTCTTTCGTTGCAGAATGCTTTAGCTGACTTCTGACCATGACTTTGTCATTTCTAGAATGCTCTCTCACCAACTATTACGGCTGACCTTGTGACCAAGACAGACGTTCTCCAAAATGTAACCTTGCTCACGTCATATCTAAGTAAGGTGGAATTAGGAAATATCACCGCCTTTTTGACTGCATTGGAATCTGCAGCACAGAAGGTAGGCAATTCTGATCACTAAATGCATATTTATGAACGTAAAGATGATGACAAGTCATCGTTCAAGAACAATTGTACAAGTGTACAAAGCACATTTAGTAAGATGCCAACTTTGCTTCGATCACTTTTCATGAAACATTACATGAAATCTAATGTTCTTCCTATAGGCAAATGTGTCTCAGGCTCAGGTAGACAAAGTAAAGGAAACTCTTCTGGCTGTGGAGCTTTATCAACTGCAATCCAGCTTCTCTACTTATACCGCTGATCAATGGAGCGTGCTGTTTACCACTGAGCTCACTGTCTTGATTGAGTATTTTAATGAAACCCTTCTTGAGCTTCTGCCAATAACCATTCCCTGCGATTCCTATCAAGCAATGTGAGTAGCAAGCATACTGTATGTAGCGAGAGCGGGTACAATGCCTTGCTTATTGAAATGACATACGGAAAACTTTCGAGATGCCTGATCTACCATTTCTATATTTCAATTGTGACACAGAGTTAATGGGTTCACCCTCGTTTCTTCCTCACTGGATGATTCCACCGCCAGAGATATCTACACTTTTTTCATCAAGAGATACATGGCCCAACAGTCAACTACTACAGGTATGAATTTTTCATAGCAAGGTAAAGTATGACTACCAAGATATGCAATCATTTGTAAATGATGGATTTACTCTTTTTATGCCAGGGCTTAACCAACTTGTAATAAGTCATGCTTTGTCCCCTTTCATTACTTACAGACATTGTTTGCACCGCTTCTAACTATGACATATGGGTGCAGTTGAATTTAGGCTATTTCATCAAATATTCCACATCAGAAGACTTGAACATTTTCAACAAAAACCTTACCCAGGTAGGTAAAAATCCAAACACCTGAAATTTTATAGGGACATTGCATCTTTATATCTTCAAGTTTTAATTTTTTTAAATAAGAATTTTAGCGTATTTAGCCGATTCCTGGGTTCCATCGATCCCAAAGATGGAAGGGTAACCAAACTTGGACATACTGTCAACATTTAGGGACCTGGGTAGGTTTTTATTCCATCTGAGTATATGTATCTTTACGTGGATATCATGAAATGCATGCAAAGAGGTACAATAATACATGTTTCAAGCGAGGCACTACTTTTCAAAGCATCTCACAGTGCCAAGACAAAGTACACTATAAAGTTCCACAGGTGATTAGAAACTATCGTATTTAACGTTCTCCAACGGAAAAAAAATTGTACTGCTCCTCTGAATTAGATTATCTAAAATGTTCATGCTCTTTCGTTGCAGAATGCTTTAGCTGACTTCTGACCATGACTTTGTCATTTCTAGAATGCTCTCTCACCAACTATTACGGCTGACCTTGTGACCAAGACAGACGTCCTCCAAAATGTAACCTTGCTCACGTCATATCTAAGTAAGGTGGAATTAGGAAATATCACCGCCTTTTTGACTGCACTTGAATCTGCAGCACAGAAGGTAGGCAATTTTGATCACTAAATCCATATTTATGAACGTAAAGATGATGACAAGTCATCGTTCAAGAACAATTTTACAAGTGTAGAAAACACATCTAGTAAGATGCCAACTTTGCTTCGATCAATTTTCATAAAACATTACATGAAATCTAATGTTCTTCCTATAGGCAAATGTGTCTCAGGCTCAGGTAGACAAAGTAAAGGAAACTCTTCTGGCTGTGGAGCTTTATCAACTGCAATCCAGCTTCTCTACTTATACCGCCAATCAATGGAGCGTGCTGTTTACCACTGAGCTCACTGTCTTGATTGAGTATTTTAATGAAACCCTTCTTGAGCTTCTGCCAATAACCATTCCCTGCGATTCCTATCAAGCAATGTGAGTAGCAAGCATACTTTATGTAGCAAGTGCGAGTACAATGCCTTGCCTATTGAAATGACATAAGGAAAACTTTCGAGATGCCTGATCTACCATTTCTATATTTCAATTGTGACACAGAGTTAACGGGTTCACCCTCGTTTCTTCCTCACTGGATGATTCCACCGCCAGAGATATCTACACTTTTTTCATCAAGAGATACATGGCCCAACAGTCAACTACTACAGGTATGAATTTTTCATAGCAAGGTAAAGTATGACTACCAAGATATGCAATCATTTGTAAATTATGGATTTACTCTTTTTATGCCAGGGCTTAACCAACTTGTAATAAGTCATGCTTTGTCCCCTTTCATTACTTACAGACATTGTTTGCACCGCTTCTAACTATGACATATGGGTGCAGTTGAATTTAGGCTATTTCATCAAATATTCCACATCAGAAGACTTGAACATTTTCAACAAAAACCTTACCCGGGTAGGTAAAAATCCAAACACCTGAAATTTTATAGGGACATTGCATCTTTATATCTTCAAGTTTTTATTTTTTTAAATAAGAATTTTAGCGTATTTAGCCGATTCCTGGGTTCCATAGATCCCAAAGATGGAAGGGTAACCAAACTTGGACATACTGTCAACATTTAGGGACCTGGGTAGGTTTTTATTCCATCTGAGTATATGTATCTTTACGTGGATATCATGAAATGCATGCAAAGAAGTACAATAATACATGTTTCAAGCGAGGCACTACTTTTCAAAGCATCTCACAGTGCTAAGACAAAGTACACTATAAAGTTCCACAGGTGATTAGAAACTATCGTATTTAACGGTCTCCAACGGAAAAAAAATTGTACTGCTCCTCTGAATTAGATTATCTAAAATGTTCATGCTCTTTCGTTGCAGAATGCTTTAGCTGACTTCTGACCATGACTTTGTCATTTCTAGAATGCTCTCTCACCAACTATTACGGCTGACCTTGTGACCAAGACAGACGTTCTCCAAAATGTAACCTTGCTCACGTCATATCTAAGTAAGGTGGAATTAGGAAATATCACCGCCTTTTTGACTGCATTGGAATCTGCAGCACAGAAGGTAGGCAATTCTGATCACTAAATCAATATTTATGAACGTAAAGATGATGACAAGTCATCGTTCAAGAACAATTTTACAAGTGTACAAAACACATCTAGTAAGATGCCAACTTTGCTTCGATCACTTTTCATGAAACATTACATGAAATCTAATGTTCTTCCTATAGGCAAATGTGTCTCAGGCTCAGGTAGACAAAGTAAAGGAAACTCTTCTGGCTGTAGAGCTTTATCAACTGCAATCCAGCTTCTCTACTTATACCGCCAATCAATGGAGGGTGCTGTTTACCACTGAGCTCACTGTCTTGATTGAGTATTTTAATGAAACCCTTCTTGAGCTTCTGCCAATAACCATTCCCTGCGATTCCTATCAAGCAATGTGAGTAGCAAGCATACTGTATGTAGCGAGAGCGGGTACAATGCCTTGCTTATTGAAATAACATACGGAAAACTTTCGAAATGCCTGATCTACCATTTCTATATTTCAATTGTGACACAGAGTTAACGGGTTCACCCTCGTTTCTTCCTCACTGGATGATTCCACCGCCAGAGATATCTACACTTTTTTCATCAAGAGATACATGGCCCAACAGTCAACTACTACAGGTATGAATTTTTCATAGCAAGGTAAAGTATGACTACCAAGATATGCAATCATTTGTAAATTATGGATTTACTCTTTTTATGCCAGGGCTTAACCAACTTGTAATAAGTCATGCTTTGTCCCCTTTCATTACTTACAGACATTGTTTGCACCGCTTTTAACTATGACATATGGGTGCAGTTGAATTTAGGCTATTTCATCAAATATTCCACATCAGAAGACTTGAACATTTTCAACAAAAACCTTACCCAGGTAGGTAAAAATCCAAACACCTAAAATTTTATAGGGACATTGCATCTTTATATCTTCAAGTTTTTATTTTTTTAAATAAGAATTTTAGCGTATTTAGCCGATTCCTGGGTTCCATCGATCCCAAAGATGGAAGGGTAACCAAACTTGGACATACTGTCAACATTTAGGGACCTGGGTAGGTTTTTATTCCATCTGAGTATATGTATCTTTACGTGGATATCATGAAATGCATGCAAAGAAGTACAATAATACATGTTTCAAGCGAGGCACTACTTTTCAAAGCATCTCACAGTGCCAAGACAAAGTACACTATAAAGTTCCACAGGTGATTAGAAACTATCGTATTTAACGGTCTCCAACGGGAAAAAATTGTACTGCTCCTCTGAATTAGATTATCTAAAATGTTCATGCTCTTTCGTTGCAGAATGCTTTAGCTGACTTCTGACCATGACTTTGTCATTTCTAGAATGCTCTCTCGCCAACTATTGCGGCTGACCTTGTGACCAAGACAGACGTTCTCCAAAATGTAACCTTGCTCACGTCATATCTAAGTAAGGTGGAATTAGGAAATATCACCGCCTTTTTGACTGCACTGGAATCTGCAGCACAGAAGGTAGGCAATTCTGATCACTAAATGCATATTTATGAACGTAAAGATGATGACAAGTCATCGTTCAAGAACAATTTTACAAGTGTACAAAACACATCTAGTAAGATGCCAACTTTGCTTCGATCAATTTTCATAAAACATTACATGAAATCTAATGTTCTTCCTATAGGCAAATGTGTCTCAGGCTCAGGTAGACAAAGTAAAGGAAACTCTTCTGGCTGTGGAGCTTTATCAACTGCAATCCAGCTTCTCTACTTATACCGCCAATCAATGGAGGGTGCTGTTTACCACTGAGCTCACTGTCTTGATTGAGTATTTTAATGAAACCCTTCTTGAGCTTCTGCCAATAACCATTCCCTGCGATTCCTATCAAGCAATGTGAGTAGCAAGCATACTTTATGTAGCAAGTGCGAGTACAATGCCTTGCCTATTGAAATGACATAAGGAAAACTTTCGAGATGCCTGATCTACCATTTCTATATTTCAATTGTGACACAGAGTTAATGGGTTCACCCACGTTTCTTCCTCACTGGATGATTCCACCGCCAGAGATATCTACACTTTTTTCATCAAGAGATACATGGCCCAACAGTCAACTACTACAGGTATGAATTTTTCACAGCAAGGTAAAGTATGACTACCAAGATATGCAATCATTTGTAAATGATGGATTTTCTCTTTTTATGCCAGGGCTTAACCAACTTGTAATAAGTCATGCTTTGTCCCCTTTCATTACTTACAGACATTGTTTGCACCGCTTCTAACTATGATATATGGGTGCAGTTGAATTTAGGCTATTTCATCAAATATTCCACATCAGAAGACTTGAACATTTTCAACAAAAACCTTACCCAGGTAGGTAAAAATCCAAACACCTGAAATTTTATAGGGACATTGCATCTTTATATCTTCAAGTTTTTATTTTTTTAAATAAGAATTTTAGCGTATTTAGCCAATTCCTGGGTTCCATCGATCCCAAAGATGGAAGGGTAACCAAACTTGGACATACTGTCAACATTTAGGGACCTGGGTAGGTTTTTATTCCATCTGAGTATATGTATCTTTACGTGGATATCATGAAATGCATGCAAAGAAGTACAATAATACATGTTTCAAGCGAGGCACTACTTTTCAAAGCATCTCACAGTGCCAAGACAAAGTACACTATAACGTTCCACAGGTGATTAGAAACTATCGTATTTAACGGTCTCCAACGGGAAAAAAATTGTACTGCTCCTCTGAATTAGATTATCTAAAATGTTCATGCTCTTTCGTTGCAGAATGCTTTAGCTGACTTCTGACCATGACTTTGTCATTTCTAGAATGCTCTCTCACCAACTATTACGGCTGACCTTGTGACCAAGACAGACGTTCTCCAAAATATAACCTTGCTCACATCATATCTAAGTAAGGTGGAATTAGGAAATATCACCGCCTTTTTGACTGCATTGGAATCTGCAGCACAGAAGGTAGGCAATTCTGATCACTAAATGCATATTTATGAACGTAAAGATGATGACAAGTCATCGTTCAAGAACAATTTTACAAGTGTACAAAACACATCGAGTAAGATGCCAACTTTGCTTCGATCACTTTTCATGAAACATTACATGAAATCTAATGTTCTTCCTATAGGCAAATGTGTCTCAGGCTCAGGTAGACAAAGTAAAGGAAACTCTTCTGGCTGTGGAGCTTTATCAACTGCAATCCAGCTTCTCTACTTATACCGCCAATCAATGGAGCGTGCTGTTTACCACTGAGCTCACTGTCTTGATTGAGTATTTTAATGAAACCCTTCTTGAGCTTCTGCCAATAACCATTCCCTGCGATTCCTATCAAGCAATGTGAGTAGCAAGCATACTGTATGTAGCGAGAGCGGGTACAATGCCTTGCTTATTGAAATAACATACGGAAAACTTTCGAGATGCCTGATCTACCATTTCTATATTTCAATTGTGACACAGAGTTAACGGGTTCACCCTCGTTTCTTCCTCACTGGATGATTCCACCGCCAGAGATATCTACACTTTTTTCATCAAGAGATACATGGCCCAACAGTCAACTACTACAGGTATGAATTTTTCATAGCAAGGTAAAGTATGACTACCAAGATATGCAATCTTTTGTAAATGATGGATTTACTCTTTTTATGCCAAGGCTTAACCAACTTGTAATAAGTCATGCTTTGTCCCCTTTCATTACTTACAGACATTGTTTGCACCGCTTTTAACTATGACATATGGGTGCAGTTGAATTTAGGCTATTTCATCAAATATTCCACATCAGAAGACTTGAACATTTTCAACAAAAACCTTACCCGGGTAGGTAAAAATCCAAACACCTAAAATTTTATAGGGACATTGCATCTTTATATCTTCAAGTTTTTATTTTTTTAAATAAGAATTTTAGCGTATTTAGCCGATTCCTGGGTTCCATCGATCTAAAAGATGGAAGGGTAACCAAACTTGGACATACTGTCAACATTTAGGGATCTGGGTAGGTTTTTATTCCATCTGAGTATATGTATCTTTACGTGGATATCATGAAATGCATGCAAAGAAGTACAATAATACATGTTTCAAGCGAGGCACTACTTTTCAAAGCATCTCACAGTGCCAAGACAAAGTACACTATAAAGTTCCACAGGTGATTAGAAACTATCGTATTTAACGGTCTCCAACGGGAAAAAAATTGTACTGCTCCTCTGAATTAGATTATCTAAAATGTTCATGCTCTTTCATTGCAGAATGCTTTAGCTGACTTCTGACCATGACTTTGTCATTTCTAGAATGCTCTCTCGCCAACTATTACGGCTGACCTTGTGACCAAGACAGACGTTCTCCAAAATGTAACCTTGCTCACGTCATATCTAAGTAAGGTGGAATTAGGAAATATCACCGCCTTTTTGACTGCATTGGAATCTGCAGCACAGAAGGTAGGCAATTCTGATCACTAAATCCATATTTATGAACGTAAAGATGATGACAAGTCATCGTTCAAGAACAATTTTACAAGTGTACAAAACACATCTAGTAAGATGCCAACTTTGCTTCGATCACTTTTCATGAAACATTACATGAAATCTAATGTTCTTCCTATAGGCAAATGTGTCAGGCTCAGGTAGACAAAGTAAAGGAAACTCTTCTGGCTGTGGAGCTTTATCAACTGCAATCCAGCTTCTCTACTTATACCGCCAAACAATGGAGCGTGCTGTTTACCACTGAGCTCACTGTCTTGATTGAGTATTTTAATGAAACCCTTCTTGAGCTTCTGCCAATAACCATTCCCTGCGATTCCTATCAAGCAATGTGAGTAGCAAGCATACTGTATGTAGCGAGAGCGGGTACAATGCCTTGCTTATTGAAATGAAATACGGAAAACTTTCGAGATGCCTGATCTACCATTTCTATATTTCAATTGTGACACAGAGTTAATGGGTTCACCCTCGTTTCTTCCTCACTGGATGATTCCACCGCGCGAGATATCTACACTTTTTTCATCAAGAGATACATGGCCCAACAGTCAACTACTACAGGTATGAATTTTTCACAGCAAGGTAAAGTATGACTACCAAGATATGCAATCTTTTGTAAATGATGGATTTACTCTTTTTATGCCAGGGCTTAACCAACTTGTAATAAGTCATGCTTTGTCCCCTTTCATTACTTACAGACATTGTTTGCACCGCTTCTAACTATGACATATGGGTGCAGTTGAATTTAGGCTATTTCATCAAATATTCCACATCAGAAGACTTGAACATTTTCAACAAAAACCTTACCCAGGTAGGTAAAAATCCAAACACCTGAAATTTTATAGGGACATTGCATCTTTATATCTTCAAGTTTTTATTTTTTTAAATAAGAATTTTAGCGTATTTAGCCGATTCCTGGGTTCCATCGATCCCAAAGATGGAAAGGGTAACCAAACTTGGACATACTGTCAACATTTAGGGACCTGGGTAGGTTTTTATTCCATCTGAGTATATGTATCTTTACGTGGATATCATGAAATGCATGCAAAGAAGTACAATAATACATGTTTCAAGCGAGGCACTACTTTTCAAAGCATCTCACAGTGCCAAGACAAAGTACACTATAACGTTCCACTGGTGATTAGAAACTATCGTATTTAAAGTTCTCCAACGGAAAAAAAATTGTACTGCTCCTCTGAATTAGATTATCTAAAATGTTCATGCTCTTTCGTTGCAGAATGCTTTAGCTGACTTCTGACCATGACTTTGTCATTTCTAGAATGCTCTCTCACCAACTATTACGGCTGACCTTGTGACCAAGACAGACGTTCTCCAAAATGTAACCTTGCTCACGTCATATCTAAGTAAGGTGGAATTAGGAAATATCACCGCCTTTTTGACTGCACTGGAATCTGCAGCACAGAAGGTAGGCAATTTTGATCACTAAATCCATATTTATGAACGTAAAGATGATGACAAGTCATCGTTCAAGAACAATTTTACAAGTGTAGAAAACACATCTAGTAAGATGCCAACTTTGCTTCGATCAATTTTCATAAAACATTACATGAAATCTAATGTTCTTCCTATAGGCAAATGTGTCTCAGGCTCAGGTAGACAAAGTAAAGGAAACTCTTCTGGCTGTGGAGCTTTATCAACTGCAATCCAGCTTCTCTACTTATACCGCCAATCAATGGAGGGTGCTGTTTACCACTGAGCTCACTGTCTTGATTGAGTATTTTAATGAAACCCTTCTTGAGCTTCTGCCAATAACCATTCCCTGCGATTCCTATCAAGCAATGTGAGTAGCAAGCATACTTTATGTAGCAAGTGCGAGTACAATGCCTTGCCTATTGAAATGACATAAGGAAAACTTTCGAGATGCCTGATCTACCATTTCTATATTTCAATTGTGACACAGAGTTAACGGGTTCACCCTCGTTTCTTCCTCACTGGATGATTCCACCGCGCGAGATATCTACACTTTTTTCATCAAGAGATACATGGCCCAACAGTCAACTACTACAGGTATGAATTTTTCACAGCATGGTAAAGTATGACTACCAAGATATGCAATCATTTGTAAATGATGGATTTACTCTTTTTATGCCAGGGCTTAACCAACTTGTAATAAGTCATGCTTTGTCCCCTTTCATTACTTACAGACATTGTTTGCACCGCTTCTAACTATGACATATGGGTGCAGTTGAATTTAGGCTATTTCATCAAATATTCCACATCAGAAGACTTGAACATTTTCAACAAAAACCTTACCCGGGTAGGTAAAAATCCAAACACCTGAAATTTTATAGGGACATTGCATCTTTATATCTTCAAGTTTTTATTTTTTTAAATAAGAATTTTAGCGTTTTTAGCCGATTCCTGGGTTCCATAGATCCCAAAGATGGAAGGGTAACCAAACTTGGACATACTGTCAACATTTAGGGACCTGGGTAGGTTTTCATTCCTTCTGAGTATATTTATCTTTACGTGGATATCATGAAATGCATGCAAAGAAGTACAATAATACATGTTTCAAGCGAGGCACTACTTTTCAAAGCATCTCACAGTGCTAAGACAAAGTACACTATAAAGTTCCACAGGTGATTAGAAACTATCGTATTTAACGGTCTCCAACGGAAAAAAAATTGTACTGCTCCTCTGAATTAGATTATCTAAAATGTTCATGCTATTTCGTTGCAGAATGCTTTAGCTGACTTCTGACCATGACTTTGTCATTTCTAGAATGCTCTCTCACCAACTATTACGGCTGACCTTGTGACCAAGACAGACGTTCTCCAAAATATAACCTTGCTCACATCATATCTAAGTAAGGTGGAATTAGGAAATATCACCGCCTTTTTGACTGCATTGGAATCTGCAGCACAGAAGGTAGGCAATTCTGATCACTAAATGCATATTTATGAACGTAAAGATGATGACAAGTCATCGTTCAAGAACAATTTTACAAGTGTACAAAACACATCGAGTAAGATGCCAACTTTGCTTCGATCACTTTTCATGAAACATTACATGAAATCTAATGTTCTTCCTATAGGCAAATGTGTCTCAGGCTCAGGTAGACAAAGTAAAGGAAACTCTTCTGGCTGTGGAGCTTTATCAACTGCAATCCAGCTTCTCTACTTATACCGCCAATCAATGGAGCGTGCTGTTTACCACTGAGCTCACTGTCTTGATTGAGTATTTTAATGAAACCCTTCTTGAGCTTCTGCCAATAACCATTCCCTGCGATTCCTATCAAGCAATGTGAGTAGCAAGCATACTGTATGTAGCGAGAGCGGGTACAATGCCTTGCTTATTGAAATAACATACGGAAAACTTTCGAGATGCCTGATCTACCATTTCTATATTTCAATTGTGACACAGAGTTAACGGGTTCACCCTCGTTTCTTCCTCACTGGATGATTCCACCGCCAGAGATATCTACACTTTTTTCATCAAGAGATACATGGCCCAACAGTCAACTACTACAGGTATGAATTTTTCATAGCAAGGTAAAGTATGACTACCAAGATATGCAATCTTTTGTAAATGATGGATTTACTCTTTTTATGCCAAGGCTTAACCAACTTGTAATAAGTCATGCTTTGTCCCCTTTCATTACTTACAGACATTGTTTGCACCGCTTCTAACTATGACATATGGGTGCAGTTGAATTTAGGCTATTTCATCAAATATTCCACATCAGAAGACTTGAACATTTTCAACAAAAACCTTACCCGGGTAGGTAAAAATCCAAACACCTAAAATTTTATAGGGACATTGCATCTTTATATCTTCAAGTTTTTATTTTTTTAAATAAGAATTTTAGCGTATTTAGCCGATTCCTGGGTTCCATCGATCTAAAAGATGGAAGGGTAACCAAACTTGGACATACTGTCAACATTTAGGGATCTGGGTAGGTTTTTATTCCATCTGAGTATATGTATCTTTACGTGGATATCATGAAATGCATGCAAAGAAGTACAATAATACATGTTTCAAGCGAGGCACTACTTTTCAAAGCATCTCACAGTGCCAAGACAAAGTACACTATAAAGTTCCACAGGTGATTAGAAACTATCGTATTTAACGGTCTCCAACGGAAAAAAAAATTGTACTGCTCCTCTGAATTAGATTATCTAAAATGTTCATGCTCTTTCATTGCAGAATGCTTTAGCTGACTTCTGACCATGACTTTGTCATTTCTAGAATGCTCTCTCGCCAACTATTACGGCTGACCTTGTGACCAAGACAGACGTTCTCCAAAATGTAACCTTGCTCACGTCATATCTAAGTAAGGTGGAATTAGGAAATATCACCGCCTTTTTGACTGCATTGGAATCTGCAGCACAGAAGGTAGGCAATTCTGATCACTAAATCCATATTTATGAACGTAAAGATGATGACAAGTCATCGTTCAAGAACAATTTTACAAGTGTACAAAACACATCTAGTAAGATGCCAACTTTGCTTCGATCACTTTTCATGAAACATTACATGAAATCTAATGTTCTTCCTATAGGCAAATGTGTCTCAGGCTCAGGTAGACAAAGTAAAGGAAACTCTTCTGGCTGTGGAGCTTTATCAACTGCAATCCAGCTTCTCTACTTATACCGCCAATCAATGGAGCGTGCTGTTTACCACTGAGCTCACTGTCTTGATTGAGTATTTTAATGAAACCCTTCTTGAGCTTCTGCCAATAACCATTCCCTGCGATTCCTATCAAGCAATGTGAGTAGCAAGCATACTGTATGTAGCGAGAGCGGGTACAATGCCTTGCTTATTGAAATGAAATACGGAAAACTTTCGAGATGCCTGATCTACCATTTCTATATTTCAATTGTGACACAGAGTTAATGGGTTCACCCTCGTTTCTTCCTCACTGGATGATTCCACCGCGCGAGATATCTACACTTTTTTCATCAAGAGATACATGGCCCAACAGTCAACTACTACAGGTATGAATTTTTCACAGCAAGGTAAAGTATGACTACCAAGATATGCAATCTTTTGTAAATGATGGATTTACTCTTTTTATGCCAGGGCTTAACCAACTTGTAATAAGTCATGCTTTGTCCCCTTTCATTACTTACAGACATTGTTTGCACCGCTTCTAACTATGACATATGGGTGCAGTTGAATTTAGGCTATTTCATCAAATATTCCACATCAGAAGACTTGAACATTTTCAACAAAAACCTTACCCAGGTAGGTAAAAATCCAAACACCTGAAATTTTATAGGGACATTGCATCTTTATATCTTCAAGTTTTTATTTTTTTTAAATAAGAATTTTAGCGTATTTAGCCGATTCCTGGGTTCCATCGATCCCAAAGATGGAAAGGGTAACCAAACTTGGACATACTGTCAACATTTAGGGACCTGGGTAGGTTTTTATTCCATCTGAGTATATGTATCTTTACGTGGATATCATGAAATGCATGCAAAGAAGTACAATAATACATGTTTCAAGCGAGGCACTACTTTTCAAAGCATCTCACAGTGCCAAGACAAAGTACACTATAACGTTCCACTGGTGATTAGAAACTATCGTATTTAAAGTTCTCCAACGGAAAAAAAATTGTACTGCTCCTCTGAATTAGATTATCTAAAATGTTCATGCTCTTTCGTTGCAGAATGCTTTAGCTGACTTCTGACCATGACTTTGTCATTTCTAGAATGCTCTCTCACCAACTATTACGGCTGACCTTGTGACCAAGACAGACGTTCTCCAAAATGTAACCTTGCTCACGTCATATCTAAGTAAGGTGGAATTAGGAAATATCACCGCCTTTTTGACTGCACTGGAATCTGCAGCACAGAAGGTAGGCAATTTTGATCACTAAATCCATATTTATGAACGTAAAGATGATGACAAGTCATCGTTCAAGAACAATTTTACAAGTGTAGAAAACACATCTAGTAAGATGCCAACTTTGCTTCGATCAATTTTCATAAAACATTACATGAAATCTAATGTTCTTCCTATAGGCAAATGTGTCTCAGGCTCAGGTAGACAAAGTAAAGGAAACTCTTCTGGCTGTGGAGCTTTATCAACTGCAATCCAGCTTCTCTACTTATACCGCCAATCAATGGAGCGTGCTGTTTACCACTGAGCTCACTGTCTTGATTGAGTATTTTAATGAAACCCTTCTTGAGCTTCTGCCAATAACCATTCCCTGCGATTCCTATCAAGCAATGTGAGTAGCAAGCATACTTTATGTAGCAAGTGCGAGTACAATGCCTTGCCTATTGAAATGACATAAGGAAAACTTTCGAGATGCCTGATCTACCATTTCTATATTTCAATTGTGACACAGAGTTAACGGGTTCACCCTCGTTTCTTCCTCACTGGATGATTCCACCGCGCGAGATATCTACACTTTTTTCATCAAGAGATACATGGCCCAACAGTCAACTACTACAGGTATGAATTTTTCACAGCATGGTAAAGTATGACTACCAAGATATGCAATCATTTGTAAATGATGGATTTACTCTTTTTATGCCAGGGCTTAACCAACTTGTAATAAGTCATGCTTTGTCCCCTTTCATTACTTACAGACATTGTTTGCACCGCTTCTAACTATGACATATGGGTGCAGTTGAATTTAGGCTATTTCATCAAATATTCCACATCAGAAGACTTGAACATTTTCAACAAAAACCTTACCCGGGTAGGTAAAAATCCAAACACCTGAAATTTTATAGGGACATTGCATCTTTATATCTTCAAGTTTTTATTTTTTTAAATAAGAATTTTAGCGTTTTTAGCCGATTCCTGGGTTCCATAGATCCCAAAGATGGAAGGGTAACCAAACTTGGACATACTGTCAACATTTAGGGACCTGGGTAGGTTTTCATTCCTTCTGAGTATATTTATCTTTACGTGGATATCATGAAATGCATGCAAAGAAGTACAATAATACATGTTTCAAGCGAGGCACTACTTTTCAAAGCATCTCACAGTGCTAAGACAAAGTACACTATAAAGTTCCACAGGTGATTAGAAACTATCGTATTTAACGGTCTCCAACGGAAAAAAAATTGTACTGCTCCTCTGAATTAGATTATCTAAAATGTTCATGCTATTTCGTTGCAGAATGCTTTAGCTGACTTCTGACCATGACTTTGTCATTTCTAGAATGCTCTCTCACCAACTATTACGGCTGACCTTGTGACCAAGACAGACGTTCTCCAAAATATAACCTTGCTCACATCATATCTAAGTAAGGTGGAATTAGGAAATATCACCGCCTTTTTGACTGCATTGGAATCTGCAGCACAGAAGGTAGGCAATTCTGATCACTAAATGCATATTTATGAACGTAAAGATGATGACAAGTCATCGTTCAAGAACAATTTTACAAGTGTACAAAACACATCGAGTAAGATGCCAACTTTGCTTCGATCACTTTTCATGAAACATTACATGAAATCTAATGTTCTTCCTATAGGCAAATGTGTCTCAGGCTCAGGTAGACAAAGTAAAGGAAACTCTTCTGGCTGTGGAGCTTTATCAACTGCAATCCAGCTTCTCTACTTATACCGCCAATCAATGGAGCGTGCTGTTTACCACTGAGCTCACTGTCTTGATTGAGTATTTTAATGAAACCCTTCTTGAGCTTCTGCCAATAACCATTCCCTGCGATTCCTATCAAGCAATGTGAGTAGCAAGCATACTGTATGTAGCGAGAGCGGGTACAATGCCTTGCTTATTGAAATAACATACGGAAAACTTTCGAGATGCCTGATCTACCATTTCTATATTTCAATTGTGACACAGAGTTAACGGGTTCACCCTCGTTTCTTCCTCACTGGATGATTCCACCGCCAGAGATATCTACACTTTTTTCATCAAGAGATACATGGCCCAACAGTCAACTACTACAGGTATGAATTTTTCATAGCAAGGTAAAGTATGACTACCAAGATATGCAATCTTTTGTAAATGATGGATTTACTCTTTTTATGCCAAGGCTTAACCAACTTGTAATAAGTCATGCTTTGTCCCCTTTCATTACTTACAGACATTGTTTGCACCGCTTTTAACTATGACATATGGGTGCAGTTGAATTTAGGCTATTTCATCAAATATTCCACATCAGAAGACTTGAACATTTTCAACAAAAACCTTACCCGGGTAGGTAAAAATCCAAACACCTAAAATTTTATAGGGACATTGCATCTTTATATCTTCAAGTTTTTATTTTTTTAAATAAGAATTTTAGCGTATTTAGCCGATTCCTGGGTTCCATCGATCTAAAAGATGGAAGGGTAACCAAACTTGGACATACTGTCAACATTTAGGGATCTGGGTAGGTTTTTATTCCATCTGAGTATATGTATCTTTACGTGGATATCATGAAATGCATGCAAAGAAGTACAATAATACATGTTTCAAGCGAGGCACTACTTTTCAAAGCATCTCACAGTGCCAAGACAAAGTACACTATAAAGTTCCACAGGTGATTAGAAACTATCGTATTTAACGGTCTCCAACGGGAAAAAAATTGTACTGCTCCTCTGAATTAGATTATCTAAAATGTTCATGCTCTTTCATTGCAGAATGCTTTAGCTGACTTCTGACCATGACTTTGTCATTTCTAGAATGCTCTCTCGCCAACTATTACGGCTGACCTTGTGACCAAGACAGACGTTCTCCAAAATGTAACCTTGCTCACGTCATATCTAAGTAAGGTGGAATTAGGAAATATCACCGCCTTTTTGACTGCATTGGAATCTGCAGCACAGAAGGTAGGCAATTCTGATCACTAAATCCATATTTATGAACGTAAAGATGATGACAAGTCATCGTTCAAGAACAATTTTACAAGTGTACAAAACACATCGAGTAAGATGCCAACTTTGCTTCGATCACTTTTCATGAAACATTACATGAAATCTAATGTTCTTCCTATAGGCAAATGTGTCTCAGGCTCAGGTAGACAAAGTAAAGGAAACTCTTCTGGCTGTGGAGCTTTATCAACTGCAATCCAGCTTCTCTACTTATACCGCCAAACAATGGAGCGTGCTGTTTACCACTGAGCTCACTGTCTTGATTGAGTATTTTAATGAAACCCTTCTTGAGCTTCTGCCAATAACCATTCCCTGCGATTCCTATCAAGCAATGTGAGTAGCAAGCATACTGTATGTAGCGAGAGCGGGTACAATGCCTTGCTTATTGAAATGAAATACGGAAAACTTTCGAGATGCCTGATCTACCATTTCTATATTTCAATTGTGACACAGAGTTAATGGGTTCACCCTCGTTTCTTCCTCACTGGATGATTCCACCGCGCGAGATATCTACACTTTTTTCATCAAGAGATACATGGCCCAACAGTCAACTACTACAGGTATGAATTTTTCACAGCAAGGTAAAGTATGACTACCAAGATATGCAATCTTTTGTAAATGATGGATTTACTCTTTTTATGCCAGGGCTTAACCAACTTGTAATAAGTCATGCTTTGTCCCCTTTCATTACTTACAGACATTGTTTGCACCGCTTCTAACTATGACATATGGGTGCAGTTGAATTTAGGCTATTTCATCAAATATTCCACATCAGAAGACTTGAACATTTTCAACAAAAACCTTACCCAGGTAGGTAAAAATCCAAACACCTGAAATTTTATAGGGACATTGCATCTTTATATCTTCAAGTTTTTATTTTTTTAAATAAGAATTTTAGCGTATTTAGCCGATTCCTGGGTTCCATCGATCCCAAAGATGGAAAGGGTAACCAAACTTGGACATACTGTCAACATTTAGGGACCTGGGTAGGTTTTTATTCCATCTGAGTATATGTATCTTTACGTGGATATCATGAAATGCATGCAAAGAAGTACAATAATACATGTTTCAAGCGAGGCACTACTTTTCAAAGCATCTCACAGTGCCAAGACAAAGTACACTATAACGTTCCACTGGTGATTAGAAACTATCGTATTTAAAGTTCTCCAACGGAAAAAAAATTGTACTGCTCCTCTGAATTAGATTATCTAAAATGTTCATGCTCTTTCGTTGCAGAATGCTTTAGCTGACTTCTGACCATGACTTTGTCATTTCTAGAATGCTCTCTCACCAACTATTACGGCTGACCTTGTGACCAAGACAGACGTTCTCCAAAATGTAACCTTGCTCACGTCATATCTAAGTAAGGTGGAATTAGGAAATATCACCGCCTTTTTGACTGCACTGGAATCTGCAGCACAGAAGGTAGGCAATTTTGATCACTAAATCCATATTTATGAACGTAAAGATGATGACAAGTCATCGTTCAAGAACAATTTTACAAGTGTAGAAAACACATCTAGTAAGATGCCAACTTTGCTTCGATCAATTTTCATAAAACATTACATGAAATCTAATGTTCTTCCTATAGGCAAATGTGTCTCAGGCTCAGGTAGACAAAGTAAAGGAAACTCTTCTGGCTGTGGAGCTTTATCAACTGCAATCCAGCTTCTCTACTTATACCGCCAATCAATGGAGCGTGCTGTTTACCACTGAGCTCACTGTCTTGATTGAGTATTTTAATGAAACCCTTCTTGAGCTTCTGCCAATAACCATTCCCTGCGATTCCTATCAAGCAATGTGAGTAGCAAGCATACTTTATGTAGCAAGTGCGAGTACAATGCCTTGCCTATTGAAATGACATAAGGAAAACTTTCGAGATGCCTGATCTACCATTTCTATATTTCAATTGTGACACAGAGTTAACGGGTTCACCCTCGTTTCTTCCTCACTGGATGATTCCACCGCGCGAGATATCTACACTTTTTTCATCAAGAGATACATGGCCCAACAGTCAACTACTACAGGTATGAATTTTTCACAGCATGGTAAAGTATGACTACCAAGATATGCAATCATTTGTAAATGATGGATTTACTCTTTTTATGCCAGGGCTTAACCAACTTGTAATAAGTCATGCTTTGTCCCCTTTCATTACTTACAGACATTGTTTGCACCGCTTCTAACTATGACATATGGGTGCAGTTGAATTTAGGCTATTTCATCAAATATTCCACATCAGAAGACTTGAACATTTTCAACAAAAACCTTACCCGGGTAGGTAAAAATCCAAACACCTGAAATTTTATAGGGACATTGCATCTTTATATCTTCAAGTTTTTATTTTTTTAAATAAGAATTTTAGCGTTTTTAGCCGATTCCTGGGTTCCATAGATCCCAAAGATGGAAGGGTAACCAAACTTGGACATACTGTCAACATTTAGGGACCTGGGTAGGTTTTCATTCCTTCTGAGTATATTTATCTTTACGTGGATATCATGAAATGCATGCAAAGAAGTACAATAATACATGTTTCAAGCGAGGTACTACTTTTCAAAGCATCTCACAGTGCTAAGACAAAGTACACTATAAAGTTCCACAGGTGATTAGAAACTATCGTATTTAACGGTCTCCAACGGAAAAAAAATTGTACTGCTCCTCTGAATTAGATTATCTAAAATGTTCATGCTATTTCGTTGCAGAATGCTTTAGCTGACTTCTGACCATGACTTTGTCATTTCTAGAATGCTCTCCCGCCAACTATTACGGCTGACCTTGTGACCAAGACAGACGTTCTCCAAAATGTAACCTTGCTCACGTCATATCTAAGTAAGGTGGAATTAGGAAATATCACCGCCTTTTTGACTGCATTGGAATCTGCAGCACAGAAGGTAGGCAATTCTGATCACTAAATCCATATTTATGAACGTAAAGATGATGACAAGTCATCGTTCAAGAACAATTTTACAAGTGTACAAAACACATCTAGTAAGATGCCAACTTTGCTTCGATCACTTTTCATGAAACATTACATGAAATCTAATGTTCTTCCTATAGGCAAATGTGTCTCAGGCTCAGGTAGACAAAGTAAAGGAAACTCTTCTGGCTGTAGAGCTTTATCAACTGCAATCCAGCTTCTCTACTTATACCGCCAATCAATGGAGGGTGCTGTTTACCACTGAGCTCACTGTCTTGATTGAGTATTTTAATGAAACCCTTCTTGAGCTTCTGCCAATAACCATTCCCTGCGATTCCTATCAAGCAATGTGAGTAGCAAGCATACTTTATGTAGCGAGAGCGGGTACAATGCCTTGCTTATTGAAATAACATACGGAAAACTTTCGAGATGCCTGATCTACCATTTCTATATTTCAATTGTGACACAGAGTTAATGGGTTCACCCACGTTTCTTCCTCACTGGATGATTCCACCGCCAGAGATATCTACACTTTTTTCATCAAGAGATACATGGCCCAACAGTCAACTACTACAGGTATGAATTTTTCACAGCAAGGTAAAGTATGACTACCAAGATATGCAATCATTTGTAAATGATGGATTTTCTCTTTTTATGCCAGGGCTTAACTAGTTTGTAATATGTCATGCTTTGTCCCCTTTCATTACTTACAGACATTGTTTGCACCGCTTCTAACTATGACATATGGGTGCAGTTGAATTTAGGCTATTTCATCAAATATTCCACATCAGAAGACTTGAACATTTTCAACAAAAACCTTACCCAGGTAGGTGAAAATCCAAACACCTGAAATTTTATAGGGACATTGCATCTTTATATCTTCAAGTTTTTATTTTTTTAAATAAAAATTTTAGCGTATTTAGCCGATTCCTGGGTTCCATCGATCCCAAAGATGGAAGGGTAACCAAACTTGGACATACTGTCAACATTTAGGGACCTGGGTAGGTTTTTATTCCATCTGAGTATATGTATCTTTACGTGGATATCATGAAATGCATGCAAAGAAGTACAATAATACATGTTTCAAGCGAGGCACTACTTTTCAAAGCATCTCACAGTGCTAAGACAAAGTACACTATAACGTTCACAGGTGATTAGAAACTATCGTATTTAACGGTCTCCAACGGAAAAAAAATTGTACTGCTCCTCTGAATTAGATTATCTAAAATGTTCATGCTCTTTCGTTGCAGAATGCTTTAGCTGACTTCTGACCATGACTTTGTCATTTCTAGAATGCTCTCTCGCCAACTATTACGGCTGACCTTGTGACCAAGACAGACGTTCTCCAAAATGTAACCTTGCTCACGTCATATCTAAGTAAGGTGGAATTAGGAAATATCACCGCCTTTTTGACTGCACTGGAATCTGCAGCACAGAAGGTAGGCAATTCTGATCCCTAAATCGATGTTTATGCACGTTAAGATGATGACAAATCATCATTCAAGAACAATTTTACAAGCGCACAAAACACGATTCCGTCATTGCTTAGATCACTTTTCATGAAACCTTACATGAAATCTAATGTTCTTCTTATAGGCAAATGTGTCTCAGGTTCAGGTAGACACAATAAAGAAAACTCTTCTGGCTGTGGAGCTTTATCAACTGCAATCTAGCTTCTCTACTTATACCGCCAATCAATGGAGGGTGCTGTTTACCACTGAGCTCACTGTCTTGATTGAGTATTTTAATGAAACCCTTCTTGAGCTTCTGCCAATAACCATTCCCTGCGATTCCTATCAAACCATGTAAGTAGGAAGTACATTGGGGGACATTTACTAAAAGGTTAGGCACAGATGGGTCCGATTGATCTAAAAATTTTCGCAAATAGTGTTTTTTGAAATATGTTGTTCGCATCGCGCCCATTTGTGCCTCTTGCACCAGAGAGTCGGGCAGGTTGCGTAATGGGGTGTGCAGCAGAACGCTGAGGGGGCTATATTTATAATTTTTCCATAGGAGCTCCGGCGCTGCGAGGCTATTTTTAAGCCCAGCGCAAAAAACTTCAGACTAAATAAATGTCCCCCATTGTGTTCAATTTCTTAACTAATAAATCTAAGGAAAACTTTCAAGATGTCTGTATAACCATGAAATCCATATCATTTTTATATTTCATATGTTCCATAGAGTAAATGGATTCAGCCTTGCTTCTTCCACACTAGATGATTCCACTGGGAAAGATATCTACATCTTTTTCATCAAGAAATACATAACCCAACAGTCAACTACTACAGGTATGAATCTTTTACAGCTAGCTAAAGTATGACCTGTAAACTTTTACAGGTAATAGTTACTGAGGAGCTAGGTATATTATCAAATGCAAATATACAGTTCTCTTAGTAGGTCATATACACTGTTCAAAAAAAAATTAAGGGGGCACTCAAAGTGGAATTCCAGCGATTGCATAAAAAATAATTTCACAAAAAGCCTATAGGTGCTATTATCGATCCCCCAATGATGGTTTTGAAATGTTTCCCACTTGTCTATGCTGCTCCTAGCCCCAGATTCAAACAAGCTTAGATAATGGGTGGATATTGAGCAGCAATAAACCGGAGTTCCCCTTTAAACAACATAATGTATCTGTAAAATCAACTTGTCAAGTAATGCAGCAACAATGATTGTGAAGGTAGCAATGATAGTCAATAAACAAGACAATCCATATAAAGGAAATGTTCTGCAGGTGAAGACCACAGACTATTTTTCTTTTTTCATGCTCTTTGGCTGTTATTTTGGTCACTTTTGCATCTTGTTATTGCTCTCACCCTTAGAGGTAGCATGAGGCTATGTTTACACCCCATAGAAATTGCTCAGGAAGTGCAGCTTATCCAGGATGGCACATCAATACAAGGTGTGGCAAGAGGATTAAGTGTGTCTGTCAGCATAGTGTCCAGGTAATGGAACAGAAACCAGGACACACAACACTACACCAGGAGTCATGGAGGGAGCCATAGGGGGGAATAACCCAGCAGCAGGAGAGCCACAGTACCCCCCTCCTTTTTGCAAGGAGGAACAGGAGGAGCAGTGCCAAAATGCAAAATGACCGACAGCAGGCCACTAATATCAGGGCAGTTTCTAGGGCATTTTGGCAATTGGGTAAATCTTAATAATGTCCCCCTGCATTGCCCCCATATACTTATAATTATGTCACCTGCATTGCCCCTATATACCATTAATGTCCCCCTTGAATTGCCCCACATACAGTAATAATAATGTTCCCCTGCATTGCCCCATATACTAATAATAATGTCCCCCTGCATTGCCCCCATATACTTATAACAATGTCCCCCTGCATTGTCCCCCATATACTAATAATGTCCCCCTGCATTGTCCCCATATACTAATAATAATAATATTCACCTATAACTGTCATGGAGCCGGTCTTCCTCTCTTCTGGCCTCTTCTCTCCTCTTCAGTCTGTCAGTCGCCAGAGGGATCCCCCAGCAGGCGCAATGACGTCATCACTGTGCCTGCTGGAGGATCCCTCAGACATCTGCATGGGTGATCCATCCGGCGCCAAGGAGGAAAGGTGGCACAGACATGTCAGTTAGAAAGCTCCAGGGTCCATGGTCCGTTACTTCGTCCTCTGCCGGGGGGGGGGGGGGGGGGGGGATAGTAATAATAATGTCCCCCTGCATTGTTCCCATATACTTAGAATGTCCCCCTGCATTACCCCATATACTTATAATAATGTCCCACATATACTAATAATGTCCCCCTGCATTGCCCCCATATATTTATAATAATGTCCCCCTGCATTGCCCCATATACTTATAATAATGTCCCCATGGATTTCCCCATATACTTATAATGGCCCCCTGCATTGTCCCCCATATAGTAATAATGTGCCCCCTTGCCCCCAAAAAACAAAACATGTCTGAGCCACCCTCCCTCCTCAGCACAGCACAGATCACCCATTCAGATCTGTGAGGGCGCCAATGATGCAATGAGTGTTGGCCGCCGGGCGCCCCCCATGACTAATATTTATGTGTCTGCTCAAACTGTAAGAAAGAAACTCTATTTTGGTGGTATGAGGGCCCGACGCCCACAGGTTGGTGTTGTAGACCCAACACTGTGCAGGGCAACTGACATTTGCCAGAGAACCCCAAGATGGCAGATTGGATGAGAGCAGGGTCACACTGAGCACACTGAGCACTGACAGAGCCTAAGGACGTCTTGGAGAACGTTCTGCTGCCTACAACATCCTCCAGAATGACCAGTTTGGCAGTTTTGGTCAGTAATGGTGTGGGAATATTTCATTTTCTGAGATCTAGGATGTGGTATTTTACTGTTCCCTTTAGTTTTTTAAACAGTGTATTTATTAACTGCTAACAAGATATGTTTCATCTCTTTTCTTTACTTACAGATATTGCTTGTGGTGCTTCTGACTACCAAACATGGGTGCACCTTAATTTAGGTTATTTTAGCAAATATGCCACATCAGAAGACTCGATTGCTTTTAATAAAGTGCTTACACAGGTAGGTGAAGGTTTAAGTTACTCAAGGTTTTAAAGAAAAATGGACATACAGCAGAAGGTACACTGCTATTTACAAAAAGGACAGGGAAGCTTTGATTTACCTGTGAGAGTCATTTTCAGCAGGCAGACAGACAGACTTGCTGGCAGTCAGCCCAGGCTTTCTTAAGCTCTCTCTCTCTCACTCTCTCTCTCACTCTCTGCACATAACAGATGGTAAACCTCAACGAAACCTTTCTTTGTTTTGTTAATTTTGGTAAATTAAATGATTCAGGCTATGTTCCCACTACGTATAGAGACCGGCCGTTCCGTGACCCGGCTGGTCACGGAACGGCCGGTCTCTGCCTGGATCATCCCGGTACTTGAATTCACTGAATACCGGCCACAGAAAACTGACATGTCAGTTGTTAGCAGCGGCGTATGGCCGGAGCGTGTACGATGTGTGTACGCTCCCGCCGGGATCCCATAGCTTAATAGGCTGTGTTCCGCTGCACTGCAACAACGGCTGTAGTTTTACATAGTGTGAACATACCCTCATAATGTAAATATATCAGGAATTAAAGACAGTTTGAAATGACAGTTCCCATTTGCTAGGATGCTAAAAAGAACCTGATACTAATAAAACAAAGATTATTCATCTTTATTGGAATTGTATTTCATACTTATGTGAGATAGAATCCTATTAATCATGAAAATCAAATGTATTAATTGTAGGGTGGTGTATTTTTGACATCCATGGCTGACTCGGTAACTAAACCTCAGGTCCTGACTAATGAAACACTACTAATTTCATACCTGAGCCAGATAGCACCAGAAAATGTTACAGTCTTTGTAAAAGCCTTGACATCGTCAGCAGGAAAGGTATGTGTCAAAAAAGTTTTACATATTCCAAAATGCATCACCATTTTACTACTGATTTCAATAAAACTTGGTCAAACATTTGTGTATTTAATTAGGCAAATCTAACCGTGGATAAGGTGGCAACTATAAGTAGAACCCTTTTGACCGTTCAGCTTCAGCATCTTCAGTCCAAGTTCACTTCATACAGCAAACAACAATGGGAAGACTTGTTTAAGGTGTACTTGGTCGTCTTGATTCCATACTTTAACCAAACAACTCTTCAGATCCTACCTATAAGTATGCCCTGCTCTTCCTTCCAAACCATGTAAGTAGATGTTAGTGGGACAAGGCAGATTACAAAAGTAATTTAAAAGAAGAAATCTGAAAAGAAACAAACTCCTAATACACAACTATATTTTTAATATTTTTTGTTAAATGCAGAGTGCAAGAGTTCAGTGTCGCTTTCACAGCCCTGACGAATCAGACTAGAAAGGAAATTTATGATTCTTTCATTAAGAATTACATGAGTCTTCAGTCCTCCACTGCGGGTAAGTTTCATTGGCATGCTGCGTTATGTGCTGTTATATTGTCCAGAGCAGTAGAGGTTTTGTATGGGGAATCGCTCCTGCTCTGGACAGTTCCTGGCATAGACAGAGGTGGCAGCAGAGAGCGCTGTGTCAGACTGGGAAGAATACACCACTTCCTGCAGGACCTAGAGCAGCTGATAAGTACTGGAAGACTTGAGATTTTTTAATAGAAGTAATTTACAAATCTGTATAGGTTTTTTGACACCAGTTTATTTAAAAACATTTTTTCTCCAGAGTACCCCATAGTTACTTCTCACAAATTTGAATCGGTTGGGGGTCTAGGTGCTGAAACCCCCTGCAAAACTGTAACGGGCAGTATACTGACAGATCGGAGTATACTTTATGTCACTTCCATCATAATACTGTCTCATAAGGCACTGCTCCCACCAATCTAACCAAGATTCTGGGGAAGCCTTTTCTCCCCCACTGCATTAAAGAGGAAAATTAAACCTGAACTATTTGTTGAAGTTTTTTATTTATTGTATTTAGTTTGAACTGCATGTGATAACAATTACACACCAAGCAAGGACTATAATTAAATAATTTATTTTCAATATATAAATAATTTATTTCCAAAAAAAAAAAAGTTAATAATTTCAAAATTTCCTTTTGCAGGTGTTGTCTGTGATACTGGAAGTTATGACACTTGGCTTACACTGAACTTTGGAAAGTTTATTGGGGAAGCAACATATGTGGAACTAAGTACTTTTAATGCAAACCTTACAAAGGTGAGGGCATTATGCAATAGACATATTCCTATTACAGTGGTACCTTGTTTTAAGAGTAACTTTGATTAAGAGCATTTTGCAAGAGCTCACAGTTTTTCAAAATTGTAACTTGGTTTAAGGGCACTGCTTTGGTTTAGGAGCTCCCTGTACTGGGTGGGAGGGGAGTGCGGAAAGGGGATGGTCTGCATAGTGGGGTCTACAGCCCTGTACTCTGACCCAGGAAGTCTCCCTCACTTTCCAAATCATAGCAGATCCACTTCAGGCTGGGACTTGCATCAGGGGACAAGACTGTGGGGGTAATCTCTTCATAGTTGTAACTCCTCTCTCCCCGGACAGAGAGCGCTGCATTTATGTGCCCACATACAGTATGCACTGCTCGTTGCTCCTTGCAGTCTCTGTCAGCCCATTCTCTCCATTCCTGCTAAAATGTGCCTGCACTCACACTCTGCTATACACACTGTTGCTATAATGTGCCTGCACTTACACTCAGCTATACACACTGCTGCTATAATGTGCCAGCACTTACACTCAACCATTCAAACTGCTGTATATAAAGTTTTAGTCTCTGTCCTCCTGCACAGCTCTGCACATTCTCACTTCCTTAATGGTCCATGCTGAACACACACCCCTTCCCCATTGCTGTCATGTGACCACACAGACCTCTGACAGCAGCCCTGCTTCTCTATTCTAGCCTGTTGTACTACACTACTGCAATATGGGGATCTGCAGCTCCATCCTGTATCTACAAACTGCTGATGTTTTTTCAGGTTTATGCACATAGTATACATTTACTCCACATGCTGATTGCTGTACTGTACAGTAACTTATATCACATATTCAGCTGTTTATCATTGTTTGTTTCATCTGTTCTACATGTTGTTCAGAATAGAAAATTATAATTTTTGGGGTGTGGAACCAACTGTCTGCATTTAAGTGATTTTGTATGGGAAAATTTGCTTTGGTTTAAGAGTGGATTTGGATTACAAGCACAGTCCCGGAACGAATTATGCTCGTAATCCATGGCACCACTGTACTACAGAACTCTACAAAGAACTCAAGATATGCAAAGTTGTTTATTGGAGCTGATTTATCTGCTCCCTGTGGTTGTGACCATTAAAAACGTGACTCAATATAGGATACTTATCTTAAATACTTTAAAATTTCCTTGGTAAGATTTAATATACAAATCCATGGGAAAAATGAAAAGGTGTCCTGAGTCAGTGTCAGAAAGGTCTGGTGTGTTCCAATCTGAGTCTGTCCAGTCTGGTGTGTAGTCTACCTATAAGCTAACATAAATCAAGTCCCACTGATAGCAATGAAAAGGGTCTTTAAGGATATATCCCACATGTAAACTTATCTCCTACCCAAAGGATAGGTGACACATATCTGATCAGAGGGGATTGACAGCTACGACTCCCATATATCAAAAGAATGAGTGTGATATCCAGATTCTGTGAGAACAGAATAAAAAGAACATGAAAACCACTATTCCATTCACACTTTCTGGGACTGACAGAGATAGCCAAGTACAATTCTTGGATATCTTAGGTACTTAAATAATACTTTAATAAGGTTGTAGAGAGAATGATCAACCACCACTCCCAGGGGTGGTCCCAGGTTGAGACAAAGGACCCCTATTCTCATGATCTATTTTGGGGCTACAGTGGTTTGACTTCTACAATCAAATACTATAGATAGGTGATAGGTTTTAGTCTTGGGATAACCTATTTAAATATATATTGATGCAACTGAACCTTGGCTAAGTACATTATATAGGCTGATGGTAATGATTTCCTAAATAGGTAAATTATGATTTATATTGCCTTCTATAGCTGGAAACTGCTACAACCATTACACCCACAAATCTCGCAGACTTGACAATAACAGCAGATTTCACACAAAACACAACTCTGAGTGGAATGATCACAACTGGCATCCAGCAGTTCAAGTCACTAACAGAGTTAAAAGAATACACTGTTCAATTACAAATCTATGTGTGCGCAGTAAGTATTACTATACACTACAGTATGTGTGTAACACCAAACACCATATATAGGAGAGAATGAAAAACAGTCTTTTTTTAACCTTCTTCTTCTAAGCAGAACTCTGCATCATCTTCTGGCACCTCCTTGTGTGCAACTTCGACAGTTCTTCGCGAGAGCACCAAGGTGACCATTTCCTCAGCTGTGTCAGATGTTCTTCTTAAATACTGGAGTAGCAGCAGTGAAGCACAGTGGCTTGAGAATTTCAGAATAATTGCAAACATGTTCATCCTGGAGATCACAGAATCAACCATATCTCATCTCCCTAAAGGCATTGGATGTCCAACTGCTCAAGGAATGTAAGTTGCAGTTTAAGTTAGAAAAGTTTACAACAATGGTATGTTTTTAGAAACCTTGAGGGTGCGTTCACACCTACAGGATCTGCAGCAGATCTGCAGCAGATTTGATGCTGTGTTCAGTTATTTAAATGAAATCTGCTGCAGAAAATCAGCTGCAAATCCTGTAGGTGTGAACGCACCATTAATTACAAAATGAGCTTGGTTACCATTCATCCTCTATTATTATAATATAGTTTGAATATATAAATTGAGTTTTGATTAGGTATGAGCGAATTTACAGTACTAGCGAAGCGATTCGCTTTACTCGGCCAATGGCTTGTCAGCCTGCTGCCCTTAAACTTTGTTCCGCTCCGGGTGCCTGGAAAAGCTGGATCCAGTCCTGGGAAACTTCTCCCAGTTTCCCAGGACTGGCTTCAGCTTTTCCAGGAGTAGCAGCAGGCTGACAAGCCGACGGCTGAGCCTAGTGAGCCAAGCTAGTACTGTAAATTTGCTCGTCTCTATTTTTGATAGAAAATCCTGTTGGTACTGATGGAAATAATAACAGAGGCTGAAGGGTCATTCCCCCATCACTAGGGAGACAATAACCTGTGCATTCATGTGCTCTTGTTACTGGTGTTAGGGTACTTTGGGTTGTGGGTGACTTTTTTATACTTAGGGTAGGGCAAGAAAATACTATGCTAATAGTCATGGGAGCAGCATTAGGATGGATGGCAGCATTAGGCCTCCTTAGCTAAAACAGAGACTGGATCTAAAAATCAAGAGGAGAATATACTGATCGATGTTAGTGAGGATTAGGATTTGGTAAGGTCAGTAACAATAAATTAGTAAAGGCCACCATACACATTAAATTTGATGGAAAAGGATGATTGTCTCCGAATGAGTACCAATCTCGTTGTTCAGTGCTGATTATTACCGTGGTGTCGGACTGTGTAAAAGGGCCCTTAGGCAGATGAAATATCTTTTGGTCAGGAAAGATCTTTAGTTCACAAACAATATGTCAAGAACCGAGCCGCCTGTCTGAATGCTGTCTTAGTTTTCCAGCCACACCCGCATTGCCTGTTTCTCTCTGGCAGTGCAGGGGTTACTCCTTCCTAAGGTCTGTCCAGCTGAGCTAGGTGCTGGGATCAGGGATGACAGAATCAGCTGTCAGCACCTAGGTTCTTGTCCACTATATAGACCAGCCCTAGGCCTCAGTCCAGTGCCTGTGAAAGAGCCCTTGTGCCTGGATCTAGTGTTTCTCTGTTTGTTTGCTGGTTATATTCTGACCTTGGATTCTGTACCCTGACTTTGCTTACTGATTTCGATTTTGTACCTTAGTTGCCCGGTTGTTGCTGACTTTGCTTCTCTCCATTCTTTATTGTGTTTGTTTGTCTTGTTCCGTGTTGCACCCTATTCAGTATAGGGAACATCGACAAGTTGTCCACAGTTACCTAGGACTGCTGAGGCAAGTAGGTAGGGTGAGCTGGGACAGGTGTCAGTTGCAGGGCTGCACTTGTCTGCTGTTTTCCCAGAATCCTACCTGACACAATATTTGTGAAAAGATTTTTTTCAAACTATTCTTAGAGCGATTATTCATACTTTATCACTGATCATATATGGCCAGTATGAACAACTGTAAAGGCCAATAAGGACTAAAACATTTATGGCCATGAATAGGACGAACACTCATCAGGCAATCATTTGTCCAACCATCAACCTACTTCTTTGTAATGTGTATGGCCACCTTAAGGGTATGTTCACACACGTTGGAGTTTAATTGCGTTACCGTAATGAAGGATAGTCAGACGGCAATTTAATGGTTTATTAATACAATGAAGTGAAATGATCAATTACTGCAAATAAAAGATGCTTTCACATTGCATTTTCATTGCGTTACTGCATGTGTGAACACAATCAGATCAAAGACAGATCATTAGATGACTAAAGAAAATAAGATCATAGTTCTGGCAACAGGAGTGCATTAAGGAATAACTTCCACTAAAGTGAAAAATAGGCAAACAGAGAGGTGCAGGAACATAATAAAGAAAGTATACTTATCCCGCCCTCTGCCCCCATCCCATCCCAGTCACTGATTGGCTGATCGGGCAGTCCATCAGCAGGGTACATGACGTTGCAGCTGGCGGAACTACATGACACCGGTGTCTGGTAGGAATCAGTACGTTTACGCTGTGGGGGCTTTCTTTATTATGTTTTTTTAACTTTGGTGGGACTTCTACTGTAACCTTAAGAGAGACATTGACCAATATAGATATAGAGCTTTGTTACTGACAATACTATGCAAAACTTCTCAACTTTTTGAAAAGTCTGTAACCACCAAACATTTGATAAGTTCCCTTCTTTGTAACTAATAAGGTTATGATAAAAGTCACAGCAAAAAGAGTGTGTTGAATTATTGATAGGCGACACTAATGTGACTATAATAAGAAGAATAAAACTACTACTGAGTTGGGACAGAATACCTGTAGCCAATCAGATAAAGGAAATGATGAAGCTAGAGGAGGAAGAGTATGCTGATCTTATGGGAGGCATTGATCTGTTCAATTATGTTACTGGTGAGGACAGGAATGAATAAGACGGGGAATTCAAAAAGTCAAACACAAAACCTACACAAAATCTACAATGTCTCATCTTGACTTCTTTCCCTTAGAATTGCATCCATAAATTCCTCCTATGGTCTGTTGAAGTCTAATATCCAAACAGCAGTGTATCAATACCTGTTGGATTACCACAAAGGTATGTTGATTTACTCAACAAATTTACAAAATGGAGGTAAACAGTAGTAGTTTCTGTATGAGAAACCAAATTCTACTTCATAGGAATAACTCTTTTATATTTGAATTCTTCTAATAGTGTCTGAATTGGCGTGTGGCAAATCAGGGAACCTTCAACTATTTATTACCACCTACTTCCAAGCATCCTCAGCTCTGCTAAGTCCTGGGGATCTAGTGTCTCTTATTCCTAGTGATCAACTTTCCACAGTAAGTATGTTAAATAGAATGGTCTAATCAACATTAAAAAAACATATGGACAGATATAACACTGAGATATTCTCAGGCATGATGGAAATAACAAGTAACTATGGGTCCCTACAGAAGTCTAAAACAAATGATCGCCATGATGGTCTTCATGTCTTTTTTTTTGCCATTTTGGTGCTCTACATTGCCTTATCCACAAAACTTCTGACATCACACAGAGACATGTCAAAAGGTTTTATCGGTAAGAGTCTGAATGTTCTTAAAAGTACTTAAAACCCACGCTCCTCTCTCTGCTCTGTCTGCGACCTAGACAGACCCCATAAACTTGTGTTGAAAGTTGGTCTAGGTCACATGACACGGAGACGGAAGTGAATGCGCTGCACATGGACTTCTGCCGACTCGTTCTACTGATCGGTCAGTGTCTGAACACTTTTGCTGACTACCGCAGAAAACGAAGAAACAGACAAAAGGAAGTCTACTAAGAGGGACCACGCTTCCACATTTAAAACCTGTTCTATCTTTACTTGCAGAAACTAAACTCACTTACGCCACAGGACCTGGTTTTCTATCTACGGCCTAATACTAATATGAACAGCACTCTTTGGTCAACAATACTGTCACATTACACGATCATCAGCCAGTTGGGCCAAGTCATGGATCTCCTTAATGTTACAACGGTAAATATATAAACCTTGGAATATATAAAGAATCATGAATGATTCAAAGAAATATTCTCTTGAGCCAGGATGGGGAACCTTCAGCCCTCTAGCTGTTGCAAAACTACGATTCCCATCATACCTGGACAACCAAAGCTTTAGAGGGCTGAGGAGGGAAAGAAAGGATCCCAATCCCTGTCCACGGGATTAACTTAGAATAAAAGCTATAAGATAAACTTTCAGCAGAGGGTCTCCAACTCATATCCAAAATGAAAAATTCACATGAATAGCCTAACCATCATATCTATCAGAGTTCTTAAAACCCCATGTATTTAGATAGATTGGCCAAAACTTACATGGTCAATCAATCGCTGTTAAAAACAGTTTAGTGATGTTTTCAACACTGAAAGGTCTCCACACACCCAAAGCGTTAGTGGCAATGAGGCTCAAAGAGGGTAATGTGGTCAGGCTGAATCTCACCTCCTATTCTAAAAACATACCTTGTAATAGAAGTGTGTCATGAGATAGAAAGTGCTTAATCAATTTACCAATCTATAAGAATACTTATTCCACAATATCACAACAGCACTGGAGAATGGGGGAGGGGCAAAAAAGGTAAAGCCATCATTCAATTCTACAAAGACCTGGCAATGAGAGTTTGACCCTTTTGTGAAAGGTTGAGGATGTAATATGATATGATGCTACCCCAGAAGGGTGTCCGATTGTGACCAATATTCATCAATACCAGAGGGATTCTTATAGTAGGCTTTCTCTTGTGTAGGTGGATATCACTGCAACTATCTTCAGAACCGTGTGGCCAACCTTTGTATCAAATTCTGGCCCCTTAAATGACTATGAACTGGATAAATGGTTTAATGTTCGATTCAGCAATACTATCAAGCTGATAACACTGGAGCAGCTGAACATCAGCGAAGTATTCAACGCAAAGTGTCTCTTCTACCACAACCTGTAAGTATATACTAATCTAGGCATAGAAACTTTCTCACAGTATACCATATAGACCAATACTGATATAAAATGACCTTTAACCTAATAACTATCTGACACAGACAGGGTTATCACAATTTTCACACCCCACAAAGGAGTATGTCTTGGAAACAGCTGTGGCATATGAAATGTGAGGCGCCTTTAGGGTAGGGCTACACTGCAGCTTATAAACGTGAATGGAGTCATGGGACTGCACACAAATGACCACAACCAGACCTCTGTTTTGAATGGATTTATGATGGCTGCTGGGTTGCGGCAACTTACAGGTTGCAATATGTCCACATTTACTTTTACTAGCTACCATGCATGGTTTTTGGCCACGGGCCTGTGTCATGTCAAAAGTCACCATGTAGCCCTAGGATAAAGCAGTATAGGGTTAAGTTTTGAATATTTAAGCTTATGGTTTTATAAGTTTATTAAGCTTATGAGATATATCAGCAATTCACACAATAAAAGTTAGGTGTCTGATCATAGGGGCGCGAAAAAATATGGACTTTGGGACCCCCCACAATTGTGAGGCACAGGGAGCTGAATCTCCCTTCTGAGTGGAGTAATGATACGGCCATGGTTCCAGCCACTGCATTCATTCTCTATGGATAGCTATACACAGCTCTCTCTGGTGGCTTCTTATGAATAAATGAAGCGTGTGCCACCCCACCGCTTTATTTAGCGGGGAGAGTCTAATCTAAATCCTGCAGTAGTGAATAGGTGCTTATTGAAATTAGAAGCAGTTTCTCGCATGATCTACAGGTTGCATTTTGGTGATTGTCTCTTTTATGTTAACATCAGAGTGAAAACTCTATCCATACATTATGAAGATTACAGTGCCAGTACTCGTCAAGATATCTACAATGTCTTCAAGGAGTACCTCGAAACTGGTGTGTATATATACTGAAAATACAGATTAAATCTTCTTATCACACTTCAAAGAGTATTTTCAGGACAAATCCTCAATAAACATATGGCAGGGAATAAATGAAACTCTGTCCTATACTGTTTTGCTTGGTTCTGTTGGTGGTGCATGGAATATTCTGTACACATTGCACTACAATTTACTCCACTTTTCTCCTGGCCCATTATTCTGAAAGCAAGGCTCATCAACAAAAAAATACCTCTCCAAGGTATTTTTGATATGGTGCCCTTTCTTTTATAGTGCATATTTTTGGCACATTGCATACCAAGTTTAACTTGGCAGGTTGACTGCATTTGGTGCAGCGTGCACAGCTTAAGGCTGGGTTCACACTACGTATATTTCAGTCAGTATTGTGTTCCTCATATTGCAACCAAAACCAGGAGTGGATTAAAAACACAGAAAGGATCTGTCCACACAATGTTGAAATTGAGTGGATGGCCGCCATTTAATGGCAAATATTTGCTGTTATTTTAAAGGGAACCTGTAACCCCATGTGTCGGGGTGACAGGCTCCGGACCCCCCGTTAGAGCCCCCTACACTTACCTAATCCCGCCGGGTCCCGCTTCTGGAGATGGTTGGGTGATGAAGATCTCAGCCGCTGCAGACCGGCGCGCGCGCTCCTAAGATGAGTCCAGCGCTCCATCATTCTCTATGAGCGTCGGACTCATCTCTCAGCGTGCGCGCCGGGCTGCAGCGGTTGAGATCTTCATCACCCGACCACCTCCAGAAGCGGGACCCGGCGGGATTAGGTAAGTATAGGGGGCTCTAACGGGGCATCGGGAGCCTGTCACCCCGGCACGGGGGGTGACAGGTTCCCTTTAAAACAACGGCTGTTATATTGAAATAATGGCAGTTATTTACTGTTATATGGCGGCCATACACTCAATGTATTCCTCCAGTTGTTGCAAACTTACAGTTCCCATAATGCCTGGGATATAATGATGTAATAACTGCCATTTTGGCAAAACTAATTTATACAATTTTTTTCTCAGATCCTTCTCCAAGATGCTATAAAGATGGTGACATTTCCTGGATAGTTGACAACTTGCAAAATTATCTGACCTTCTGCAGTGCTGACGACCTCCGTTCCTTCTGCATCAATGAAACATTGGTAACTATGGATGGATGCCTATAGAAATTAGATCTTCATTGGAGGATAACGTCATTGGGATCTACCAATGCCTCAACCAATGTACATTAGTAGAAATGAGTGCAGCTCAAACATGCTTGAGTCCGATCATTTGCCATTTGAATACCAGTGGCTATGTTCACATGCTGTATGATAGCGGCCGTTCCGTGATCCAGCCGGGTCATGGAACGGCCGGTCTCAGAATGGCCGATCATGCGCACCCGCATCAGAACTCTCCACTGCACACTATAGAGCAAGCGTCCGGAGTCGCACGCTCCATTGTGTGAACTGACAGGGTTTTCTGGGCCGCTATTCATTGTAATCAGAACTCTTTTAAAGAGTACCTGTCATGAACATTTTTTTTTTTGTCTCCAGGCACGTCGAAAGTTATTGATCACAGTGGGTCTCATGCCCAGAGATAGGATGGCACTGCAGCTGCACTTTCTCCCCCACTGTGAGCAATAACATTTGACATGTCTGATGTGAAGTTAATTTTCATGGCAGATACTCTTTAACCCCTAGACGACCCAGGATGTACCAGTACGCCATGGGTCACTGTCCCCAGACGACCCTGGGTGTACCAATACATCCTGAGCTATGAAGCATGCTCCAGAGCGGAGTGCGCTTCATAGAAGGTGGGGGCCGGCTGCAGTGAGCAGCCCAGCCCTCACCATTAATGACAGGCTGAAGCGATTACGTGTAAGTGACAGGGGCAGTCCCCTGTCACTTACCTACCGGGACCAGTGGCGGATTATAATATGGACGGTTTGGGCGGCCGCCCGGGGCCCGAGGCTCCGGGGGGGCCCACGCCACGCCGCCCATATTATAATCCGCCACGGCTTATGCACGGCTGCCGGGGGTCTCCCATCCTATCCCCGGCAGCGCGCGCATCAGAGAGCTCTCCGTGCGCCTGTGGCTGTGACTTCCGGCGCACGGGGGGCTCTGTGATGCACGCGCTGCTGGGGATAGGACGGGAGACCCCCAGCAGTTGCGCATCAGCCGGAGGCTGCAGAAGGAGAGAGGCTCGGCGGGGGAACGGACGGCAGGTGAGTTGTGTTGTTTGTTTGTTTTTGTGTGTTATCTGCACGGGGGGGGGGGGGGAAAGGGGGGGAGAGAGGGGGACCATCTATAAGGGGGGGGAGGGGGACTAGCTATAAGGGGGGGGGAGGGGACCAGCTATAAGAGGGGGAAAGGGGGACCATCTATAAGGGGGGGCAGGGGGTCCAGCTATAAGAGGGGGAAAGGGGGACCAGCTATGGGGGGGGACCATCTATAAGGGGGGGGGAAGGGGGACCAGCTATAAGAGGGGGAAAGGGGGACCAGCTATAAGGGAGGGAAAGGGGGACCAGCTATGGGGGGGAAGAGGGGACCAACTATAAAGGGGGGGGAGGGGGACCAGCTATAAGAGGGGGAAAGGGGGACCAGCTATAAGGGGGGGAAAGAGGGACCATCTATAAGGGTGTGTGTGAAGGGGGACCAGCTATAAGGGGGGAAAGGGGGACCAGCTATAAAGGGGGGAAAAGGGGGACCATCTATAAGCGGGGGGGAGGGGGACCAGCTATAAGGGGGAGGGGAGGGGGACCAGCTATAAGGGGGGGAGGGGGACCAGCTATGGGGGGGGAAGGGGGACCAGCTATAAGAGGGGGAAAGGGGGACCAGCTATAAGGGGGGGAAGGGGGACCAGCTATGGGGGGGAGGGTGACCATCTATAAGGGGGGGGGGAGGGGGACCAGCTATAAGAGGGGGAAAGGGGGACCAGCTATAAGGGGGGGAAAGGGGGGACCAGCTATAAGGGGGGGTGAAGGGGACCAGCTATAAGGGGGAAAGGGGGACCATCTATAAGGGTGTGTGTGAAGGAGGACCAGCTATAAGGGGGGGTGAAGAGGGACCAGCTATAAGGGGGGAAAGGGGGACCCAGCTATAAGAGGGGGAAAGGGGGGACCATCTATAAGGGGGGGAAGGGGGACCAGCTATAAGGGGAAGGGGACCAGCTATAAAGGGGGGGGAGGGGGACCAGCTATAAGGGGGAAGAGGGGGACCATCTATAAGGGGGGAAGAGGGGGACCATCTATAGAGGAGGGAAGAGGGGGACCATCTATAGAGGAGGGAAGAGGGGGACCATCTATAAGGGGGGAAGAGGGGGACCATCTATAGAGGAGGGAAGAGGGGGACCATCTATAAGGGGGGGAGAGGGAAGAGATGGACCATCTATAAGGGGGGGGGGAGAGGGTGACCATCTATAAGGTTGGGGAAGAGGGGGACCATCTATAAGGGGGGAAGAGGGGGACCATCTCCTATAGGATTAGCACCCTCCTCTCCTGACATCCTCTGTGCTGCTGTGACCTCCCCTATAAGATCAGCACCCTCCTCTCCTGACATCCTCTGTGCTGCTGGGACTCTGTGACCTCCCCTATAAGATCCACCCCCTCCTTTCCTGACATCCTCTGTGCTGCTGTGACCCTGCAACCTCCCCTATAAGATCAGCGCCCTCCTCTCCTGACATCCTCTGTGCTGCTGTGACCTCCCCTATAAGATCAGCACCCTCCTCTCCTGACATCCTCTGTGCAGCAAGGGACCAAACATTATGTTTATTGGGGACAGCAGGGAGGGGAGGCAGGCAGTGTTTATTGGGGACAGCTTTGGGGGGGGGCAGTAGTGGATTTTAATGAGGGCGGATTAACTGGGGGGGGGGGGCAGGTTGGGTGGACAGCCCGGGGCCCAGGGTACATTTAATCCGCCACTGACCGGGACCCCCACAGTTTGACTGCAGAAGTCCCGATTGTTTTAACAGACCGCTGGAGGGGCCGGCGGCGGGAGAGTTAAGGGGCCAGGTCTCATACACGCAGCGGATCCGTTAGGACCCATTAGGCTTCACACTACAGGATCTGCAGCGGATTTCACTGCAAATGGCATAGCAATGATCAGTGTGTATAATCAAATAATTGTATGTAAAAGTCCCCCAGGGGGACTTAAGATGTGTAAAAAAAAAAAAAAAAAAGAGTAAAAATTTCCATAATAAATACCCTAAAGCCCCTCCTCCAATAAAAGTTTAAATCACCCCCTTTCCCATTATATAGATAAAACATATAACAATAAATAAATAAACATATAATATACCGTAGCGTGCGTAATTGTCAGATCTATAAAAATATAACAATCGTCATCACTAACAGCGAACAGCGTAAACAAAAAGAGGGAAAAAAGTGCCAGGATTACCGATTTTTTTTACATTATATATACAGTATATAATAAATAAAAAAATAATAAAAAGTGATCTTCACAAATATGGTAGTAACAAAAACTAGAGATCATGGTGGAAAAAATGACACCCGTAGGTGAAAAAGTAAACACATAACAATAGAAAATATGTGTAAACCTGCATGTGGTTGTGTTCGGGCTGACCTATAGAATAATGGTATTATGTCGCTTTTACCGTATAGTGCATTACGTAGACACAGGAGCCCCCCAAAAGTTACCATATTGATTTCACCAATTTATATCTTCATAAATAATAATTTTGGGGTTCCATCATACATGTTATAGTAGAATGAAAGACGCCATTACAAAGTACAACTACTCCTGTAAAAAAACAAGCCCTCACATGGCCCTGTAGATAGAAAAATGAAAGTGCCAGAGCTCTTAGAAGGGGAGGAGGAAAAAACGAAAACACAAAAATAAAAATTTGCGCGGTCCACTGGGTCATTTTGGGCCTGGTCCTCAAAGGGTTAAGATGGAAGACATATCACAAGTTATTACATCCTGTAAATGACATATTACTGAAGGTGCATTGACTAGTCCTTTTATTTTGTCTTTAACAGCTACAGCAGTTTTCAGTGGAGAATGATACATTAAATTTTGTTGGAACATTAACACTTAAGGAAGACCTAAAGGAGTACTATGGGCTGTTATTGGCCACAGAGAATCCAGAATTTCCATTAGAAAAGTATGCATATTTTCTTTGACTTTTGTTTTCCTTTCCTTGAAGATAATGTTAAACTGCAACTTGTAAAAAATAATATGCTCAATGTGCTATAGGCTATGTTCACACAACGTCAAAAATATTGCAAAGGTGGACGATTTTCATATTTAAAAAAACGTCCATTTTTCCCGCGATTTAACTGACTGCAATGGCAATGCACTGAAGTCAATGGGAAGACGGACGTCCAATGCACACAGTGTATTAAAAAACTTCAGTTTTTGCCACGGACGTCGAAATTATGAACATGATCATTATTTTCGGACGTTTTGTTGCAAACAGCGGACGTTTTTTATTAGTAGTTCACACACTTTTTTTCGTTTTGCACCGTTCTTTCTCCGTTTTTACTATTAAACTCAATGGACTTTTCAATTCAGCCACACCCAAAGGCCAATTAGTAATCCTAAACTAGAATAATGTGCAAACACCAGGGGAGGCCAGACAGCTAAATAACGTCCGTTATATTAGACTCAAAATAACGGATGTCTTTTTAAACGGACCTAAAAAAACGTTGTTAGAACATAGCCATAAAGTGACTGGAAGTAGCAACAATAGTCAGTGATTTTGAAGATTCTGCATAGCTATGTTCCTATTCCTATCTACATGTGACATTCTTTAATACATTACTCCAGTAGTCTAGCTGTCTGCTTTAACATGCTTATGTTTTTAAGCAGCTTTTGGCCATGAACACACAGTGGGGGACATTTATTAAGGAGTCTAATGTGTGCAACTATTCTAATGGGGATTGGTGTGTATTTTGTTCCAAAAGCTTATGACATTCATTAAAATGTAGCACTGCCATAGTGAATGTACCTAAGTAAAAAGTCGCAAAAAAAAGTTGTGAAAATTGCTATATCATGTTCACCTGGTACTGACCCGGCATAAGCCTGCACCTGTTTGTGCGACTGTTTAAAAAAGTCGCAAATGATAAATTGAGCGCTAATCCTGAATTATGGGAGGTTTTGGGTGAATACTCAAAACAGGCAGATTAAAAAAAAAGTTGCATCTAAAAAATATTCACCTGTTGAATACTGGTTCATAACTAGAACTTAAACCAAAAATGGTTAATAAATCCAATTATTCACCAAAAATTAGGCGCAAAACCCTTGATAAATTTCCCCCAATATCTTTATTTGGCCATTTGACAGTGGCTTTTTTGGATAGACGGCATTTAAAGCCCATATAACGACCTTTATTGGTGGAATAACAGATGCTGTTTTGAAATAACAGCCATTGTTTGGGGTCAAAATGATGCTCATAAAAAAGAAGAGCTGTTAAACGGTTGAAAAAAGACTGTGTGGTGGTGGCCTTTTTGTGTACATGTCACTTCCATCAGTCATCAGAACAGAGAAAAAATGTAATATGTTCTATGCTCACAACTCCCCAAAAAAACTTTAAGTAAAAAAAAATATATATATATATAAATGATTTAATTTTTTGCAGAATTCCTCCAAATATTCTTTGCTATGCAATTGCTAATCTAAACCTTGGAGACATCTCTGGTGACAAAGCCACATATATACTGAATCTTCTGAAGCCATGCAACTATAGCACCAATACCGTGACGAATGCAGACGTAAGTGCCTCAGTCACACTGATCTTATTTATCATCTCACAATAACTCACACACTACTATGAAGGGTTATTGGTGTCCACCTATAGGTTTCTGTAGGTCTTGGTGACTTTTACTTTCTCGTCATATATAATGTATCCTTTGCAGGCATTGTCTAGTCTCCTGGCTTCTGCACCAGAGATCACACCACAGCTTCTTACTTCCATTGGCTCTGGAGCTGTTGGACTGTCCACATCCACAATAGTGGACAACACAAATGCCAGCACCTTACTGGAAAGCATGAACACCCTGTCTACTATTAGTGGATGGAGTGTCACCCAGGCATCTGCTATAGTTACCAAAGTTATCGAAAATAATTATCAGGTAAGATGGCCATCTATGCTTTTAGATATTACAATGGGTAAAGGAAACCTATGTGAAATATGTCTGGATTAACAAGTGATCTATGTTTTATACTTGTAGATCAATGTTCAGACTTTGCAGACTCTTGGCAGCCTAGCCATTGGAGTACCATCTTCTAAAATAACCAGCTTGACTCCCACAGACATCCTAGCCTTGGCTTCTAACTCAACATTTAGCACCTTTATGGAGCAAGCCCCTGCTGCACTGAGACAAAAATTTGTCCAGGAAGTAAGTGTTTTCATTTGTCCTGGTGATAATTGCAAGTTGCTATGTCAGGATAAGGTGTAGGTGTGTGATAGTGACTTTGTATGAACAGCATCATGGCCAATCCAGTTGTCGTTTCCTTGGTGCAGCTCAGTGGTTGCCCTTATGAATTGTTGAGAAGACTTTCCCTTTTCAGGTTCTTTCTGCTTCTTTATGGGTACTATAAGATTACCCAAAGGTCTTCTCCTTCAAAAGCAATGCCACCTTTCTCTATCTCCTACAAGGGATAGGAAAGTCATGACAAACTAGAAGCTGGTGTGGTGTGGCCCATAAATGGATTTTTACATCTCGAGGTACATTTTTTTAATATTCTTTACAGAATATATATCATCTCAATGTCTTCTGCAGGTTATTCAGGCCAGTTCAAATAAGAGTATCTTCCAGTCTGTACCACCGAATCTAGCCAGTGAGATCCCTGCATCCAAACTACTGACATCCACCCTTAATGTCAGTGAAATAAACCAAATGAAATGGACAACCAGCCAGGTACATCATTTACCTACTGTATAACTGACGTCAACTGCTTTTTTATTGAATTTTTTTTTTTTACTTTAAAAAAACTTACAGTAAAAATAATTTTTTTCTTTTTTTATTAAGGCTCAAGTATTTTTCCGGATTGTGCTTGTCCAAATTACGAACTATTCAATGTAAGTAACTCTCTTAAATCAATGTAGGTAACTCTCTTAAATCAATGAAGGTAACTCTCTTAAATAACATATCATTTCTAACTTCTCTGACCCTGGTCAAGCCCCCACAGATCACTAGAAAGAGCTGAGAGAAGCACACAGCTGATCGCTTTGCTCTATGGCTTGTTGCTCTCTCAGTGTTATTGCTATAAAAAATTTATGGAACTTTACTTCTGTAACAAGGCCTGTAGAGCAGCAAGCCAAGGAGAGAAGTGCTTAGGTTGGGTTCACACTACGTTTTTGCAATCCGTTTTTTTCATCCGTTCTTTGCAAAAAACGTAGAGTAAACCCAGCCTTAGCCACATGCATTTCCCAGCTTGTTGTAACAATCAGTGAGAATCTGAACACCAAGACCCTGACCAATTAAAACTTTCGATAAGTCAAGAAGTAATAGCAAAGCTTTAAGAATGATTGTAATGAAACCTAGATAATATTTTCAATAAAAAAAAAAAATTTGAGAACTTTTTTTTTTACATAGGGATGTCATCATTCCTTATGTCGGGTTGGTAGATATAATAGCTGCAATAAAACCCACAAATAATAACTTTCATTTTGATCATACTGAACTTTCCTGGGACAATAACTGGATATACTGTATATATGAGTGACATGAACAACCCAATAAAATAAAAAAACACCAGAGTTTCTACTTTTCTACTCTTGGGCTTGCGTTCACACTACGTATATTTCAGTCAGTATATGTATATTTCAGTCAGTATATTTCAGTCAGTATTGCAACCAAAACCAGGAGTGGTTTAAAAACACAGAAAGGATCTGTTGAAATTGAGTGGATGGCCGTCATTTAATGGCAAATATTTGCTGTTATTTTAGAACAACGGCTGTTATATTGAAATAATGGCCGTTATTTACCGTTATATGGCGGCCATCCACTCAATTTCAACATTGTGTGAACAGATCCTTTCTGTGTTTTTAATCCACTCCTGGTTTTGGTTGCAATACTGACTGAAATATACGTAGTGTGAACGCAGCCTTAATGTCAACTGTTGACCCCATATGTTGTAGTTTTTCAACATTTGAAGCCAGAAGACTTAAAGGGAATCTGTCACTAGGTTTATTCCACCTTAAATGAGGGCAGCAAAAAGTAGGGACAAAAATACTGAACAGATCGGTGTATTACTTACATTATTCTATGCAGGAGAATAGGATTCTTGCCACACTCCTCCCCCGCCCTCCAGCTGCTGACTGACAGTTGCTGCCTATACACAGCAGGGATAGATAACTGCCAATCAGCAGCTGGTGGGTGGAGTTTTCTGCGTCTCATGAATATCCAGGACTACTGGGCTCATGCACATAATGGAGAGGACTACTTATTGTCCATGTTATTCAGGAGGATATCTCTGGATCAGCTGCACAGAACAATGTAAGTTATACATCATTCTGTTCAGCTTCTCTGTCACTAGTTTATGCTACCCTGAGATAGGACAGCAGAAACCTACTGACAGAGTCTCTTTAAGGGGGAGACAGTTAAATTAAAGTTGGAGAGGGCTAAGTCATATTGGTTTGTACCCCCTCACCATGGATGGAAACTGTGCTGCCACTCTATAAGTTAGGCAACTTTAGCACACAAAAGGTATGAAGGTTCGGTAGTCAACAGGTCCATGACCTGTGACCTTTAGGCTGGGGTCACACATAGTATTTTGGTCACTATTTACAGCAAAAAAAAAAAAACAGTATGGAGCCAAAAACACCAAGCCTTAGGGCCCTATTCCACAGGACGATTTTCGTTCGGATAATTGTTAAATCATTCGGAACAAAGCGATAATCGTTCGGTTGAATAGCAGTTAACGATTAAACGACAAATGAGAAATCGTTGATCGCTTAACAAGTTCTGGACCCATTTTTATCGTTGCTCGTTCGCAAATCGTTCACATGGTATAAGATGTCGTTCACAGTAGCGACGAATGCAATAGCGACGACAAGACGACCGCCAGAATGAACATAAGTAACGATCATCGCTCCGTGTAAATGGGTGAACGACTTCAGGTCGTTCACAAAAGCGGTCGTTTGAGATCGTTTATCATTAACGATTATGCGAAAGATAATTCTCCAGTGGAATAGGGCTCTTAGGGTGGCCATACATATTAGATAAAGGTAGTTCACTGGTTACACAAACAAACAAAATTTGATAAACGATGCTTTCATAGATACAGACATACACGTTTTATTGGCCTTTAAAGTTGTTTAAAGAGGACCTGTCACCCCCCGTGCCGGGGTGACAGGCTCCCGACCCCCCGTTACAGCCCCCTATACTCACCTGATCCCGCCGGGTCCCGCTTCCTGATCTGGTCGGGTCACGGAGATATGAGCGCCCGAAGCCCGACACCCGCGCTCACAGGAGAGTCCGGTGCCCATAGAGAATGACGGAGCATCGGACCCCCCATTCATTCTCTATGAGCGTCGGACTCTTCTGTGAGCGCGCGCCGGGCTTCGGGCGCTCATATCTCCGTGACCCGACCGGATCAGGAAGCGGGACCCGGCGGGATCAGGTGAGTATGGGGGGCTGTAACGGGGGGTCTCCTTTAAACTGCCAATACACCATCAATGTCCTCTTTTCAGAACTTTCAGACAACAACAGTCTGTCATTGGTTGACTAAAATAATTATTAGTTGATAAACTTTCCCTGATGACCAATCACTTTGGTTGAAATCATATACTTTCATTAATGTTAACCTAAGGTGTATGGGCACCTTTAGGATTATGGTGCCCTACCATACTACAAATAACAAAAAGGGGCAAAGAAGTTCAGGTCCTCTTGACCTATGATGATCAGGATAACAACACAAAGTCACTTCACTACTTTATTTCTTTCCTAGGTTATCTTCTAACATCTTGCAAGGCTTTACATGTGGAGCTGCCAATAATCTAAACAACACCCAGTTTGTCAGTCTTATTAAATCCATGACTGGCAAATCAGTGAACTTAGATAGCAGCCAGGTAAGGGATTCTGGACACTGAAACGTAGTGTTCCCAATGCAGTAAAGATGGCATCGTGTTAACTCCATATTTGTGGTTTTCTTGTAGCTGAGCTGTTTGGCCATGAGACTGACAACAAATGGACTGCCAAAAGACTTTGCAAGCTATTCCAGTGAAGTTCTTCTGTATTTAGGGTAAATTCTTTATAATAGTAGTATCATAGTAGCTGTTCATTGTAGGCTAAGGGCCCTCTTACACGGAAAGATTATCGTGCAAAAAAACTTTATACTGTTTGAATTCAAGCAATAATCTTTCTGTGTGTATGCAGGCCACGATCAAGTGACTAACGAAAATTCATCTGTATGTTGTCGATGGCATCTTTTCAGCTGACCATAAAATGATTGTTAATCGCTCACAAATCTTTTGGTGTACACATCGTTTATTGGTTATTACGATTGTATACTAGAGTATACAAACGATTGTAGTTATTATCACAATTGCGATCGTAACTATCATGTATCATCATAACTAACAACTATCATCATCCATGTATTATGGTGAAAGATATCAGGCTGTTTACAAAAGCGCTGTTTATCGTTATTTGGAGAAAATGGAAAATCGATTGGTCTAATAGGACCTTATCACTAAAGATGAGTGAACCTGGAGCATGCTTGAGTTCATCCGAATCTGAGCGTTCGGCATTTGATTAGCGGTGGCTGCTGAACTTGGATAAAGCTTTAAGGTTGTCTGGAAAACATGGATACAGCCAATGACTATATCCATGTTTTCCACATAGCCTTAGGGCTTTATCCAAGTCCAGCAGCCACCGCTAATCAAATGCCGAACGATCAGGTTCGGATGAACTGAAGCATGCTCGAGGTTCACTCATCTCTATTTATCACCTATTGAACTTGAAAACATCACTGTATTAGAAGAATACGAAACATGGCAATAAATTGGGTTGTATATAAAGAGATATTGGTAAAGCTTAGGGAACCAAAGGTGTATGCACAAATACTTCAGCATACAATATTAATGGCTTACATTTATATTTAATACATTTTACTAAAACATATAAAATACTACCCTTATTTAACCAAATGTTTGTCCCTTTTTAGACCTTATACCAGTCCATCAGAATGTGTAGATTATTTCACACGTGTAGGAGAAGCCAATATTAACCTGTTGGACCGGGGATCTGCAAAAAGAGTAAATTTACTAAAAAGTGCAAGAACCTGTCTGGTAAGGCTTTCAATGTTATAATGGGAGCTTTTAATGTGGGATTGTTTACATAAAAAGCAGCATACAATTTAGCACCACAAGATTAATGCTGGTTCCTCTGTCTACTACAGAACATCTATGGTACGAGCAAGATTACCAATGGTACTCTACAGAAGCTGGGCAGCCTTGCCTGTGACCTGACAGCTCAAGAAATTACCAATTCAGAATCCTACATAATACAGGCACTTAAATCTTGTGCCCCATTTACTGATTCCCAAAAGTCTGCCATTTTGCAGAAGCTGAAGGCTACATATGGGTATGTATGCGAAAAATCTAATCTATGTATTCATTGGACAGACTCTATTCCACTCCATTGGTGCAATGGGAAGAATGATTGCCATGGATCTTTAACTTAGGTCTTAGAGATGTCCATAGCAAAGCACATCTAATATATCATAGTTTATCATTAAAGCGGCATTCCAGTGGCACCCCATTTATTCTCTATGGCACCATCGGCAATAGCCAATCGCTGTAACCTGTTAATATAGGATTTTATTAGGTGCTGGAATACCCCTTTAAGACTGGCCTCATAGCTGTGCATGGGAACCATAAGGTATAAACCACTTTATGGTCCTAAATTAATGCACTTAAAGACTGGAAACTCTAAAGCTATTTTACAGTTTAAGTTTCTTTTCTTCAGAGATCCTTCAACCTGGACAATCTCAACTATGGGACAAATTGGAAACCTTACCAGCACTATTGACACCAGCACCCTTCAAAGGATTCCCAAGGTAATACTTGTGTCAAATACCCTACCATGCCTATGACACATCTATCTCTATAGCATACTGAACACTGTTTTTATATTGCAGACTGTAAGGGTGAATTACTTCTCAGGATTCCTGACACAAATCAAGGTTCAATATAAGCTGGTCTTTATTTCTGTGATAAAGCAACTCAAGGTGTCCTCAAGACTCACCGCTCGAGCAGCACGTAAGTTTTAGAGGAGCAATTAATATATGGTCTAAGAACTTGTCTAGGCCGGTTTTGAAGCCCTCCACTGTTTTTGCTAACTTGACTGGTAAATTACCCCGTATACAAACATAAGAAAAAAATCTGTCAAACATTCTGTCTGGATAGGGCAAGCAGGCCTTAAAAGTATGTGGAAGGCGTTAATAACTTTCACAAGAAAATATTGAATCAAAACTTTATCTTCCCAAGCTCAGAATTTCTCCCTCTAAACCTGGAGGGAGGGCTACTAAGGAGACCTTACAAATCAAAAAGCAATCAGAGAAAAAAAGCCTGCAAACCTACCTTAGTCTATTATGTGGCATCTTTTGTGGTCCAGTAATCAAGCACAAATGCACCCACTATTTCAATAGTAATAGGACAAATAGAAGAAAGGTACCTAATATAATGTGCCAGAATCACTTTAAAGCACTACTATCATTTCGAGAAAAATTTATGTTATAGAGACATCAAAAGTTTTGATTGGTTGGTGTCTGGGTGTTCAGACCCCCGACAATGACTGAAAGAAGCAGAAAGAAGTGCTTAAAGGGAACCTGTCACCCCGGCTGCCAGGGCCGAGCTTGCCCAACCCCCTAACCTGCTCATTTTCTATGGACGTCAGACTTTTCTCTAGTGATTTGCACAACATGTGTGCACAGCTTAGTGATTTCTCCACACCGGGACCGGGTCCAGGAGCAGGACTTCCAGGAAGGGGTAAGTATCCAGGGCTCCACCGGGGGTTGGGTGCGCTCTGCCCCGGCAACTGGGGTGACAGGTCCTCTTTAACTTTTTTCACCATCTCTGCGTTTGCTGCAGGAGACAAGTGCCATAGATGATCTCCTACAGGGAGGAGAGAGATGGGGAAAGAAAGAACTTCTACTCACTCATTCCAGCAATCTATAATTAGTCTAAACATCCAGACCCCAACTGATCAAAACTTTTAACATTTAACATCTAAATTTTTTGAGATATAATCCTAACATTTATATGGGAAACCATTCTCCAGGCACAAATATCAACAGTACAATAAAGTGTTTGGTGTTCTACACATGACTATGTTGGTAAAGACTCTCATATTGTATTATTTCTCTGTACAGCTGATGGTAACGTGATTACCACAGATATGATTAACAAACAGAAGGACTATCTGGTTATCAGCTACACTGCTGCAGAGCTGGACCAATATCTCAGTAATACAACCTTAAAAGATAACCTGGAAATCCTTGGAAGCCTAGCCTTTGATAATGACCAACTCACTGTGCTCAAAAATAAACTGGATACGGTAAGATGTTTAAAGATATACCTAATGCATTAGAAAGCATTTTAATCATGTCCATACATGAAGACCTTTAGCTTTATATACAGCTCTATCCAATCCATCTACTTTGGCTAAAATTGTGGCTGCCTGCAATCACCATTACTGTAAGCTTATACCCTAAGGACAGGTTGGAAGCTCCTATTGGAAGAATCAGTCTTCAGTAAACCTCAGGCTCTTCCTAATGGTGATACAAACCCAGAATTTTATGTTTTAAAGGGGTACTCTGGCCAGTAACCCTTGCCCCGGAAAGGGGTGGGTGAGAAAAATAACATCAACTTATCTCCCGGCTGCCGGCTGCATTACACTGATCCAGTCTCTGATGTGCGGCCGTTTTCTGGTACTGAGACAGGACTTAAGACATGACGTGGCAGGCCTGCTCAGCCATTCAGCAGCAGTAGCAGGACACCACTATAGCCGCTGGATGGCTGGATGGGCCTACCACCTCCAGTCTCAAGTTACGTCTAAATATTAGGAAGCAGCCGCACATCAGGGACCAGAGTGGCGGAATACAGGCGGCAGTGAAGAAGCGAGGGGGGTAAGTGGATGTTGTTGTTTTTTTCACACACCCCTTCCCCAGACATTCTGAAAAAAAGGAGTTGTGGCCGGACTAATTCTTTAACTCTTTTATTCTATCACACCCCTAGAGGCCGAACTAAGAGATCCATTCATGCAGTCATTGTTTTTTTTCCCCACAGATCTTCCCTACTACTGTGCCAGAGCAGTACCTCCTCCAGATAGGGAATATTGCCATGATGTATAGCACAGAAGAAATCAGTCGATGGAGCATCACATCAGTGGACACTTTATCAGTTGTGCTACATGGTGCATCCTGGGAAACTAATAATATGAAGGTAAGCATCATCAGCAGGAATGAAGAGGCACCAAATGCTAGGGATGTCACTGCTTTCCTACTTTAATATTAGTTCATTATAGACTGATACACTTGACAAACAAAATTATAGTATATACAAATCAGCCAATCATTGTTTTGGGCATTGTCAAGTCATCAATTACATGAATTACTCATTATTGGTGCAGTGTGGGTTTCCAGTGCCTGAAACATGGCATTAATTTGTGCTCAAAACCCATAGAAAATATAAAAATGTTGCTGGCCATTAAAAGGGGTACTCCGAAGGAAAAAAAAATTAAGGCCCTATTACACTAAGCAATTATAAGCTGTATCTGGCTGATTATCGGCCATTACGACCGATAATCACTTTGTGTAATAAAAGGCAATGATCAGCCAACATGCACGATGTCTCCTGATCGTTGAAAGACAAAAGACAACGATAGCAACCATCTGCTGCTGTCGAGCAGGGAACAAGGAGCAAGCGAGTGCTGACCTGACAGGTCCCTCCAATCGCCCTGTGTAATAGGCGCTTTAGACTCCTGCTCATGATGCCCCCATTTCTCATACAGACTATAGTTTGACCCCTCTTTTTCAGACTGCTGCTCAGCCCCACCCCTCCCAGACTTCTCTCCATGCAACCCTTCCTCATCCCCCTCTTGAATGCATTGCAAGTGTACTGTAATTTAAGACAGATTGATAGCTACCCTTTACAATATGCTTCTAGCTTGGGCAGATGGGCTCCCTTGTACTCTAGGTAAAGCTCAAGTATCTTTTATGACATCATCACAGGTCCTTGAGTTTCTAGATTCTGATGACTTTTGCCTTGATCTGTACAAAGTCTTGTGCAGATCAATTTTGTGGAAATTGTATCAAAATAAAAAAACATGTCAGTGTAGTTAACACTCCTATGGACACAAAATCTGTCAAAATGTAAGCCCCTGTGATGTCTGCATCCAGGACAACCACCCCCTTGACCCCCACGCTACGTCATTGTTGCTTACTATTATCTTCCATTACCATTATTCGTCTATGAAGGAAATTTCCAGATTAAAATGGTATGTATATACTGTAGCTGTGAGCTATAAACTAACCTTCAGTGTGTTGTTTTCTTATTCTGCGGCTATGGTCCGTACAGATTAATGCCTTGGTGAAACAATATCTAAATTCTCCAAATGCGACTTTAGACGGAACAACGCTCACTGTTGTGGCTCCTTATATCTGTGGCCTAAATGAAACCTTAATCCAAATAATTCCTGCCAGTGTGCTTAGGTAAGTATCTGCTTTTCTATTAACTTACTTGATGAAAGGGATGTAACTTCCTCCTGTGTACACAATACAAATGCAGAAAATACGAATATTATGGAGCCTCAGAGATTGGAGGACCATAGAAAAGATACTGGACCTCTTTGAGTTAGAAATTGGCTCATTTGATGAGGGTCATTGAAGAACTGCAGTAATATTGCACCTTGTTTACTGTATTTAGCTTTTCTGGGGAGGATATTAGTGTTTGGGCACTAAACGGCAAACAACAGAAGGAAGGGAGTCCATTCTAATTTTCTGTGGGTGCCCTAGTCCTCAGCAATATCAATCTATCATCACATAAGTGACTATTCATCACTGTTGGCTTCCATATATCAGCATTTGTCAGTATATGACCACCAAGTCCTATGATGGATAGTGATTTTGGTAAAACTACATATTATCAAATGGAAACTTTAAAATTTGTTGCAAATAAAATCACCTTTTTTGATTTCAGAATTTCTAGTCAACCCCTAGATACATCCACTTGCACTCAAAATCAGAAGGACCTTCTGTACAGCAAGATGGCAGCAGCTTATTCATCCTCCGACAACTCTTCCAATTCTTATTTCCAGATTATGAAGACAGTGATAGGTAAACTGTGGTGTTGTGGAAGCTCACAAGTCTTTATCCAGTTATCACATGTTTTTCTAATATTACTATTTAAATATTACTAATAAACTGTCATAAATATATATATATATATATATATATATATATATATATATATATATATCTGACATGTAGCAGGAATATGTCCACAGTTTTGATGATCAGGAGATGCACGCGGTAGCACATTTCCCTCCGCATCTTGCAGCGATCTCTGTTGGATAGGGGTTACTGACACGTGGAAGTGCGGAACTATTATATCATCTAAAAAAAAATATTTTTACTATTTCTCCTGCAGGGGGTTCCAAATCTTCAGATCTCATCTTATTTGCCAAAGGTTTGCCAGAAATGGACCTCAACACATTTACAGAACTGAATCCGAATGAAGTTAAGGTAAATGCCTAAAAGGTGTAATTGTACAGAATGAAGAACACCTAAATAAAGACCCAGATTTACTGAAAGTGTCTGATAGTGGCCCAGATCTACAAATATCATGTGCTTTTCACAATGAAGCCACATATGGTTTTGAAGTATATGCCCCAACTTGCACAAAAATGGGGGCCTCTCTGCCTGTCAATCATCCCCGCACGGAGTGTCGAAAGGGAAAGAGCGGTGACTATTCACAGGTAGCTCACCGCCCAGATGACTGGTTGCCGTCCCTTTCCCCGTCCTGTGCAGCAGAATAAAAGTAATTTTTCTCCTTACTAAAGCTACAGCTGCAGCCGCAGATGGAACCTGCTGCGAGCTCCGCAAGAGTTCTATACTATGATACTGGGAACCATATCAGCACAATCATGCTGATTGGTTCACTTTAAAGAAGTTGCATGAGAAAAATTTTTTATCTGCTTTATATCAAGAAACAGTGTCCCTAAAGCTGTTACCAGTAGTGCAGCACAGTGCCCTATAAGTAAATTTTACAAAGCAAAACAACCTATGTACAAGAGTGGCGCTGCTCAAAGCGAAGGCTATTTCAATAGTACCAGAAGCCCATAGTGTTGTTTTGTTATGATACAAAAAAAGTTTAATGCTTAATTTTTTATGCTACTTCCTTGTCACTGACAGAAATTAACAGCGGGAAATATTAAGGATCTCCTTGGAATTAATTCTTTCGACATTAACTCGATAATCAACAGTAGTGCACTCCAAGCCTGGGTGTCAGTAAATCCACAAACCGAGATAAACAAACTGGGACTTAATGCAACAGGTGGCATACAGGAAACAATGCCGGATGGTTTCATCGACATAAGTCCAGGTAAATTACTTAGTTTAGAAATTATCGTATTAAGTGGCTCCCTATATTAAAGGGGTACTCCAAGAAAAATGTGCTTTTCCCCTATCCACAGGATAGCGTAAAAGTAGGAGATTGCAGTGGGTGCGACCTCTGTACCCCCTGCTGATATCTGTATTGGGTCCTGCAGCTCTATTCATTCCTAGGGAGCTGATGGAAGGAGACAAGTACCGCACTCTTCCAGCGTACTCGGCTCTGGGACTGGCCGAGAGGGCGATACAGCAGCCTTTATGCCAGGGAGAAGGCGCAAATTCGCCCAGGACGCAAGCTTCATAAATCTCCCCCTATGTTTACAGCCGATGAACTGGGGCAAAAATTACAACATTACTTGCAAAAGTGTACCTACCCTACAGCATTAGGATCAGGGAGGCAGCAATATGTATGTTACACAATTTCTGAATACTAAAGCATGTGAAAACAAAGGGACACAATTACCTTTTGGTTGATAGTATTTTGGGTGCATTCTGGTCACTGATGGTTGATCAATGCATAGTAATGATGGCCGGGCAAAGTAATGGTACAGGCGGATACAATCTGTCTTCAACATTTTATTGGTCACTGTGTGGAAAAAAAGCAGATGACATGTTGTGATCCCTGGCTCTCCACTCCATACTAGAGATCCATGAATTGAAGGAACCAGAAAATAATTGTACCACTGCAGCGGTCAGCAAGGCTCTAAGGCGAAGCTATCAGCAGGTTAGACGAATTCAACCTGCTGATATCTCCCTATTGTGCACGGGGCGCCGAGGAGGAAGGTCTGTCTCTTACCTTTATCCTCAGGGTAGTTTCCATGCTGTTTGTAGATAAATCCAGCATCTAGTAAGGCTGTTTAGAGCACTAGGGACGATGTTACTAGCCGCAGAGGACCGATCCGGACCACCCCACTGCACTGATATTCATTAGAACGGGCAGGCCAGGGGTGCATCGGTGCTCTGGATCCATGCGCCAGCATGGAAATGGCACCAAGGATGTAGGGAAGAAACTTAGCTTCATCCTCAATAGGGAGCTTTCAGCAGGTTAGATTTGTCTAACCTGCTGGTAGTTTCCTTTTAAAGAAGTTGTCCAGGTTGGAGCCCTGGAGCCCTAGACAGCAGGGAACAGGATGTTAGGTAGAACGGGAGCAAAGCCAGGGCTGATAGGTCACACAGTGGGAACACCAGCGAAGCTGGGGGTGGGGAGGGGAATTTGAGATTTCAAAGCCACACAGACTATCATATACCCAGCACCACCAGCAACTTCAGTTCATGTGGGAGCGCTCTATAATTAGTCAGAGGAATGATGGGAAGTTAGTGAGATACCGATCCAGCAAAGAGAACAAGTAGACAAGCTGCACTCACCGGGCAGTTTCTCTTCATACTTTATTGTAGCAACAAAACAGCGGGTCCAGCTAGGTTTAGCCGCACCTGAACCTGGCTTGACCCTCTATTTTGTTGCTACAATAAAGTATGAAGAGAAACTGCCCGGTGAGTGCAGCTTGTCTACTTGTTCTCTTTGCTGGATTTGTAGAGTTTGAGATTTCCCCCGTGGACCTCTTTAAGTTAAAATAAAAAACATATCAGGTGAAAACCATTGTCTCTGACCATTGCATTTCTGTCAATCACTCTTATGCTATGTTCCCACTAGTGTAATACATGCATTTTTGATTGGAGAAGAAAATCGTTCACTAACCTAATATATTCTTTTCTTTTGCAGTCATAGAGACGTCTGGAGCGTCATCTCACACCTTCGTCTACCTCTTTTACGCTTGCACATTTGCAGTAATATATTACATAAATAGTCCCATTCTGTAACCAGCCTACATGCCCCATGTTTTACACCCACCTCTGGTAGACTTGCTTAGGTGGGGTATGGGGTAAGTGGGGTATGTTGGATTAGCAGTATTCTTACTTGCTCAAGCAAACGCTGTGTTTAATTTCCCCCTGATATGTTAATGTTTGCACACTCTATTGACACAGTCCATGAATTACAGTTCCCTATTGTGACCGAGACAACTAAAGTCTATGAGGTCACCAATGCTGGGTATGGACTACTTGCATCACTCAACATCCCTAAAGATCAGAAGCAATAAGACTGAATAACCAGTTTACTAGAAGCACTGCCAAAATTGTCCCGATCAAACATGACTGATTCCCCATTGGATCTTGAACCGCTACAGAAAGGTGACCATTCCATAATAGACCAGGGTCTAAATGATAGAAGGTGTGGAGACCACTGGAGATAACGTCAACTCACAGCGCTAGCAGCCCATGTTATTGACTCTCAACTTTATCTACTATAATAGACTAGATCTAGGCCAAAGGGGCTTATTAGTACAATGATCAGTCAGTATTAGCTTATAAGTCCCCACTCCTCCACACAGACCATTGCTCCTAAATGATCATACACATGTAGGCTTTACAAAGCCCCCTGAACCCAAGACAGGAGACCCTGGGCAGTTTTGTCTTCCCACCTTCCAATCTTATAAGATAAAACAGTGAGAGTCCTGGGCCATCTGCCCCCATGTCCTATATTTGCATCTTAAAGAAGCTTGTCCATCCTCCCCAACCAGTTACCACCACAGTACCCAGCTAGTTTACACTCTACAAACAGTACCTCTCCCCCATTCTCAGGGATATGCTTGAGCTGCAATAATGTGTCTATGTGTATTTATCATGTGTTATCCTTATATATGCTGCAACATAAAAACCTCCTGAAATCAATGCAATTGGAATATATATATATATTGTCTCTAATATATTCTTAAATTAATAAAAGCATATTTTCATCTAAACTGGTGTTTATTGATGCGATCATTGAACTAGAGTTCACGGAAGAAGGTGCTGATCCAAATGCCAAATTCTAAGTGAAAGGGCGAGACCCAGAAGCTGCCACCAAATGGAAGATGAATATTGGAGGAAAAGCTGGATTCTCCAAACATGAAAGTAATTATAGTAAATGCCCGCTAGGAGGATTTGGTGAATCCAGATTACAGCACCAGCAAAGTAGACAGGATTTGTTAAATCTCATTTATACAGGGTGGAATTATTTCCTGACTAAAACTTGCAGCAGAATTTTAACCTATGTCACCATGTTTCCCTTTGAATGCAATGGGGATTTGGGGAAGGTAGCATACTAAGCAAAGCAGAAGCATTTCTGTATCAAGTCCACAGTATTAGAGTTAAATGTATTGTCTCCTTAACCACTTCCCCTGAATCTCACCAGCTAGGTCTAATAATTTTTTTCCCACCAACCTAGAATAAAGAAAGGGAATGTCCAGCACCAGAGCAGGAGTTCCAATGCAAACCGTCCTTTATTGTTTAAAACACGAACACTACATAGCCCATGACCAACTTGTTTCGTACTACCAACTTGGCCGTACCACGTCTAAGGGGCTGCGGCCCGAAACATGGTGCTCATGGAATATGGAGCGTTACTGTTTTAGTCTATGTTCACACTGCGTATGGGTCCGGCCGCATTTCATACGCCGCCGTACATGTGCGGTTAGTACAGTTATGCTTCCCTAGCTTGTTTCAAAGCGATCTGAGGCAGGTCATTTACTTGGAAATCTTCGCCCAGCCCCGTAAACCACACAGAACTTTTTGGATCGAAAAATCAAGTTCAATTTGGCTGAAATAAGTACTTCGTACGGGACCGGAAATCCACGGCCGTGAGTTTCAACATTTCCGTCCTCAAACAATGGTCTTGTTCATTTTTCACGGCGGCGTATACGATCCGGCCGTAAGCTCATAAGTAGTGTGCACTGTGCGGCCGTATATCATATACTTTCAAGCGAAGGCATCAACCTCAAAACTACGTGCGTATATTCGCGGTTCGCACTACGGCCGGAAACATACGCAGTGTGAACATAGCCTTAAAGAGGATGTACCACCTGGTACATCCTCTTTAACCTGAACCCACCTATCGAATGGCGCCGACACGGGGAAGCCGGTGCCGCGGTCCATTTTCCGGACCGAGGCCCCGTTCCCGCGGACGGCGCCGTTCTTTGCACGGGAACCGGACGGTGCTCAAGCACTGGAGGCCGGCCCGCCCGCCCCCAGTGGGAGGGAATTCCCTCCCCTGTATGACGCGGCTCCCTTAGAATGAACGGAGCCGCGTCATACAGGGGAGGGAATTCCCTCCCACTGGGGACGGGCGGGCTGGCCTCCAGTGCTGGAGCACCGGCTGGTTCCCATGCATAGAACAGCGCCGTTCGATAGGTGGGTTCAGGTTAAAGAGGATGTATCAGGTGGTACATCCTCTTTAAACAATAAAGGATGATTTGCATTGAAACTCCTGCTCTGGTGCTGGACATTCCCTTTCTTCACATTTGGTTTGGCTGTGTTGCCTACAGCAGTTCTGTGCACGGGTGTGGAGACCCAGACAGCAGCGGTGAGCAGCTTTTTTTATTCATTTGTGGACTAACATAGTATAGGAACTTGAAAGCTGAAAATGTGACTCATTGGAGAAGACAACTCTTTGGCAATCAGCGGAGGTCCAATCCTTATACTGAAGTGAGAAGTGTAACTGTCATTTACATGTCACTTTTCAGAAATCAATAAATATCAATAGTACAGGCGATTTTAAAAAACACTGTAAATTCACACGGACGTATCCGCAGCAGATTTCACGTTGCGAGTTTGCAGCAAAATCCGCTGTGGATACCTCCCCTCTCACTTCCAATGTGATTACATACCCGCAGCAGGATGTAAGTATGTAAGTCTCGGCCCCATTAACCCCAGCTGCCCAGGATGATAAATTACCTGAACCACGATCTGGCTGCATCTGAAGCTCCTGATCCCCGTAGGTCCACACAGCCAATCAGTGACTGTGGCGGGCCCGGGCACTGATTGGCTGCGCGGGACCTATGGAAGCCTCAGATGCGTGCAGATCGTGGTACAGGTAATGTTATCATCCCGGGCGGCAGGGGTTAATGGGTCCGGGACTTACATACTGGCAGCGGTATGACAATCCCGCTGTGAGTATGTAATCACATTGGAAGTGACAGGGGAGGTATCCGCAGCGGATTTTGCTGCAAACTCGCATCGTAAAATCCACTGCGGATACGTTCATGTGAATTTACCCTAAGGCTATGTTCACACAACGTTTTTTCAGCTCTGTTTAAAATTTTGAGTCTAAAATAATGGACGTCATTAAGAAGCCTGGCTTCCCTAAGTGCAATGACGGCTGTTGGTACATTATTCTAGTCTGGGTTACTAATTGGACTTTGGGTGTGGCTTAATTGAAAAGTCCATTGAATTTAATAGTGATGGTGCATTTACACAGAGAGATTTATCTGACAAATTTGTGAAGCCAAAGCCAGGAACAGACTATAAACAGAGAACAGGTCATAAAGGAAAGACTGATATTTCTCCTCTTTTAAAATCCATTCCTGGGTTTGGCATCCAAAATGTGACAGATAAATCTGTCTGTGTAAACGCACCACAAGAACGGTGACAAAACAAAAATTATGTGTGAACTACTAATAAAAAAAACGTCCCCTGTTTGCAAAAGACATCCGAAAAGAATGATCATGTTAGTTTGACGTCCGCAGTAAAAACGTTGATTATTCAATACATTGTGTTGATTGGACTTTCTATTGACTTCAATGCATTGCCTTGCGGCAATAACGGCAAAATCGTCCGCCTTTTCTCTATTTTTGATGTGGTGTGAACATAGCCTAACAGGTTTCAGTAAGCAAAACAGTTTCCTTCTGTACTCAAAATGCTGTTTTTCAGCTTGGCCCCTCATTGCAGAAGAAGCAGGATTTGTGCGCCCATTATGGTCTATGGAGGGGGGAGGGGTCTTGGGGGGATCAATGAGCTCAGAGAGGAGAAAAGGCAGCCCTGTACAACACATAATCCTGCAATCTTCTCTCACTAAGTTCCCAGACCAGCAATTAACTTTCTGACCTGTGAATCCAGCTTCTTATTTGCCAAGTCAGTCTCCAAACTGTACAGCTGCTTGTCTCCTCTTCCTGCTCACTCATCCCCCTCGGCCCCTCCTCCCTCCATAGGTTAAAATGGACTCAGCAAAACCCATCTTCACTTTGCTCCTCTGTAATGAAGACAACTCTGCCTGATAATAAGCAAGTGTGTGTGTGAAGGGGTGTAGGTAGCAAAACAGCAATTTGAGTACAGAAAGAGGATATTTTGCCTAATAAAACCTATTACAGACTTTCTTAAAATCGCTTTAAGTTTTTACATAAATAGACCGGCCCAGCCTGAGCCTGGGAGTAGACCGAATCCATGTAGGGAACTAAGCAGCAGTTCAAAAAAGGGCCATGACCCCGCTATCGGTCTATTCATGTACAAAACTTAAAGCAATGTACCTGATAGTACATTTGCTTTAAATTCTACAACTTTCTTATCAGAGGCGCAGTGACCACCTGTCTCCTTCGAAGCCGCATACCCAGCAGGGTTTGCTGAACTGGTGTGTTTTACGCACACATCTGGTAGCCCACTGGTTTATTTTGGTGGTGAACTGCTTCACTATGGCATGTTGGCCCACCCCTGCGTCACTTTCATAGCCGACATTTACCTCTGGTATTAATGCTATAGGGTGTTCTGCAGTTTCTTAGCCTGAAAGCCAATAACGATCCTTTTTTTGCAACTCTGATAAATCTTCTCTTTTACCCATGACAGCAACAAAGAATATGGGGGGAATTTATGAAGACTGGCATACAAGTACGCCGGTGTTATATTATGACCCGCTCCTTTTTCTCCAGCAGGATTCACTAAGAGGCACACTCTTCTTAGTGAATACGGACGGGCGCCCGAATCTGCGCCCGGCGTACTAAATCTACACCTGCTTCCAAGCAGGTGTAGATTTGGATCATGATTTATGCCTGCGAGCAAGCTCCTCCAGCCCACCCATCGGGTGAGCGGGGCATACGCCAAGGTGAAGGGGGAATCTGCACCTTCTCCCTGACGTACACATTGGGCGTATCATTCATTAATGTCCCCCTATGTTTGCAAGCATTAACCTGAAACACCTTATATACTCACCAAGTCGTTTACCGCACATGACTTTCACGAGCTACATGCTGCCAATATCGTTACTCATAATGTTACTGAACTGTGTATTCTTGTTCATAGCGGGTAGTATTATAGTAGTTATATCCTTGTAGATTGGAGCAGTATTATAGTAGTTATATCCTTGTTCATAGGGGGTAGTATTATAGTAGTTATATCCTTGTATATAGGAGCAGTATTATAGTAGTTATATCCTTGTACATAGGAGCAGTATTATAGTAGTTATATCCTTGTATATAGGAGCAGTATTATAGTAGTTATATTCTTGTATATAAGAGCAGTATTATAGTAGTTATCTTTTCTAAGTGTTTGCACTCCTCCTAGTAAGACCCACATGACCGCAATCAGCAGGAGGCACCTGTGCACACATGACTAGTACCTCTTATTTTTCCTATTTTAGTGAGTGATAGACCATGTTCACACTTGTGTCGCTTGGTGGCAGCTTTCTCCGCCGGCGGTGCCTGCTGGGTTTTGGGGGGGCCTTGGGGATTGGTCCTGTGACATTGGGGTTGCAGGGCCGTTCTATGGCCTCCCTTCCCTGTTTGTGCTCGCTTTGCGGGGTTAGCAGTCACTGACTGACACAGTGGTGAGTCAGTGTAGGGACTCATGTGAACCAGGGGACCTGCACGTGGTACATGGGGCAATATGGTTTGATTAAATTATATACCAACATCCTGGCGTTAGTTTTTAAATGTAGCCGAGAGGCATTAGTGTCAGCCACAGGTGCGAAGTGCAGCGCTCCTTTCTCTCCTTGTCTCCATTATAGTAGTTATATTCTTGTATATAGAAGCAGTATTATAGTAGTTATGGAGAGGTTGAGGGGGAATCGACCGGCACCAGCCGCAAGGTACACCGTAAATGAGGATATCAGGCTCTTGAGTCTGAGGCAAACACGGCTGTACCTGAACCACTAAGTGGCGGTGCAGAGACTAATGAAGGGGAATATGCAATGACAGTCAAGAAACAGAATCTCGCACTCACCAAACTTGAAAGATGCAGGTGAAGCGCCGTAGTAGGCTTGATACATTGTTGCTCCTGTGAACACACCTGCTCCTCCACCCTCCCTCTCCCCGCAGCACTGGCTCTGATGTACCTGCAATAAACCACCTGGATCTTTCAAGTTTGGTGAGTGCGAGATTCTGTTTCTTGACTGTCATTATAGTAGTTATATTCTTGTATATAGGGGCAGTACTATAGTAGTTATATTCTTGTATATAGGAGCAGTATTACATTAGTTATGTACATCAAAAGAAACAGTGAAGTGCACTCACCGCAAAAAGGCTGTAGATGCGATCCTTTATTACAAATAGTAATCCACGGGTACACAGGGGAGGGAGTGCTGGTTGGCGTTCACACAGTGAGCGACCGTTTTCGCGTCACATGACGCTTCTTCCGGCTGTGAGAGATATATGAAAAGCATCATGTGTCCCCTTGACCTAACAGTTGTCTAAGGAGGCATTCACATGTTCCGTGATTACAGTCTCTGCACGGACAATATGCTCCAGACCGGAATGCAGAGCTCCCAGCATCATGATTCATTTTGATGCCGGGGGCTACAAAACTATTTAAAGGGGACCAATCAGCCCAATTGGGCTGATATGGTTCCCTGGAGCAATGTATAAAGCGGCTGCTGCAGGAGCTTTATACCGGAGAAAAACCAGTTTAATAACCCAAGCGTGTGGCAGGCAGAGGCGGGGAGGTAGTCAACTGGGCGTCTCCCCGTCCGTCAATAGCCACCGTTGTCTGCCTGTCAGCATGCTTGGAAAGGATGATTGACAGGCAAAGAGGTCCGTTACTCTCTGCCTGTCAATCATCCCGTCGAGCACGTTAACAGGCAGAGAGCGGTGACTAATGACGGGCGGGGAGCCGCCCAGATGTCTACCTTCCTGCCCAGGTAATTAAACTTGTTTTTCTCCGGTATAAAGCTCCTGCAGCAGCCATGGCCGGTACGTGCTGCGGCTGCTGCAGGAGCTTTATACAGCGTTCCAGGGAACCATATCAGCCCAATTGGGCTGATTGGTTCCCTTTAAGCTACTGTACTGACACGCTGTGCACCATTGTGTACATCACGCTGTGTCAGGTTGTTAGTATGTTCACACATACTGTACACGCTGAAGACTTTAAACTTTGGATGTTCATCTATTTTATGACTTACGCAGCAAAAAATCAGCAGCATATACATAACGTGTGAACATACCCTTAGGGTACAAATACACTGGGTGGATCTGCAGCGGGTTTCTCCTCTGATTGTACACCGAAATTTAGTTAAGCAGTATTCCCTCAATCAGTCACTATTACTGTCTCACATCTGAATGGGGAAATAGGTATAGTGTATGGGGGGCTGCTGGTGGACATTTTACCTCACTTGTATTTCTGGTAATATACCTTTGTCACTGTGTACATTCATTATTTTTGTGATTTAAAACACAGAGGTGTATGTTTTTCAGATTTAGTAGTCAGGGTATTAGTTACTTTTATTTATACTACACCTTTTGTGATCCACCAGCATCACCCCCTGCTTGTATGTTCATTATCGTTGTTTCTTTTAACCTCTTTTCCAGAAGTGATTCATTGCTTCTTTCCTGCTCCTTGTGGTTATATGTATATTTTTAAATAATAACGTTTTTTCATGTTTATACTAGTTCGAGGTTCAGTTGTTTCTGTGTCGGTTGGTTCTCCTCTGATTGGCTGAGTGGGACGTCCAGACACTGGGAGCCCCCAAAGCAAGCCGGAGCCAGGAGCAGATACAGTATGGGGCTTAACAGGGCGGTCTCCTTACATACTTGCTGCGGGATTTTGCCCTGTGTGTTTGTACCACTAAGCTGGGTTCACACTACATATATTTCAGGCAGTATATTTCAGTCAGTATTGTGGTCCTCATATTGCAACCAAAACCAGGAGTGGATTAAAAACACAGAAAGGATCTGTTCACACAATGTTGAAACTGAGTGGATGGCCGCCATATAACAGTAAATAACGGCCATTATTTCAATATAACAGCCGTTGTTTTAAAATAACAGCAAATATTTGCTATTAAATGGCGGCCATCCACTCAATTTCAACATTGTGTGAACAGATCCTTTCTGTGTTTTTAATCCACTCCTGGTTTTGGTTGCAATACTGACTGAAATATTATATTGACTGAAATATACGTAGTGTGAACCCAGCTTAGACTGTATAATCTAAATTTAGACTGACTACTTAGCGTACTTACAGTGTTGTAGTCCCATGCACTCTGCAGTTTGGCATGGGGAGGCGTAGCTCATGCCAGAACATGCCAAGGCAAACATACAGCCAGGGATGTAACTAGAAAAAGCTGGGCCCTGTAGCATAACTTAATTGGGCTCCATAGGCTGTACCAATGTTCTCCTGGCAGCCCTAGGGCTGCATCCAACTTTTCCAGGCACCAGGAATCAAATACCAAGCATTTAGGTTCGGAACCATTGCCGAATCCAAACAGTTTGACGGGTCTACTCAACAGTACCAATTATACCAACAGTACCAATTTACAAGGGACAAATATTACTACATTTACTAATACCACCACATTCTGACTAATGCCACCACTGACACTACCTAAAATCCACTGTAAAAAGACTAATACCACGTATCATACAGTAACCTTTCTGCAGTAGACATAAGCTGTACACAGGCCCTACACACCATAAGTGATTAAAGTGCAGTTACAGCCAATGACTCACAGGGGGCATCTTCTCCACTTGCACTTAGAATCTACCAGAAAAACATTTTAGACTCCACACTCATGCACCATCATCATTCTCTACATGTACATTGCCCCCTCGGTGCCCATAGAGTGGTTAGTCCCCTCTGATTCCATAAATTAAGACAATAAACCCACTAAGGGCCATAAAACCATCAAAAAATCCCTTATGCTGACCATCTCAGCTTAGATAGATGAAGTAAAATATAGCTTTTACATTAAAAAGTAGCAAAAAAGTAACAAAAAAGTGGTATCATAACACCAAAAAAGTTAAAAATACACCCACAAGGTGGCGCTGTGCCACAAGAGAAAATAACTCATATCACATATAGAGGCTACATGCATTCAACCAGGACGCTAACTTGTATACGGCATCAGGCATTGCTAGCACTCTATATTAAATAGATAGGCAAGGGAGGAGATAGCTGCAGACTATCGTCCCTTAAATAGGTCAGTCAGTAGGTATGCACACCTTCGGCCGAACCGCTCCATCCGTCCCTCGTGCTGGCTCCCCTCTTCCGCGTCATCAGCTGCTCAGCCGCGATTGGTTGAGCATAACTGTGCTCAGCCAATCGCGGCTGAGCACAGTTATGACGCGGCAGAAGGGGGCCGGCACGAGGGACGGATGGAGCGGTTCGGACGGCCGCCTGAAGATTACATCATTGTCCCAAGATGGCGGACGGGGGTCGACACGAATCAGGTGAGTATAGTGCATCACACTTCCGGGTCTGGCGTGGGTGGGGGGACACGGGGAAGGGGGCCATTCACATACATAACACACATTACAAAGTTGTATAACTTTGTAATGTGTGTTATTTTGTGAATAATTGTTTAGCGGCGCATTACCCCTTTAAAAGCAAGGACGTGACATCTAGCTGTCAGTTCCAATATGTGTGCACAGGCCCAACACCACAATAAGTGCAGTCACCTAAAATCAAGTGGCATCAACAGGTTTTTCTTCTGGGCAACATTATGGGTTGCAACCCACTGCCTTGGGGACACAGGCGGTTCAAACCCATGGACCTCCAAGGTCCCAAGCCTCAAGCACAAACAACACTATGTTAACCCAATCCACACCACCAGTGATCTTCCCTTTTACAACCCCTCCTCCGTTTTTAGGATTGACAGTCCCACCAATGCCCCAGGGAGCAGGTCCTGTAAAGGCCCTATTTCACGGAACAATTATCGGCCGTTACGGCCGATAATCGTCCCTGTGGAATAGAGGGCAACGATCAGCCGACATGGTTCATGTCGGCTGATCGTTGCAGTCGCTTGTTTTCCAACATGTTGAAAAACAAGCGACTGATATAGCAGCGACCTGCTGCCATTGCTCTATCCTATGGGCTGCAGGGAACGAGGAGCGCTCGTTTGCTCCTCTATGTGGGCCCGTGGAATAGGGGCTTTAAAAGAGGTTTGTCCTTAATCCCCACGCTGAGGAGCGATACCTTCATGTGAGTGAAGGACATTAACCTCTTCAAAAAAGCTAGATGTCACGTCCTTGCTTTTAAATCTGCCCACTGGCTTTGCATACCTACTGACTACATATTCAATGGACGATAGTCTGCAGCTATCTCCAACTCTAACAGAGTGCTAGCAATGCCTAAACCCCAAATACAAGTTAGTGTCCTGGTTGCATTTAGCCTCTATATGAGATACCAGTTATTTTCTTGTGTGACATAGCACCACCTAGTGGGCGTATTTTTAACTTTTTGCTACCCATTATATTTGACTTCATCTATCTAAGCTGAGAGGGTCAGCATAAGGGATTTTTTGATGGGCTCATGGCGCTTTGTGGGTTTATTGTTTTGGTTTAATGTAAATCCTTACCTCTCATTTTTGTGCTGGTTTTGTTTATCTATTTGCATATAGCAATTAGACACTTCTGTGCCCCCCATATAATAGTTAGGGCCCTTTGTGCTCCCTATATAGTAGTCAGGCCCCACTCTGTACATGTATAAAGAAGTTAGGCCTCCCTGTGAAAGTAGTCCCCCCACAAGTAGATAGTATAAGGCTGGGTTCACACTACATTTCTGCAATCTGAAATGATTAAAAAAACAGATGGAAAAACCGATGCATCCGTTTTGATACATTTTTCCATTGACTTCCATTTAAGAAAAATGGATCAAAATGCACCTTTTTTTTAACATACACAAAAACAAAGCTGACCTTATTTTTATGTTAAAAAAAGGATGCGTTTTGATCCGTTTTTTTCTTATTATGAAAGTCAATGGAAAAACGGATCAAAACGGATGCACACAGTTGTTCCATCCATTTTTTGCTAAAGCAGATGGAAAAAACAGACTGCAAAAAACCAGTGTGAACCCAGCCTAACCCATGTAGCTAATTCCCCCATAGGTAGTCTTCCTGGTAGGTAGGCATTTTTCTGTAAGTAACGACCCAAGTAGAAAGCCCACCAGTGTGTAGTATTCACCCCCCCCCCCCCCCACCCGTAGGTAATGCCCTCGGATAGTTTGAACTTCCACCCACCCTAGGCGTCCCACTGTAGGTAATCTCCTCTGGTAGTTACCCCCCTTCCCCCTCATATAGTCATCTCCCCTGGTAGTTAGCCCTGTCCCCTCATATAGTCATCTCCCCTGGTAGTTAGCCCCGTCCCCTCATATAGTCATCTCCCCTGGTAGTTAGCCCCGTCCCCTCATATAGTCATCTTCCCTGGTAGTTAGCCCCCTGTCCCCTCATATAGTCATCTCCCCTGGTAGTTAGCCCTGTCCCCTCATATAGTCATCTCCCCTGGTAGTTAGCCCCGTCCCCTCATATAGTCATCTCCCCTGGTAGTTAGTCCCGTCCCCTCATATAGTCATCTCCCCTGGTAGTTAGCCCCGTCCCCTCATATAGTCATCTCCCCTGGTAGTTAGCCCCGTCCCCTCATATAGTCATCTTCCCTGGTAGTTAGCCCCCTGTCCCCTCATATAGTCATCTCCCCTGGTAGTTAGCCCCGTCCCCTCATATAGTCATCTCCCCTGGTAGTTAGCCCCGTCCCCTCATATAGTCATCTCCCCTGGTAGTTAGCTTCCCTTCCTCTAATGTAGGAATCTCCTCTGATGGTTGGTTCCCACCCCCCACCTATGTAGACATCTCCCCTAGTAGTTAATTCCCCCCATGTAGGCATCCCCATTAGCCCCCTCCCCCATGCTGGAACTGCACTGTAAGTTAACCCCTTATCCCAATGTAAGCACCCCCCCTGTAAGTTAACCCCCTATGTAGGCACTCCTCCGGTAAATTAACCCCCGCTCCCTCATGTAGGCATCCCCCAAAAACAACAGAAATCACTACCCGTCTATCTGCAGTGCAGCAGACCTTCAACATTTTCTTTCTCTACCTGCACTACACACACAAGTTACATCGTTTGTGCGCTGAAGGGCTGGGGGGGGGGGGAGCGACCTCTTGTGGCTGGAGATAGTGGCCACAATAGTTACTGGCAGACCGGGGAGCCAATAGCTCCTCGCCCTGTTATTCAGAGCCCTGGGTTAGCGCTCATCAAGAGCGCTTATGGTTACAGGGCCGGATCCGGGGCGGTTGGGAAGCCCATTTGGCCACCAGGTACTGCAAGTGATGTCATCTCAGGACACCCAGGCCACTGCACCTCCCCTCCATGTAGTATCACCCTATAAATTAACCCCCTCCCCTATATAGGTATCCCTCTGTAAATTAACTGCCTCTCCCCATGCACACATCTCACTGTAAATTACCCCCCCCCCCCCCATGTAGGCCTCCCTGTGTATTTAAAAAAAAAAAAAAGACACGAAAAATCAAGTTACTTAGCTATCCATTGTCTCCTAACTCTCCCTCTCTTCTCTGAGCACATGATTGATGTTACTCATGCCAAAGCACTGGGGGAGGGAGCGGCCTCTTAAGTAGGCAGAATGCTGCCTCTGGCCACAAGAGTGGTTGGCAAGGTGGAGAGCCAATGGCTCCTCGTCCTGCCAACCAGAGCCCCACATTTAACTGAGAGCTGTCACTCAGGAGTAGAGTTGAGCGAACCTGGAGCACGCTCAAGCCGATACGAACTTTCGGCATTTGATTAGTGGTGGCTGCTGAAGTTGGATAAAGCCCTAAGGCTATGTGGAAAACATGGATATAGTCATTGGCTGTATCCATGTTTTCCAGACAACCTTAGAGCTTTATCCAACTTAAGCAGCCACCGCTAATCAAATACCGAACGTTCGGGTTCGGATGGACCTGAACCCGCTGCGCTCATCTCTAATCAGGAGTGTTGGAGGAGGCCATTTGCAGGACACGAAGAGCCATTTGGGTTCTGGGTGCTGCAAGTGATCCATCACTGCTGCTTCTGTCTCTGTAAGGCTGGGTTCACATTGCGTTTTTTTCATCCATTTTTTTCATCTGTTTTTTTGAAAAACGTGTGTGGTGCCGACCCCCGGCTCGGCACTCGTTTGTTTTCGGCTGCGGCAGCCGAAAGCAAACGAGTGCCGATCTCATTGATCTTTGCTGTATTACTATACAGAAAAGATCTCAATGAGAAATCAAAGTGTATATACTAGAAGTCCCCCAGGGGGAATAACCCTAACCCCAGGGGGGCTTCTAGTATAGGTGTTAAAAAAAAGTATTGTTATTAGTAAAAAAAAAAAACCTCCCCTAATAAAAGTCTGAATCACCCCCCTTTTCCCAGGTTTTAAATAAAAGTAAATAAATAAATAAACATGTTCGCTGTCGCCGCGTGTGTAATTGCCCGAACTATTAATTAATCACATTCCTGATCTCGCACGGTAATCGGCGTAAGCGCCAAAAAATCCTAAAGTGCAAAATTGCGCATTTTTGGTCGCATCAAATCCAGAATAATTGTAATAAAAAGTGATCAAAAAGTCGTATATGCACAATCAAGGTACCGATAGAAAGAACACATCATGGCGCAAAGAATGACACCTCACACAGCCCCATAGACCAAAGGATAAAAGCGCTATAAGCCTGGGAATGGAGCGATTTTAAGGAACATATATTTGTTAACAATGGTTTGAATTTTTTACAGGCCATCAGATTACCTGTAAAAATTATAGCTCAAGCCTAAAGCTTAAAGGGGTTTTCCAGGTTTAGAAACAAATGTCCTACAAATACAGCTTTCATGGAGCCGCAATACCACATACAAACTGAGGGGGGCGCTATTTCTTGGGGGTGTGGGAGAAAAACAGGTTTTTCTAATCCTGCCAATGCAAATTCACATAAATTCCACCATGGCATCACTTTAGGTAAGGGGGGTACATACTTTTACACCTTGTGGGTATAGACTACTTTAGCCTTTAATTCTGTGAGGTAATTCTTATTCTTTCATTATAGGCGCAAAGGCAGGAGCTCCCAGAATGCACCGGGCTCTTCTCCCGCGCCGCGCTCGCTCGCTCCCCTCACAGACCTATTGCTCTTGCGCGCGCTGCTGGGCGGAGCTGCTTTACGGCAGTGTGGCAGCCTTTGGTTTTGCGACCACGAGCGTCGCGACGGTCGCTTTACGGCGGTGTGGCAGAAATGGCGTCTCATTTCAGTGGGGTGCTGCAGCTGACTGATTTGGATGACTATATAGGACCCTCGCAGGTATATAGAGCTGGGGGGGGGGGGTCCTTTACTGACTATATGTGGTATGGAGTGACAACAGTCAGAGACGTGTGACAGATACAGGGGGCGTCATATCGTGACATTGTATCCCTATCACATGGTCACTGTGTCCTTTACCAAGCTGTAGCAAAACTACAACTCCCATCATGCCCGGCTGTCAGGGCATGATGGGAGTTGTAGTTTTGCTACAGCTGGAGAAGAACTAATCCAAACAGGTATATATTAATACTGGAATAGTCCATTTTACAACTTAATAGGGGGGTAAGATTTCCTGTATCCCTAGAATACATGCCTCCTCCTTTCTATAATGTATTGGTCTTCAGTGAGGTGAAACTACAACTCCCAGCATCCCTCACTGCTGCTGAAGGTCAGGGCATGCTGGGACTTGTAGTTCTTGATGAGATTTCTGCTTGCTGTCAGTGAATGGAAGCACTGCCATTGCCATCAAGAGGCTGAAGACCTACAGCCCTAAGCCTTCTCACAGCTGAGGCTTTGTTACAGTTGTTAGTTCGCTCCTGACAGTAGCAAATCCCCATAGAAAACCTCTCCTGCTCTGGACAGTTCCTGACATGGACAGAGGTGGCAGCAGAGAGCGCTGTGTCAGACTGGAAAGAAAACAACATTTCCTGCAGGACATGCAGCTGCTGATAAGTACTGGAAGACTGGAGATTTTTAAATAGAAGTAAATTACAGATCTATTTAAGTCTGACACCCGTTGATTTGAAAGAATTTTTATTTGCTGGAGTACCCCTTTAACTATTATGCAGCATGATCCTGGAACATAACACAACCATCTTTGGCTGCATGACCATGGTCCTGGACTAAGGGGCCTATTCCAGGGAGCGATAATCGGGCGAATCGGTGGAATAGAGAAAACGATCAGCCGATCATCGTGTCATCGGCTGATTGTTTATTTAGGCCCAAACCAAAAATCATTGGTCACCCACCGCGCATTGCTGCGTGGAATAGCGATGCACGGCGGGCGAATGACGATTCAAGCATCATACATTACCTATCAGGGCTTCTCCTCCGCTCAGTCTTCCTCCCCGGGTCCCACTCGCAGCATCAACTCCGGAGCGGCCTGACTGAGCTGTCAGACCGCTCAGCCAATCACAGGCCAGGACTGCCGCCGCCAGTGATTGACTGAGCTGCCTGACAGCTCAGTCAGGCCGCTCTGGAGTTGATGCTGCGAGTGGGACCGGGATGAAGACTGAGCGGAGGAGAAGCCCTGCTAGGTAATGTATGGTAAAAGGGCTGCAAGGACATCGGTACCGATGTCCCTGCAGCCCTCGCTAAACGATCATCGTGCCATGGAATAGGCCCAGGAAACGAGCGGCGATCTAGCAGATAGGCGCTCATTTGCATTATTGATTGGCCCGTGGAATAGGGCCCTAAGTTGCCATGTAACCATAGCCTAAGAAGAGTTATCACATTAGGACAGCCCATCCTAAGGGGATATTCTAGTCTTGAGCATATTTTTGTATATCCATATAATATGAGGGGTACACAGTGAAGTTTAGTAAAAATCTGTGTGGCGCCGAGATCCCTGCACATTAACAAAAAAAATCCCTAAAAGTAAAGTTCTTTTAATGGGAAAAAATGATTGATTACCTATCCTCAGGATCAGATCAGTAGGCTGCTTAGGGTCCATTTACACAGAAAGATTATCTACCAAAGATTTGAAGCCAAGGCCAGGAATGAATGTCAAAAGAGGAGAAATCTAAGTCTTTCCTTTATGACCTGATCTCTGTTTATAGTCTGTTCCTGGCTTTGGCTTCAAATCTTTGGCAGATAATCTGTCAGATAATCTTTGTGTAAAAGGACCCTAACACCCAGCATCCGACGATCAGCAAAATGCCAGACACTTGCATTGCTCCCATATAAAGAGAGTAGAAGTAAAAGAAGACAGCGCCATGCATTGTGTAGTGGCCATGTTGGGTTATTGCAGCTCAGCTACCACTGAAGTGACTGCAGTAACCCAGCATAGCCACTACACAATGTATGGCGCTGTGCTGCCATCACCGCTCACTGTGTATGACTGTTCTGCTAAGCTGCTGATCAGCAGGGTGTCAGATGTTGGCACCACATTGATCTGGTATTGATGACCTACCCTGAGGATAGATCATACATTTTTGCCACACAAAAAGGTGTATACTTTCTGCATCCATGCTTCTACAACATGAGGACGTTACTCGAGGATGGCAGGTCTGCAGACAGCAGATGGCTGTCTACTTGTGTAGTATATGTATCATATGGAGCCTACTTCAGGAAGTGTATGGTATATCCTGTGGTCTGTGACAGGACTACCCCTCCTGGTGATACCGTCCACTGTACATGGAAGCTATACACAGGTAACTCTGCTGAGGAAAGAACACACAGTAAATGTATTGTATCATCTTCTATAGGATTGCATCAAACCAGTTAAGGTAGAAAAGAAACCTGGAAAAGGAGCTGCCAAGATCCGTATCGAGGATGATGGGAGTTATTTTCAAATCAACCAGGTGAGGATGATAAGATTGGATTGATTTCCCAGTTTTGAAAGTTTATGGCATATCAGCCGGGTCTGTGTGTGGGGAGACCACCAATGATTCCATGAACACTGCTGCCTGGACCATGTATATGGAGTCAGTGTCTATTAAAGGGGCTGTCCAGAATGTCCATAATAGAGCTATTTGTTCAGGGAAGCCGCTCATGAACCTTTACACAGCGGCCACTAAAATCAATGGGCTGTATGTGTAATGGAGGGAGGGGGAACCTGCACCCCTGCAGCTGTTGGAAAACTACAATTCCCATCATGCCTGGACAGCCAAAGTTTTAAATGTCTGAGCTTGATGGGAATTGTGTTACAATAACTGGTGGGTCTATAGGCTATCCCAGGCATGGGGAACCTTCGGCCCTCCAGCTGTTGCAAAACTACAATCCCCATCATGCATGATGGGGATTGTAGTTTTGCAACAGCTGGAGGGCCGAAGGTTCCCCGTGCCTGGGCTGACACCTTTCTAGGATTATTCAGTGCAAGTTTTCCATTGATGGAGATGTTTAACCTACAGGATGGAGCTTCCCAGAAGCTGGAGAAGGCAAAGATCACGCTGAACGACTGTCTGGCCTGCAGTGGATGTGTGACCTCCGCAGAGACCGTCCTCATCACCCAGCAGAGCCACGAGGAGCTCTACAAGATACTGGAGCAAAATAAGGTAGTGTTTATAGGAAGCTGAGATATGAGGAGCTGTTTGACAGGGTCCAAGTCTTGGGTAACTATAGCAGCACTGCAGTAAAGATCTTACATCTTCTAAGATGTCCACTTTATATCTCAGCTTCCAGGACCTCTGTGAATGTGAAATTAGAATAGAGGAGTCAGAGCTCAGTGGTTGGATCCCCCATGATGATCTCCTATAGTATATACCATAGATAGGGGTAACTTTGTCAGATGGGAATAGCCGTTTTAAAGGCATTATCTAGGTTTACAAATAACACAGCTACTTTCTTGGAAAAACAGCAACACCCTTGTCCTCAGGTGTTTGTGGCATTACAATTCAGCTCCATTCACTTCAGTGGAACTGAGCTGCAATACCACATCCAAACTGAGAACAGAAGTGGCGCTGTTTCTGAAAGCATTATAGTATATTGTATATAGTTGTCTGCAGGATATTCAGTCCTGGTATTGTGGCACATTCAGTGACCATATTCTGTCTCTTCCTCAGGTTGGGGATCCCATGCAGCACAAGCTGGTGGTGGTTTCCATCTCTCCACAGTCACGAGCCTCGTTGGCCACTAAGTTTAACCTCAATATCCAGGAAGCCGCACAGAAGATGACTGCGTTCTTCAAACAATTGGGTAAGAAGCCAGATAAGTCCTCACAGGGGTTTGTAGACCGTTACCTATAAAGTACTATGACCTGGAGTGGCAGCCATTGTGGCCCCTGCTACAGCAGCGCCTGTCATTGAGCTTCCCACCATCCTGCATGGCATCTATCTATGTCTCCTTCACTCTGCAGGGGTCCATTATGTCTTTGACACCAGTTTCTCCAGGAACTTTAGCCTGTTGGAAAGTCAGCGAGAGTTTATAGAGCGCTACAAGAGACAGCAGGAGGATAAGAAGGCCCTGCCCATGCTGGCCTCAGCCTGCCCAGGTACGTGGAGATGGATTTATTATATACTGTGACTGGAGAATCCAGGAGACAAAAAGGAAATATCCTCCATTGTTTTATTCCTGATGCAGCTGACATTGGTGATGCCCGGAATTTCCTTCTGTTAGGGGCTCCATGTCCCCTTTTACTGCAGTAAGGACCCTGCAACAAGGTTGTTCTACAGTCTGCCCGTATCTGCATTACACTACTGGACCCTACAAACTAATATAGAAGATCAAGTCTGACCATACAATTCCCTCAATTATACCTGTATGATGAGGAAGAAAGTACCCCCCCCAACCCCACCCCATAGCGCCACCTGCTGTAGCTCAGGTTCGGCTTAAGTCCATGTACATTGGCGGTGTATTATAATCAGACAATACAGCAGATTTACTGTGGATGAGCTAAAAACTGACATACTGTGCACCCCACATATTATACGTTGTAGACACTAAGTGCAACTCGTCTAAAAGCGGCATGGCTTCCCTTAAAGGAAAAGTCTGGTGAAAATTTTTATTAAAGTATTGTATTGTCCCCCAAAAGTTATATAAATCACCAATATACACTTATTATGGGAAATGCTTATAAAGTGCTTTTTTCTCGGCACTTACTGCTGCATCAAGGCTTCACTTCCTGGATAACATGGTGATGTCACTTCCTGGATAACATGGTGATGTCACTTCCTGGATAACATGGTGATGTCACAACCCGACTCCCAGAGCTGTGCGGGCTGTGGCTGCTGGAGAGGATGATGGCAGGGGGACACTGAGGGACACAGGGCACTGGAGGGACACTGAGCATCCCCCTGCCATCATCCTCTCCAGCAGCCACAGCCCACACAGCCACAGTCGGGTCGTGACATCACGTTTTTATCCAGGAAGTGACATCACGTTTTTATCCAGGAAGTGACATCACGCTGTTATCCAGGAAGTGACATCACGTTGTTATACAGAAAGTGACATCACCATGTTATCCAGGAAGTGACATCACCATGTTATCCAGGCAGTGAAGCCTCGATGCAGTAGTAAGTGTAGTAAGTAAGTGCATAAGTAAGCATTTCCCGTAATAAGTGTATATTGGTGATTTGTTTAACTTTTGGGGGGCGATACAACACTTTAATAAAATTTTTTGCCAGACTTCTCCTTTAAAAATTTGCTGCATATGGAAACCAGCCTGGAGGTGGTGTAACTAGACTGTCGCGTCTTAAGATGAAACACTGAGAATTTCACAGTGTTAAAGGCCTTTCACGCAGGAGGATTATCAGCCAGGGGGTGGTGTAACTGGACTGACGTGTCTAAAGATGCCCCAGATTTCACAAAGGATGAAACAGTGTTAAGGGCTTTATACACCGGATAATTATCAGCCAGGAGTGTTGCTGACCCTTAGGACGATAATTGGCCTGTCTAAAAGTGACTGCGATCAGCTGAGGACAAGGAGAATGCTCATCCCCGGCTGATCACATTTTTTGGATTGTGGTAAAAATTTATCACTATAAGCCTCATATCTTCCTGTGTCAACAGGGTATGTGCGGCTGATAGCAAAGGGAAATCAGTTTACAGATCAAATAAGCAGTAATTGCATACCTAGTGCACTGCTGTGTGATCTGGCATTCTGCTCCCTTTTTAGGACACTGCCTCCTGCATAATGATTGACAGCCATAGGAGGCGGGGCTGGAGAGCAGGACAGCAGGAGGTGGGGCCAGAGAGCAGGACAGAAGAGCCAAAGAGTGGGATGCCGGATGACACAGCACTGCGGATGTTAAGTATGCAGTGTTGTGGGATCTGGAAACTGACAGCATGGATATATACATATCTGTGTTGTCAGGTTCCATGGCCGCAGCCTGGCTGCTCAATTTGTTGTGCCATGTAAAGGCATTACGAACAAGCACCGATGTGGCTGATCAGCGCTCATTTGCGTCCTTGCAGGGGCTGTTTAAAAGAACCCTTAGTAAACCTGCCCCCAGTATGCAAAGATCAGAGGAGCTGTCACTGACTTCTACTTCTTCTAGGTTGGATTTGTTATGCCGAGAAAACTCATGGCTCCTTTATTATCCCATATATCAGTGTCATCAAGTCTCCGCAACAAGTGATGGGATCGCTGGTGAAGAACTACTTCACAAAGGAAAAGGTAAAAAGTGAAAATCTATCTATTCCCCCCCCCCCCTCTCTCTCTCTCTCTCTCTCTCTCTCTCTCTCTCTCTCTCTCTCTCTCTCTCTCTCTCTCATATATCTATCTATTATCTATCTATAACTATTTATCTATCTCCTATCTATCTCTCATATCTATTATCTATCTATCTCTACTATCTTTATCTATCTATCTCTCTCTCTCCCCCCCTTCTATCTATCTATCTATCTATCTATCTATCTAAATATTCAAAAAGTAACCGCAGCACACAGGACTTTGGTGAAAAATAAATCTGTATTGGTGATTAATCCATACAAACACACGGAAAAAGTAAGCGACGTTTCGACGTCTCAATGACGTCTTTCTCAAGCCAGTGAATACATTTCCAAGCAAACATGTGATTTATATATCCTGTGCAAAGCAATTAATGACGTGTTCATTTCACACACATGATATTCAAATTAGCTAGCGTGAATAAATATATATAAATAATAAGGGAACAACAAGTTCCAAAGTGACAAAGTGAATATATCTTATATAAGAATTCATAATGGTCAACACAATTATATACAAATATACAAAATGAAAAACATATCGGAGCAGTTGTGATTCCCTCATACGTCGTGATCAGCAGCATCAACCTGGAAATGGATACTTGAACCGCACGCCGTAGGTGGAACGCACGGCCATCTTAGATTGCACCACCAGAGATGTAGCGTCCTGTTGCTAGAGTAACCAGTGACGTCAGGGGTAAACATGATTGGAGTGTATAGTAGCTTATAATGTACCGTGAGACCGACCTATTAACACATTCATCCGTTCTCCCGTGTTGTACGGTGGACAGCGCCCACTAAGACAGTATCCACCGTCTCTGATGATCCATTCGTGGGATGTCCGCGGATGTCTGTGGGGGCTCAACGGTATAGGTGATTGTTCAGACCATAGATATCTCGTAAGTACTAGCCAGGATCCATAATGTCTCGGGGTGTTAATAGATGTTGATGCTGCCGTTTCACTACTTCTGAGTTGTCACTTATTCTGCTCCGAGTGATAGGCTTTCCAATAGTTCAATCTGAAGTAATGAAATAATGAAAATTTGTATTAGTATCATTATAACTCATAACAAATATATCAAAATTAATATTATTGTTCTCTGTTAAAATGTATTCATCATACTAAGATGTGTCAGCAACTGCGCTAATGGACAGAACTGCATAGTTCAAGTAGCATTTCAGGCATGATATTATATGGCATAATTTATTTAATGTAACAATATTTAGGTAGGATTTTAAACTCCACATTCAATCCATGGGGTTTTAAAGAATTAAGCCGGAATATCCATTCCAATTCTCTACGTTTTAACATAGATATGCGATCACCCCCCCTCCATGGTTGGGGGATGTGATCAATGTACATCAATTTTAAATCGCTCTCTCTATGTCGTGCCTCTATAAAATGTTTGGAGACTGGGAGATCAAGTTTTCCTTTTCGTATGGTGTATCTGTGTTGTGTTATTCTGGTTTTGGCATCATAAGTGGTTTCCCCCACATCTATCAGATTACAAGGGCACCATAGGACATAGATAATGTATTCAGTATTGCAATTAATGAATTTGTTGATTCTGTATGTCTTTCCAGTGCCCGGATGTACGAACACCTGTCCTCTCTGGACATATCTGCAGTTGACGCAACTACCACACGGGAAACTGCCCACGGTGCGAGGACCTAAAAAGGTAAGTACAGTGCTGTTTATCTTTACATCGGTCTTAACCACTATATCTCTAATATTCCTAGCTCTCTTATAGGACATCAACGGTCTGTTACTCAGAGTGGAAATATGAGGGTAGCTTTGTTCTATGATGTGCCAATGTTTATTGATGATTTGAGAGATTTGTGGGCTAAGTGAATTGTATGTAGATACATAAGGAATCCGTTGTTCACTATGCCTCCGTGTTTGTGTAGTTAATAGTGTGTTTCTATCCATGGGTTTAACTGTCTCAATGTGCTGCTGTATCAAGTTTCTAGGGTATCCCCTTGTTTGAAAATTATGAGCCAGTAACTCCACTGATTGGTCCAATTTGGTATCCTCTGATACAATGCGCTTTGCTCTCAGAAACTGGCTTTTGGGTAGACCACGAATCATCCTAGGAGGATGATTCGACTCATACCTCAACAGTGTATTCTTATCTGTATTCTTCACAAATAAATCAGTTCCTAGTTTGTTCCCTATTTTGTACACTCGTGTGTCCAAAAACAACACTACTTTCACACCTCCTTGTCAAAAAATTTTTTATTAGAGCTTTTACATTTGATTCTGACTAATAATTTTTTTCTCTTTAACAAACAGTACTATTTACAACAAAGAGGTACCGCGATGGGTAGTCCGGTGGCACCTACTTACGCAAATCTGTTTGTAGCGCAGTTAGAGGAGACGTACATCTATGGATCTGACCATGCCCAGTATTTGCTGGGATGGTTCAGATTCATAGATGACGTCTTCATCATCTGGAATGGCACTGAATCACAACTGATGGATTTTTGGGAATACCTTAACACCATTGACAGAGACATACAATTCACCATGTCACATTCATCATCTGAGGTTTCCTTTTTGGACACACGAGTGTACAAAATAGGGAACAAACTAGGAACTGATTTATTTGTGAAGAATACAGATAAGAATACACTGTTGAGGTATGAGTCGAATCATCCTCCTAGGATGATTCGTGGTCTACCCAAAAGCCAGTTTCTGAGAGCAAAGCGCATTGTATCAGAGGATACCAAATTGGACCAATCAGTGGAGTTACTGGCTCATAATTTTCAAACAAGGGGATACCCTAGAAACTTGATACAGCAGCACATTGAGACAGTTAAACCCATGGATAGAAACACACTATTAACTACACAAACACGGAGGCATAGTGAACAACGGATTCCTTATGTATCTACATACAATTCACTTAGCCCACAAATCTCTCAAATCATCAATAAACATTGGCACATCATAGAACAAAGCTACCCTCATATTTCCACTCTGAGTAACAGACCGTTGATGTCCTATAAGAGAGCTAGGAATATTAGAGATATAGTGGTTAAGACCGATGTAAAGATAAACAGCACTGTACTTACCTTTTTAGGTCCTCGCACCGTGGGCAGTTTCCCGTGTGGTAGTTGCGTCAACTGCAGATATGTCCAGAGAGGACAGGTGTTCGTACATCCGGGCACTGGAAAGACATACAGAATCAACAAATTCATTAATTGCAATACTGAATACATTATCTATGTCCTATGGTGCCCTTGTAATCTGATATATGTGGGGGAAACCACTTATGATGCCAAAACCAGAATAACACAACACAGATACACCATACGAAAAGGAAAACTTGATCTCCCAGTCTCCAAACATTTTATAGAGGCACGACATAGAGAGAGCGATTTAAAATTGATGTACATTGATCACATCCCCCAACCATGGAGGGGGGGTGATCGCATATCTATGTTAAAACGTAGAGAATTGGAATGGATATTCCGGCTTAATTCTTTAAAACCCCATGGATTGAATGTGGAGTTTAAAATCCTACCTAAATATTGTTACATTAAATAAATTATGCCATATAATATCATGCCTGAAATGCTACTTGAACTATGCAGTTCTGTCCATTAGCGCAGTTGCTGACACATCTTAGTATGATGAATACATTTTAACAGAGAACAATAATATTAATTTTGATATATTTGTTATGAGTTATAATGATACTAATACAAATTTTCATTATTTCATTACTTCAGATTGAACTATTGGAAAGCCTATCACTCGGAGCAGAATAAGTGACAACTCAGAAGTAGTGAAACGGCAGCATCAACATCTATTAACACCCCGAGACATTATGGATCCTGGCTAGTACTTACGAGATATCTATGGTCTGAACAATCACCTATACCGTTGAGCCCCCACAGACATCCGCGGACATCCCACGAATGGATCATCAGAGACGGTGGATACTGTCTTAGTGGGCGCTGTCCACCGTACAACACGGGAGAACGGATGAATGTGTTAATAGGTCGGTCTCACGGTACATTATAAGCTACTATACACTCCAATCATGTTTACCCCTGACGTCACTGGTTACTCTAGCAACAGGACGCTACATCTCTGGTGGTGCAATCTAAGATGGCCGTGCGTTCCACCTACGGCGTGCGGTTCAAGTATCCATTTCCAGGTTGATGCTGCTGATCACGACGTATGAGGGAATCACAACTGCTCCGATATGTTTTTCATTTTGTATATTTGTATATAATTGTGTTGACCATTATGAATTCTTATATAAGATATATTCACTTTGTCACTTTGGAACTTGTTGTTCCCTTATTATTTATATATATTTATTCACGCTAGCTAATTTGAATATCATGTGTGTGAAATGAACACGTCATTAATTGCTTTGCACAGGATATATAAATCACATGTTTGCTTGGAAATGTATTCACTGGCTTGAGAAAGACGTCATTGAGACGTCGAAACGTCGCTTACTTTTTCCGTGTGTTTGTATGGATTAATCACCAATACAGATTTATTTTTCACCAAAGTCCTGTGTGCTGCGGTTACTTTTTGAATATTTATATAGACACCCGTGGATCGGGGTGTGAGCTACGGCACCGGGCCAGAAATCTTCACTGAGTGCTGCGGTATTTGTGTTTTGATATCTATCTATCTATCTATCTATCTATCTATCTATCTATCCCCTCTCTCTCTCTCTCTCTCTCTCTCTCTCTCTCCTATCTATCTCTCTAGACAATGTCATTGTTGTGCTGTTTTCACCATGCAATAAATCACGTTTGCTTTTGCCAAACTTGGAGTGCTGTGGGAATTTCTACAAATAATCAAGGTGGAGTCGTGGTCTCGGCTACTCGCTGTCACCCACATCGAACCAGCTGGTTGTGCTGCTCAAAGATACAGATTTTTTTCTATCTATCTATCTATCTATCTATCTCCTATCTATCTATCTATCTATCTATCTATCTCTTATAATTCCTCTCACTCACATATTTTTAATGGGCACAGAACCTAAAGCCAAACCAGATCTACCATGTCACTGTGATGCCGTGTTACGATAAGAAGCTGGAGGCATCAAGGCCGGACTTCTTCAATCAGGAGTATGAGACCCGGGATGTGGATTGTGTCATCACCACCGGTAAGATCTGTGCACGGTCCTCATCAGGCATCGTTGTCTACGGTTACAGTGTTGTGGTCTATGAAGACGTCTGCTAATGTTTATTACAGGAGAGGTGGTGCGGATGCTGGAGCAGGAAGGAATGTCTTTGCCGGATGTGAATCCCTGTCCCCTTGACACACAGTAAGTCTTTTTTTTTTTTCTAAGAATAGATTCTCCTTGAAACTATACTAAACCTACGCTGTCCTCTGCTAAACTCTGTGGCCCTTGATTCAGAACTATTCAGAGAGAGAATCTCCAGCCAAGAGCTGCAGAGTATTGCAAGTTGGGGTATCAGCTCTAATATGAAAGAAGAAAATTCGTCTCCAGCTCTTCAGTAAAATCCAAAGCTTTATTTCAAGGCATCATTAAAAGTACAGGAATTTTTAAAAACACGCCACGTTGGCGTGTTTTTAAAAATTCCTGTACTTTTAATGATGCCTTGAAATAAAGCTTTGGATTTTACTGAAGAGCTGGAGACGAATTTTCTTCTTTCATGTTGGACTATACGGGATACGGCCCGCAATATTTAAAGTATCTCGTGCTCGGAATCAGGAGAGCCATACGCACCATCTGAACAAAATTTGGTGAGCTGATTTATATTTTCTTGTCTATCAGCTCTAATACCTGCAGAATTGTGACTGCAGCTCAGGATATAACTCGGGATAAATAATTTATGTACACAGTGACCCCACCAGCAGAACAGTGAGTGCAGCTCTGGAGTTTAATACAGGATGTAACTCAGGATCAGTACAGGATCAGTAATGTAATGTATGTGCACAGTGACCCCACCAGCAGAACAGTGAGTGCAGCTCTGGAGTTTAATACAGGATGTAACTCAGGATCAGTACAGGATCAGTAATGTAATGTATGTACACAGTGACCCCACCAGCAGAATAGTGAGTGCAGCTCTGGAGGGTGTGGTTACTGTGTGTGTCTGTGTTTGCTCCTGAGCTCCACACATCCAGACTTCGAGGAGTAGAGAGGCTGATTTACCACCTGCTTCCCCAGGAAGGTGGCAGCTTCCTGGGAGAGTTTTCAGCATGGATCCCTGACCTCCACCTCCCGGTCAAGGCCGGCGGGGGGTGTAGAGAGTAAGCTACCGGCCAGCGCTCCGGCTGGAGGGGTAAGAAGATTAGGGTTCGCAGCAATGTGGACCCAGCCCTTCCAGCGACGGGTGGGAGCTGCAGGGTTCCAAGTATGCAAGGAAAGCCTGCAAGCAAGGTGAGCAGAAGATGGGGTACTGGTGCAGCTGCATGGAGGGGCTCCCAGGAGAGTCAGGTGGTGGAGCAGTGGGGTCTCAGGGGGCCCAGGGAGTCTGTAGCCACCTATGGCTCTAGGATAGCTGCAAAGCTTGCAGAATATGAGCAGCTGGGAAAAAGGCTGACGGGGTTAAAAGAAGACCTGAAGTTTGCAAAACACAGAGCCAGCTCAGCCCCAAAGAAACAGAAGCCTGGACTCACAGCCAAGGTGAAGTCTCTGCAACAGGAGATGAGAGAGCTGGAGCTGCAGAGGATGGTTATCCTGGAGGGCAGCGATGTCTTCAGGGAAAAGCTGCTGAATGAGGACAGATTTGCCAAAATGAAGTCCCCCAAAAAAGAGGAGGATGAGAGTGATTGCTCAGCAGATGAAGAGAGCAGTGGTGATGATGATGATTATGATGATGATGACCAGCAAGACATGGAAGCTGAATCAGCTGAGGTCTCTGTGGCAGCAAGCGGGGAAGCTGAATCACAGCCAGTACAGAGTGTGCAGAGTGTGAACACATCCTAAGCCAGCATTCCTGCAGCACAGGTGGCGCTACCATCATCCGATGAAAGTGCTGGTGAGGAGGAGGATGGCGGAGGTGCGCTTATGGCCCAAATTGTCAGCATGGAGTCCCCGATGCACCTGGATAATTTCAGTTTTGGAGAGGACTTGGGTGAAGATAAAGTTGCTAAGAAGAAAAGACCAAAAAAACCATCACAGCAAGTAAATCTTGTTTATGTTCCTTTTGTGCCCTCTGAGCCGACTGCAAAGTCAGTTCAGGAAGCAGCCCCCGGCAATCTGCCAGTCTCTGCTTCTACAAATGTGGAGCGGGGCCAGAACACTGAGAAGAAAACAGTAAAGATGGCGGAGAGCACCAGCCCCACTTGTCAAGGTAGTGAGGCTGGTGCAAGTGTAGGGGCGGCCGAGGGGCCGGACAAGGTGGCATGCCTCCAACCAGGGGGCTTTGGTGGTGGATGGCAACCCTCTGCAGGTGAGGGGGGGAGTGCCCGGGCACCAAGGGCAGATGTGGAGCTCGGGCGGCCAGGCAGCAGTGGAGACAAGGGAGCAGGCGGCTCCCATAGCGGGTCTGGCGCTGAGAGATGCTCCTCTGCAGGCGGAGGGGGGAGTGTCCAGGCGTCTGGTGCGACGCTCTCGGCTGCTTCATTCGCGGTGCCTGTCCCTGCTCAGTGGCAGCGCTGCGGTGGGGCTGTTGGGGGCGGAGCTAAAGACAAAGTAAAAACTGTTGGCGTTTCACAAGAAAACACCTTGGCAGCTACCGGGCTGGTACAACAGGAACATGGACATGACAATAGTGCGGATTATACAAACCTAGCAATGCTGCTGGCTGTTAAAGAAATTGAAGCAGGGGTATTGGCTGAGGCTGAGGGCAAACACAGTGACAATGTAGCTTCCTCCCAAATTCTCAAAGGGAGGACTGCTGCAAAGTCCTATGAGCCCAAGGATGCCAGCGTGACAGCCAGCAGCAGCAGAAATATATTAAAACCAGCCAGATTACACCCGGGTCAGTCCAGTACAGCTAGGCAGGAGGAGATTACTTCCAGTGTTGTGTCCACTGATGGTTCCTATTCTGCAAATGTAAATGTTATTTCTGCTAATGTTTCTGTCGGGTGGGAGTGGTCCGGCTGCCCCCCCAGTGGTGTCCGCTCCTTCTAGGAGCTATGCAAATGTCACTGCTGGGGGTCCTAGGGGATCCTCATCTCTAAACCCTGGGGAAGGTAACTTACAACGACGCCTCCTGGAGGCTTTGCGTAAAGGGGATAGAACGTTTCAAGTAGAGGGGCGGGAGGTCGACCTGTCCTTCTATATAGAAAGACATGGGCTTGGGGCTTTCCGAGAGCAAAATGGGGAGGTAACCTGGTCCCTCCCTACAAATGGGCAGGAGGTAGGCCGCAGGAACGTGGTCCGTCTGGTATGGAGAGGCAGTGATGCGTGCCCATCCAGGGCAAAGGTGGTGGAGCTTCTCTTCCAGATGAGATTAAGGGCAAATGACATCTTTGGCCTGATCCATCCCTACGGTACCTCTGAATTCGACATCAGCTTTGTGAAGCCAGAGGGACTTGAGCTCTTCTGGTCCAACCACGAGCTGGTGAAGGATGAGCCCATGTGGCGGGATACCGCCTTTACAGCGAAATCCCGTCAGAGTTCTGTCAAGAAAGTGACCGTTCTGACGCGTAACGAGTCACTTTCTTGCTATGACATCATGACCTGGCTAGGCAGGTTTGGGGAAGTGACGGATGTCCCCAAGAAAAATCTGGATGAGCATGGCATATGGTCTGGGGCCTGGACGCTTTCCGTCCGTCTCCGACGTTCAGGAAACACTGTCACACACATACCATCGGCTGCTTTCTTGGGTCGCGACAGTCCAAGTCTTTTACCAGGGACAGCCGAAGCTGTGCCACAAGTGTGGTGATCCCACCCACTTTAGCGCAAATTGTACTAAGCTGATTTGCGCACTATGCGGTGCGGAGGGTCATCTGGCTGCCAGCTGTGGCCGGATTCGCTGTAACCTGTGTGGTGACCTTGGTCACCCGTTTAGCCGGTGTCCCCGCTCATTTTCCAATGCTGTGGCCGCTCAGGATGGGGAGAGCCTCGAGATTGCCTCACCTGGGGAGGGAACCAGCAGAGGAGAAGGGGCACCAGGGCCAGTGAAGAAGGTGAAAAACAAGAGCCCCTCTAAGCTCAGGCAAAAGGAGAAGCGCAGAAGGAGCAGGGACCTTGGAAGTTCACTGGTAGCAGGAGTAGTCAGTGGTCCTGCTCCTGGCGCTGGATCAGAGAGAACAGCTGAGGCTCTGGGGGATACCGAGTTAGGCGAAAAGATGAGGAGACTTCGTAAGGAAGAAGCCAAGAGGGCCGTTTCCTCAAGTTCCTCCCAATATGAAAGTTTGGATGAGGATGGTGGGAAATGGCAAGATGAAAGACCTTAGTGTGGCAAAAGGAGGCAGGGTAAAGGGAAGTCTGGTGCTTCCTCTAAATCCTCCTCTGGTGTTACGGGCCATGTGTCTAAGGAAGACCCGACTAACCCCCCTCTGATCGTTCTATCCAATAGGTACCAGACCCTTGGAGAAGGGGGTATGGAGTTGGAGGAGCTTCCAGGGAGCGCCGAGCCTGCTCCTCTAGAGGCAGTTTCCTCAGGAGGTCAGGTGGCCCCAGGGTCTGGAGATGAGGATCCAGGGATGGATTTGTCTACATCCTTAAAAAGGATTAAAGAAAAGTCTAAAGGGTCATCCTCTGATGGGGAGGGGGGTAAGAAGAAAGGGAAAAAGTAAATAAGTAAGGCTGTTTAACTCAATCACTCAGGATGGCGGCACTCACCCCATTGACTCTGGCATCCATTAACTGTGCCAGCATTAAGTCGGATACGGCTAGATTTGCAGCCTTTGATTTTCTCGGTCGTATTAACGCCGACATTTTGTTTTTGCAGGAGACCATGTTGACAAATCAAGCCTTGCTAGTAAAAGCCAAGCGAGAGTGGAGGCATGGGCCTTCACACTGGTCTCTTGCGGCTGAGCCGTATAGTGGGGTGGCGGTCCTTTTTATCGCTCCTGTAGAATGCAGACGGGTTATTGAGTTAGAAATGGGGAGGTGCCTGATCTTGAATGTCCTCATGAAGGGGCAAGAGCTCAGGCTCATTAACATCTATGCCCCACAGACTAAGTGGGACCGTAAAAGCCTTGTTATGAGGATTAAGCCCTTTCTTTTTACGAGTCGGCAGGTGGTCTTTGGTGGAGACTTCAATACTATCACGAGGTCTCAGGACAGGAGAGGCGCCAAAGACAAGCTGGCTTATGATAGCATGGCCCTGATTAGTATAATTAGGGAAGCTCGCCTAGAGGATGCCCACATCCGGACCCCCTCGGGCCAGACAGGTTTCACCTATCATCGAGGTAGCTGCAGGTCTAGATTAGACAGGTTTTATTTAAAGGAGGAAGCCGTCTCTTCCGCAGTGTCCGTGGTTGAGGTGGAGTTCTCCGACCACTGTCTGATTTTGTTTTCCCTGAATGTTTCAGAGACCCCCCGGATGGGTAGAGGCTACTGGAGGCTGAATTCGTCCCTCCTGGAAGAAGCAGAGGTAAGACAGTCCTTTGAGGATTTTCTTCAGAGTCAGGTACCTCTACTGGGCCTATGTAGTAGTAAGTCAGAGTGGTGGGAGATATTCAAGAAGCGGGTTGCGAGGTTCTTCCGCCAGCTCTCAAGCCTCAGGTCCCTGAATAGGTATCGTGTGTATCAGGGCCTGAGGAGGAAACTCGAGCATCTCGTCTTGACTGGAGGTAGTAGAGAGGAGATCTCCAGAGTGAAAGCCTTGCTCATGAGGTGTCAGTATGATAGGCACGCATCTTTGGTTTTTGAGAGGGATTTCGGGAGGTACCGCTCACCCGACCCCTACAGAAACTGTAAGATGTCAGTGAATAGTAAGATCGTGACTGGACTGGTTGATAGTACGGGATCCCTGAACAGGTCCAGATCAGGGATCCTGGAGGTCGTCAGATCCTTTTACTCACACCTCTTGGGGAGGAAGGATCTAGATCGGGATGTAATATCGGGTTTCCTGGCTGAAACCATTCCTGAGCCAGGGGTAGACCCCTCTCTTGATGTTTTGGCAGAAGAGATCAGGGAAGAGAAAGTTGGACTGGCGATTGAAGGGCTTGCCCTGATGAAGTCACCAGGTCCAGATGGCTTAACATCTGAGTGGTATAAGACCTTCAGGGACCTCTTGGTTCCCCTCTTGGCCGAGGTCTTCAATGAGTGTCTTTCCTCGGGCACTCTGCCGAGGTCAATGAGGAGGTCAGCCCTGATTCTTCTGTCAAAGGGTAAAGATTCGAGCCGCATTGAGAATTGGAGGCCCATAGCTCTTCTCAATGCGGACAGGAAGATTCTGGCCAAGATACTGTTTAATCGGCTGGTGAAGTTTGCACCCCGGCTCTTTTCGGAGGCTCAGCACTGCTCTGTTCCAGGCCGAAGCACCTTAAGTGCTGTCCTTAGTGTCAGGGAGGCAGTGGAGCGGAGTAGTGCGGGTCTTTGGAAGGGGTACTTGCTGTCCCTGGATCAGGCCAAAGCATTTGATCGGGTGAACCACGAGTACCTCTGGTCTGTCCTGAGATATGGCCTGCCAGATACCTTTGTTAATTGGCTTAAGATCTTGTATGCAGGGGCAAAGATTTTCCCGCTGGTGAACGGTTGGTCTGGCCGCTCTTTTGAGGTTGGGTCTGGTGTTCGCCAGGGCTGTCCTTTGAGCCCACTGTTGTATGTGTTCGCGATCGACCCTTTCCTTAGGAGGGTTGGTTGTGGACCGTTGGCAGGGGTTGGGATGAGCCTGGAGGAGCCGGAAGCCACCCTGAGAGTGGTAGCGTACGCTGATGATGTCACTATCTTCGTGTCCTCGAGAGAGGAGGTCGATATGGTGATGTCGAAGGTGGACCGCTACTCAGAGGAATCTGGGTCCAGCATCAACCAGGATAAGTGCGAAAGTCTCTGGCTGGGAGGGGGAGATCCCGAGTTTGATCTCCTGGACACCCTTCCAGAGCCCCAAGACTCGGCAAAAATCCTAGGCATTACATTCGGCCAGGGTGATTACCCCACTAAAAACTGGGATGGTAGGCTCCAGAATGCCACTCAGAGGGTGGACCAGTGGAAGGGTTGGTCTTTGACTCTCAGGGAAAGGGTACACCTGATCAAATCGTGCCTGCTCTCTTTGTTTATCTACCTGGGCAGTGTATGTATCTTGCCAGAGGCTTCCTATACTAGGATCTACAGCCTGTTCTTCCAGCTGTTATGGGGGAATAGGCCGAACCTGGTCAAGAGAGAGGTTACGTACCGCACAAGGAGACTTGGGGGTTTGTCTATGGTGAACCCAGTGGTGGTGTTAGTGAACACCTTCTTGAAAGCTAACATCGCAAACCTCTCGAAGGAGAGGGCTCCTCCGTGGGTATTCTCCTGTAGGGAATGGTTTCGGCCTTTCTTCCAGGAATGGGAGACAGGAGGGCGAGTGAAGGACCTTTGTACGCCCCATGGATATCTTCCGGCTTACGCTACCCCGACTCTGAAGATGATACGTCGGTGGGGTCTGGGAATGTGGGAGATCAGGACTCAGTCAAGGAAGTTCCTTGACCAAAGGGTTCTGTTGACCCATTTCCAGAAGCCTCTGGCTCTCAGGGATTGCCCAGGTCGGGATCGGGAAAGGTTATAAATTATGGTACCCGGTCTGCCATACTCCGATCCCGGTGGGGGGCTAAGCATGACACGTTAGCTTTTTGTTTTCTATCAAGTAATAAACTGTAAAGGGCTTACAGGCTACCAAACTTGAGCCTTGCTGTTATGTCATAATGTGTTGGTGTTACGGGATATTGTTATGGTGCATATTTTATTTTTAGGTAGTTTGGTAAGTTGAGGGCTGGATAAGCCTTATGGACAATTATAGTTATTGTATAAGTTCTGGGGTATAGGATAGGTTGGGTGGGGTGATGGGGGGAGGTGGGGGTTGTGTGCTTTTTCCCTGGATGGGTACTTGGAGTTCTGGCATGGGTCACTGAGAGACAAGAACTGAACTCAAGGACCCAGACTCATGTCCAGATTTGAGGTGTGGGAAGTGGGGCTTATATTTAGAATATGGTTGCTGTAATTTTATGATTTGTATTATTATTTTTATTGTAGTATTATTATTATTATTATTATTATTATTATATATTATTTTTGCATTACTATTATTATTATTATTTATTTATTTGTGTCTTATAAGGCAGCCGGACCTCATATTCTTAAGTTGGTACTGGGATCTTTTTACAACTGTTAAAGTTGTATAGTGTGTGTGTGGTGGTTGGACGGGAGTTATGTATCTGAAAAAAGGGGGGGGGCTTGTGGAGCTTGGTGGGTGAATTACGCTGGTGTGTGTGTGTGTGGGAGGGGGCTTTGTGTGTTGGGTTTGCAGGGTAAGGTGTGTGTGTGTGTGTCCGTGTTTATAATTTAAAATAAATAAATAAAAAATATATAGAAAAAATAAAATAAAAAAAAGTCCAGATTAGGACTGTGTTAGGTTACAGCCGAGAATGGCTCAGAAGAGCATGTTATAGATTTTTGGTTTTGGTCTAGACAGAGTGTCTTTATTATATTATTTCTCTGAGGTGTGAGTGTGGGGTAGGTAGTAGCGGTGGTGGGGTAGTAATACTACTACTATGGGTAAGTTGGGGGGGGGGGGGTTAGTGTTTTATTATGAAGCTGGACTGGCCGGGTGAGGCAGGTGTGAGGGATGATTTCCTTATAGAAAATATTATTATTTCAGAATTTATTGATTTGTTGTTTTTGTTATAAGCAGAAAGCTTTGTGTTTGTTTTTGTTATGGCTGATGGAGCCGCGTTTATGTTTATGTAGTTATACTTGTTAAGTTTTATATTTTTCTAATAAAAAGAATTACAGCATGTAACTCAGGATCAGTAATGTAATGTATGTACACAGTGACCCCACCAGCAGAATAGTGAGTACAGCTCTAGAGTATAATACAGGATGTAACTCAGGATGAGTACAGGATAAGTAATGTAATGTATGTACACAGTGACCCCACCAGCAGAATAGTGAGTGCAGCTTTTTGGTATAATACAGGATGTAACTCAGGATCAGTACAGGATAAGTAATGTAATGTATGTACACGGTGACCTCACCAGCAGAATAGTGAGTGCAGCTCTAGAGGATAATACAGGATGTAACTCAGGATCAGTACAGGATAAGTAATGTAATGTATGTACACAGTGACCTCACCAGCAGAATAGTGAGTGCAGCTCTGAAGTATAATACAGGATGTAACTCAGGATCAGTAATGTAATGTATGTACACAGTGACCCCACCAGCAGAATAGTGAGTGCAGCTTTTTGGTATAATACAGGATGTAACTCAGGATCAGTACAGGATAAGTAATGTATACACATAGTTACCCCACCAGCAGAATCCCTTGGGCTATGTATTCTACCACCACAGTTACATTATGGTATATGTATTGTATATAGACAAGATAGGTGAGATAAGAATAAGCCATTTTCTTGGATATTAAGGATTACATCCTTGCAGGTTCAGCAGTGCGGTGGACAATGAACCATTGGGGCATGAAGGTGGAGGATCTGGTGGATACCTAGAACATATATTCAGATACGCGGCACAAGAACTCTTTGGCCTCCATGTGGATGAGATAAAGTACAAACCTCTAAAGTAAGAGCCTCTAGTATCATCTGTCTATAAGTGTTATTGGTGGGGGCAGGTAGTGGTGACCACCCCTGTTGTTGCTGTTGAATACTTTTACCCATAGAGATGCTTTACTCCTTCTAGGAACAAAGACTTTCAAGAGGTGACGCTGGAGAGAGACGGGGAGGTGCTGCTGCAGTTCGCACTGGCTTATGGCTTCCGGAATATTCAGAATCTGATGCAGAAGCTAAAAAGAGGACGGTGTGCCTATCACTATGTGGAGGTGATGGCCTGTCCTTCAGGTATCGTCTCCATCTCAGAGGGCCACCAGCCTCAAAGCAATGTTTATTATAGATAATAGGCGCAAAATCATGGCTGTCCAACCTGTGCCTGTGGCAAATTCTAATCCTGCTTGAAAAATCAAATCTTTGTCTGGCCAAGCAAGATGGGAATTGTAGAGTTGCAACAGCTGGAGAACCACAGGTTGGACACCACTAAATCTTCATAGCAGGTGTCAGGTTCTAGCTGCTACTTCGCTTTATGACATGGATGGGTTCTAGTTGTTACCTCGCTTTATGCCATTTGGGGGGGGGGGGGGTAGCTGCCATTTCACTGTATGGCACACCTGGCTTCTTGGTAATACCTCACTCTTTGGGATGATCCAGCTATTTTGCAGCAAGGATATGCACCTAGGGCACAGTTCTTGGCAGGAGCGGTACAGACATTTGCCTCCAGATAACTGAGGTTATTTCTATTTCAGGCTGTCTGAATGGAGGAGGCCAAATCCGAGCAGAAGGAGAAGCCGGCAAGGACTTACTACAAAGGGTGGAGCAGCTCTACACGTCTGTCAGGACGGAATCACCGGAGCAGAATGCCATAGTGAAGGAGCTGTATGAGCGGTGGCTGGGAGGGCAGGACGGCCCCGGGGTGAGGGGGGCGCTGCACACACAGTACCACGCCGTAGAGAAGATCACCTCTGGCCTCAGTATAAAATGGTGATTTACAGACATCAATGACATTTCAAGTTAAAAATCAGGATGATATTAGAATTCATATTTATCCCGTGTAACCGCATGGGACAGGACTGCCTTAATGGAATGAATTGTCGGAGGTGGTTGAGTATGTACAGCCGCCTCATCCCACCACAATGCTCTTGTAACCACAGCCTTTCTTTTTCTCCTCACATAAATGTAAGAATATTACAGTCTCCAGTGTCCGGGGGATACTAGACCCAGTACTGGCAGCATTTTATTAAACTTTTTACCTTGAAAATCCAGATAGAATCAGTATATTTTCTGATGGACCCATGAAGAATTCTATACCCATTGGTTCCTACTATTGTAGATTATTTATTCTATTGTTCTCTATTATCACTAATTTTAGGATGGGAAGAGACCTGTATTATTCTTTAAAGAAGCACATACATGTTCAATAGCTGTCGGCCAAATGTTCATTCGGTGGACTTCTATCTCACCCAATCCTGTTAGATATGTTCATGTGTTCTGCATGGTGAGAGGAGGGGTAAGCCGCTGTCAGACACCTCTGGCTGTGGCTTTTCTCTCTAAAACAATAGAAGCAGCAATTGTAGGAACTGCTTAAGTCGTGAAGGTGGCTTAGATATAGCAACAAGAATGTATACATTTATATACTTAATATACCTAATTCCTCGACTACGAACGAGTCATTAGTGTTTACAGACTGGATGTAGACCACAGTGACACATGTAGATGGAAGAAGGTATTACGTGGTAATGTATTCATGCTTAAAGGGGTTGTTGTCCAAGATTAGAATAATGGCTGCTTTCTTCAGAAATAGCACCACAATTGTCCACTGATTCTGTGTGGTATTGCCAATCAGTGAATGGAACGAAGTTGTAATACCACAAACAGCCATAAGACAGGGTGGCACTGTTTTTATTTTTTGAAGATACTGGCTTTGTTTTTGTTTTTTTAATCTGGGACAACCATTTTTAAAGGAGTTGTACCAGGATAGAAAAACATAGCTGCTTTCTTCTCTAATCCATACAACCATTGTCCTAGGTTTGTATCTAACATTGCAGCTCATCGTTATTCATGTCAGTACTACAGTACCAGATTCTGCAAGAATCAGCCATATTTGTCTAATCTTATACAACTCCATAATCCCTCTGCTGTACATTTACAGCAGTGACTCAATAAAGTGTGTGAAATAGGTTCAGGAGGTGTTTCTGCTCCATACACAGTATATTACAGCTGATACTCTCTTTTAACAGCTGGGAGCAGAGGTAACTCTGCTTGCAGCCACTTAGATGTCATTGTCAGTAGTGGCTGCAGTTTCTAAGTGGTTACTCAGTCACCCCATTTACACCCTGTGATAAGATTGCAGGGTGATTATGGGTTGACATGGCACTCAAGGTCTTAAAGAAGGCCTACTGGTCTCCTTTCATAGTTTCCCTTTAAGCCTCTAATAGTCGTACTATCGGCAGGTTAGAAGCATCTAACAAGCTGATATGTCCCTATAGCACACAGGGCGCTGTGGATGAGGGTACGTTTCTTACCTTGATCCTTGCGGCAGTTTGCGGGACCTTTGTAGTTTACTAGATATGTATGAGGTGGTTTAGTCCACTGGGGGCTGGTCTGTCCTGGCCAGCCTGCCCCTTATTGCTGGTTTTACTCACCTGAATCCTGATAAAGTATTTAAAAGAAATGGGTATCAGACAGCTATCAACATAAAGTGAAAAAATAACTTGTCCTGTCCTTAGTGTGTGGTACTACAGCCTGACTCCATTCACTTCACTGGAACTGAGATGCAATATCTCACACACAAACTGAAGACACAAGTGGTGCTGTTTCTGGAAGAAAGTTATACTTTTTTAGTCCTGGATTATCCTTTTAGTTGGTTCCAGCAGCTTCTCCTCTAGGCAGCAGTTGGTTCTTGTTTAATGCATAGAGTGATTTGTGTTTGTATTATTTTTTTTTCTTTTCTTTTCTACTAATACTTTGTGTCCAAAATGTGGTTTTAATTGTAAATGTAACCTTGAACTTCATTTCACTTTTTTAAAGGGAACCTGTCACCCCCCGTGCCGGGGTGACAGGCTCCCGACCCCCGTTAGAGCCCCCTATACTTACCTAATCCCGCTGGGTCCCGCTTCTGGAGGTGGTCAGGTGATGAAGATCTCAGCCGCTGCAGCCCGGCGCTCGCACTGAGAGATGAGTCTAACGCTCATAGAGAATGACGGAGCGCTGGACTCTCCTGTCATTCTCTATGGGTGTTGGACTCATCTCTCAGCGTGCGCGCCTGGCTGCAGCGGCTGAGATCCTCATCACCCGACCACCTCCAGAAGCGGGATTAGGTGAGTATAGGGGGCATTAACGGGGGGTCGGGAGCCTGTCACCCCGGCACGGGGGGTGACAGGTTCCCTTTAAGCTAATAAGTTTCTAACTAGAGATGAGCGAACCTCAAGCACGCACTGGTTTGTCTGAACCCGAACGCTCAGCATTGGATTACCGGCGGCTGAAAAAATGGGATGTAGCCCTAAGGCTGTCTGTCAATAGAGATTGTTTATCGTTAACCTGAAATCCACCATATCACACAGAATGATGGTCGTTAGATATGATCGTTACTATGATCGTTTATTCCTTCTGATCCCAGCAAAGCAATGAACAATGTGCAATTACACTGAACGAATGTGGAATTACAGCGAACGATTAACGATAATTTTAGGTTAAGATGTAAATCGACGAAATATACGAACAATTTTTTATCGTTGCCTGCAATTACGCAGAAAGATTATCATTTAAATTTGAACGATATAGCGATTTTTCGCACGATAATCGTCCCGTGTAATAGGGCCCTTTATTATGAAGTTCTACAAATCCATCTAAAACTTTAATCACTTGTCTGTTCTGGCTTTACTTCTATTTTAAACACGACTATAGTAATGTACTTATATAACAATGAAATTAACCCCTTATTGGCTAATACAAGATGTTGTTCCTGCCTCCTTTCTTTATCAATCATTGCACTTTGGGAGTCAACACCTCCAACCTTCCAAATCATAGTTTTCAGGTGGATGTCTATAGTGTGTGTAACAAGTGCTCTTCAGCTCCCTGACTACCTCCGATTGTGTAACGATCTGTTTCTCGTGTCTGTTGTTATTGTTTCTGAGTTGTTTGTAAACAATAAAATATTTGAATTTCTTTCCTTGTGCAACTGTTCCATCTATAGAACATTACTGTGTCCTGTACGACATATCGGACCAGCACAACCCATACGTCGGATAGATACTGACACAGTACACAAATGCTGCACACACATCCTGAGACCAGTTAGAACGACCTCCAAAACACAACTTTATCAGCACCCTTTAGTAGTCTGAGGCCTTATGCACAAGTCCAGTAGTTTTTTCATGTCCGTAGATTCCTCCCGCTATCCACCCATACAATCCACTAAAAGCTACGGATTGGGAATCAGTATTTCCATAAATCCGTTTCTTTTAGAAACCTAACCTTTCAACATGTGGCTAATGACTTGTCCTTATTTTTTTTACGGAAATACGGATGCCAGAAGGTTACAATCCGATTTCTACGAGAGAATGTGCCAAAAAAATGTGGGTTTTCTTTAGGATTGGTTTGCGTCCTTGTGATCTTCTGATCGTGTGAATAGCCCAATAGACATCAATGTGCAGATTTCGCAGCTCGCAGCCACACACATCTCCGGTGGTCCCGTAGGCTTCATTCTATGGTTTGGCAGATTCCACTGTCTGCCCGATGAACGAGCGGGTTCATTCTTTGAGCGGACTCTGCCAAACCATAGGATGAAGCCTATGGGACCAGCAGAGATGCGTGCGGCAGGGGATCTACTGGGATTCCGTAGTGTGGACATACCCTAATGAAGGATCCAGCCTGTGCATGCAAAGGCTTGAAGAGTTGTCATTTCCATCCGGTGACTTCAAAAACAATAGCGGCATATTGTACATACACACTGCATCCACATAACACTAGGTGTTAGTGTGTGTGCGCCCATGCCTTAGTATAGGGACATTAGATTTCCAGGGATTTATTATGATCACCATATTTAGGATTAAGAAGGAATTTTCCCCCCTGATGAGACAATTGGCCCACAGGGGGTTTTCGTCTTTTTCTGGATCAACAAGCCCATAAACCGGTTTAAGCAATAATTTACAAATCCACACACAGATCTATTGGTTGTCCATGTGATGGTATATTCCCCTCCATATCTTATTCTTTCAGGCAGTGTCCATGTTTTCCAACACATGTAAGATCGCTGGCTAACACCTTAATGGTCGTCCATTCTCATGTAAATAATGGGGGTTTTTTTTCCCCACAGAAGAGTCAGATGTAAAGCCTGAATATGGTGTGAACAGGAGCCTGAAGGAGTCCCTGATAGTAAGCTGATCACTTTGTATTCTGAGGAGCGTAAATTCTCCTCACAGCGCCTCTAGGGGGAAAATGAAGTATTACACTGGGCTTTCTATATAAAGTATGGAAGTGTTGGGTCCTCCAAGGCAAGAGATGCTGCTAGTAGCCCCGTTTTATTCTGGCTAATTGCGGAGGACCCCTCCTCTTTATAACTTCCCTAAATATGGCATTTTCCCCGACAATATACATACAGTATGGTTCCTATAGTGGAGGAATTAATACATGAAGCAATGATGGAAAATTAAAGGCTTTTATTGTGAAAATGAACATTATTTACATTATTGTTCTCAGGTTACACACCTGTAACGGTAAAATCCTCCCTGAAGAGGAACGGATACATACACTAACTATACATGCATGTTACATACTGGGGGGAAGGTTTATGTAAAGGTTCCCCATGCCTGATGTAAACAAAGCTTAATCATTGTACAATGAAGGCCCTGTTCACACGTTCCTGTTGTGTTGCAGTAATGTGTTTTTTTTGTGCAATTTTCTAAAACCGCAACGAAAAGGGCAATGTGTGATCACAGCTAAAAAGTCATGCAATTGGCAATGCAACCTGGACAATCACCTGTTCACCAGACACCCGCCCACTACAAATCACTAGTACATAATCCCAAACACACACACCGCTGTAGTTTTAGTCCTGCCATCAAAAGACCTGAGTTGTTTGAGACAGAGTGGGACAGATTTATCTGACAGATTTTTGAATCCAAAGCCAGGAATGGGTTTGAAAAGAGGAGAAATCTCAGTCCTTTCCTTTATGACCTGTTCCTGGCTTTGGCTTCAAAAATCTGTCAGATAAATCTGTCTATGTAAACGCACCATTTGGTTGCTCCATAGATCTTGGATGCTAAAGCGGGAAGGTGCGGGCCAGTACCGGGAACTCCTGGCGCCAAACCTATTTAAATCTTCCTGCGACTGTGTCAGTACATTAGTGGGGAGATTTGAATGGGTTTGGAGCTGCCGACCCCATAATAATACATGCAGGTGGGAGTTCCCCATGCCGGCTCACAGCTTCCTGCTATGTAGCATCTGTAATCTAGGGACAGTGTGCATGCAGCCTTAAGGCTGCGTTAACACTACGTATATTTCAGTCAGTATTGTGGTCCTCATATTGCAACCAAAACCAGGAGTGGATTGAAAACACAGAAAGGCTCTGTTCACACACTGTTGTAATTGAGTGGATGGCCGCCATTTAATAGCAAATATTTGCTGTTATTTTAAAACAACGGCTGTTATATTGAAATAATGGCCGTTATTTACTGTTATATGGCGGCCATCCACTCAATTACAACATTATGTGAACAGATCCTTTCTGTGTTTTCAATCCACTCCTGGTTGAGGTTGCAAAATACTGACTGAAATATACTGTGTGTGAACCCAGCCTTAGCCTGTAGCCTTGTGGTATATCCATCCATAGCATGTCAGGCACCACTCAGCTCTTCAGCTTTATTAATCAGATTTTTCTTTAAAAAAAAAAAAAAAAAAGGCTACATGGTGACAGGTCATGTAACCAGAGATTGCTGTGTCACACCGGGTGGGATCACACTGCGTCACATTGTGGCTATGAGTGACAGCTGAAAGTGGATTTCTTGTAGTAAAGTTGTGGTTGCTGACACTTTTTGGGTTGCAGTGTAACCCCATTTACTTACTTTAAAGGTGAACTCCGGGGGGGGGGGGAAGTGTTGTCAAAAAGTTATACAGATTTTTTTATTTATTTTCTTAGGAGTACCCCTTTAACTGTGGCACAGAGATCTTTGGCTGTCTAAGTTGCCATGTAGCCCCAGCCTTACTGTCATTTACCCTTAAAACATATATCTACCTATGAATAAAGTGCTTCCTGTATGGACATTCATTACATATCACTGGTATAATCTCCATTTACAAGAACATATAAAGTACACTAGTGCTACTTAGAGTTCCTTTACGGCAGGTTTTTTGGGCTCTCCAGCTACTGCAAAATACAACTCCGAAGGTGAGAATTTTATACTGGAGGGCCACAGGATAGGGCCCTGCTTTATCCAGAATGTCTCCAGACACCTTTCCTCCATCATCAGGCATTTATGGTATATTCAGTGACTTTAACAATTGCACCATGTTGCCCTCGTAGTCATTTTGAGGAGGGGGAGGTAATTTTTTTAGAGTAAGCACCAATTTTAGTTGGTTACTATCTGTTGGTTTTCAGATCTATGAAAAGAAATGCCATTGGAATAGCTATTATCCATGTTTCTCCTTAAAGGGGCTCTCTATTTTCTACAATCCCTACAATTTAGAGAGTCCCTTGGGAAGAAGCCAATTAAGAGGAGGATTTCTCCAGCTGTCTTACAGTTATGATGTCCTTTGTTGCCCATAGAAACCAATCACAGCTCAGCTTTCATTTTACCAGGGCTCATCAATATTTAAAAGCTGCCCTGTGATTGGTTGTTATGCGCAACGGAGGTCATTTTTCCTTTAAAGGACAACGATTTTTTGTAAAAGTGGAGGAAAGGGGAAGGCTGAAAGTGATAACGTGCCCTCACCTCCCGGTTCCAGCACTGATGCTGCGTACCACCCCTCCAGTCCCCTGGACGGTTCCTGGTTAGAGAGGGGACCTGGGTCGTGTCAAAGCCGCTCAGCCAGTCAGTGGACCCGCCAGGACCCAGGTCCCCTCTCTAGCCAGGAACTGTCCAGGAAACCGGAGTGATGGTACATGTCATCAGCACTGAAGCCATGGAGTTGAAAACACGTTATTTCTTTTAGCCTCCCCCTCTTCACCACTTTTACAAAAAAAAAAATTAAATTGCCCTGCCCAGAGTTGTCCTTTAAGACTCCCCCATAGTGTTTCATCTGTTGACAAAGCCTGGAAGTAAGTGTTCAATATCCCTACAGCGCCGCCACAGGTGAAACTGATCATTACACAGTTTCCATTCACATCAATGTGTTGTCTGTGCGATGCAGGACAGGGCAGGTCCTCCAGAGTGTGACACGCTCTACGTAATTGTCTCTACTCTATCAACACACAGTGCGTAAGAAAATCTTTTCTAAACAAGACATTCCCTTTAAGTGCTTCAGCATGTTTATAGTTGAGTTTACTATTTACACTTTTAGCACTACAGGTAAAACCTACTGCAGGAGTCTCATCATAGATGGGGTACCATCATTTATATATCACAATAAGATAATGTAGTAGGATTAGAAAAACAGCTGTTTTGTTCCCAGAAACAGCGCCACTCTTGCCTTCAGTTGCTATGTGATATTGCATCTCTGTTCCATTGAAGCGAATGAAGCAGAGTTGTAATACCACACACAACCATGAGAAAAATTGTGGTGCTGTTTATGAAAGAAAGAAGTTGTGTTTTTCTAATCCAGCATTTCCCCTTTAAATATACATGATATAAGGTCATGACTACAGATGAGCGCAACTCAAGCATGCTTGAGTCCGATCGTTTGGTATTTGATTACTGGTGGATAGCGAACAACCGGACTCATACATGCTCGACTTGTGCTATCCCAGTTATGACGTTTATAATATTGGAGGTGTACCCCCATCCAGGATGCTCGGTTCCTAAGCAATGTCTATTTCTGATTGGCCGCTGACTGATTCAGGAGACCCCACTGATAGGCCAGGATCGCTGGGATTGGCAGCCGGTCTTTTGGCTTCTTAAATTCATCTTTTTCTTTTCGTAAAACTCTTGTGACTTCAACCGGGTCTGTTTTCCCTGTGAACTTCTGAACAGATTCTTCCCTGTAAAGTTTCTACACATGTCAGAATATAGCATTGGTCAGACCCCACAAATCGCTGGACTATGCTCATAGCTTAAAGGTACAACTTCATCCATCTTTTCAAGGGTCCTGAATATCAAAACTTTTTAAAGAAGAGAATGCATTACTATGCGGATTTACCGTTCAGGATTGTAAGAAAGCTGAGTGACAGCCCCTATGGGAGCTGTACATGGTAACATCACATAGATGGAAGGTCACATCCAGACTCTGTAAGAGATTTATGCTGTACTATCTCACAGTAGCATAAACTAGTGACCGAGAAGCTGAACAGAATGATGTATCACTTACATTGTTCTGTGCAGCTGATGCTGAGATGTGCATGAGCCTAGTAATCCTGGATATTCATGAGAAGCAGAAAACTCCGCCCACCAGCTGCTGATTGGCAGTTATCTATCCATGCTGTGTATAGGCAGTCACCTGTCAATCAGCAGCTGGAGGGTGGGGGGAGGGGTGTGGCAAGAATCTTATTATATTGCATATTAGGAGAACGGGTGAACAAGATGATGGAAATAATACACTGATCTGGCATTTCACTAGCATTTCTGTCACTATTTTATGCTGCCCCCATTTAAGGCAGCATAACCCTAGTAGTGACAGATTCACTACTATCCAACTATCTGGACACCATGAGTTTGATCCCATATTTGGCACTTATGTACATTGGGTGTCCAGAATGGTTTCCATAAGGGTCCAGACCTTGCTGGAGGTAAACAGCACTCACTAGCTGTTGTTCTCCGCTTTATTCTGTTATCTTAGCCTGTCCTCTATGGTCATCCAAAAACATAAACAATCCCAAATATGACACATAAATACATCATGTGTCTCGGAATGTCTTCATAAAAATCCTAACCTTACTAGACATATACAGGACTCACTCATTTGCTGCTCTTTTCCATTATAAGGGTGATTGTATGTTGCCTGCTCCAGAGCTGGATCAGGTAAAAATCTTTATGTTTCTGTTTCAGGCACACCTGGCAATTTTACAACATGCTCTGCCATAGAGTGAGGTGACTCCACCTCCTACCACTCCCGGGACTCCACCTCCTACCACCCCCGGGACTCCACCTCCTACCACCCCCGGGACTCCACCTCCTACCACCCCCGGGACTCCACCTCCTACCACCCCCGGGACTCCACCTCCTACCAGCTAGGCCATTAGGTATTAATAAGGTTTCCAATGGAATGAACAGTGTGAAAGTGCCGGGGTATAGAGGGTTAATAGCGATTTTTCCCTTAAACAACAAGGCTACGGATTGTCCTTCTGGCCACCCTTGCAACAAATCCAATAAACACACAAATAAACAGAATTTTATATATTCGGGCAGCGCAGGGTAATTTTTCTAGTTATTCACCTTACTCTCATGAAGGGGTTATAGAGAAATTCTTCCTCCAGGCTGGAGGGGACGGTGGGAATGTCATCATCATCTCGGGCCTGGAAAACAACAGATGGATATAAAGTGCCTAGTTAAAGTGTCCCATAAACATGTCAAAGATTGTGGTCATAGTCTGGCAGTGAGAAGCTTCAACAGAACCGGAGTTTCCCCTGTAATTAGTCATTAAAGGGGTTGTATCATGAGCAACAGTCCTGCCTATATGACCTGGTAAGGAATATAGGTATCATAGATGGAAGACCCCATCAACAATCCAAAGTGAAGAGCAATCCAGGTACTGCAACCAAAGCTAGAGTAACGTCTGGCTGCAGCTTCCCTGGGATAATCAGCTACGTATCTGATATGAGTGGCCATAGGGGTTAACTGTAATGGCTCCAACACCCGTCTGCCCTAGTTATATACTATACGTTAGATTAGGTACCCATCCCAGTAATTTACCCACCTTGGCCCAGGCCAGTTTCTCCTTTACATGTTCATTGTCTGGTTCCACCTTCAAGGCAAATTTCAGGTTCCTAACTGTGTATTCGTGTCCACAAAACACTTTCTATGGAGAAAAAAGGAAAAATCTATGGACACTCTGGGACGCGTCTTTACAAGGAACACTGCCTCCTGAGAAGAGGCCTATTTGTATAGTCTTTACATTACATTACTTATCCTGAGTTACATCCTGTATTATACTCCAGAGCTGTAATCACTATTCTGCTGGTGGGGTCACTGTGTACATACATTACATTACTTATCCTGAGTTACATCCTGTATTATACTCCAGAGCTGCACTCACTATTCTGCTGGTGGGGTCACTGTGTACATACATTACTTATCCTGTACTGATCCTGAGTTACATCCTGTACTATACTCCAGAGCTGCACTCACTATTCTGCTGGTGGGGTCACTGTGTACATACATTACATTACTTATCCTGAGTTATATCCTGTAATTTACATCAGGGCTTTAGACACAGAACGAGGGGGAATGCTGGAAGAGTTCAGCTCTGGTAGACATACATCGACCCTATGTGACGTACCGTCTCGGGGGGCAGTGAACCCAGAATTTCTATTAGATTTTTGTACATCTGCTCTGCTGTCCCTTCAAAGAACTGTCCACAGCCTCCAACAAACAAGGTGTCACCTGGAGGAAGGAAAAGGACTCAATGTAACAAGCTTTACAACAATAACTGTGCCACTCTGGCTGGGTTCCTTGTTGCTGTCAGAGCATGCTGAGAATTGTAGTTCTGCATCAGCTGGAGCACAGTGCTCTCTAGTATAGGGGCATGACTGCAGATAAGACCTCTGGGATTTATAATAGGTAATAACCATACCGATGACATCACCAAATCACCTGAGAAGAGCGCCGGGGCGTCCGGACACCCATCCTCCCACATGAAGAAGCAGACGTGACCGGACGTGTGACATGGAGTGAAAAGGCATCGGACATTGATATCACCGAACTGTAGAAGACAGAAACTCCCTTCATCTTGTCCTTCTTTCACACGGCTGCAGTTTGTTACAGTGTATCAGGACTGGACTTACCTTTAAGATTTGGTTGTGAACAACTCTATGGGTCAATCCTCCGACGCGCTCATCGGTGCCGTACACCGGCAGCTCGGGGAACTGCTGTACAAGCTCTGCGTTTCCCCTGGAATGGTCCCTATAAAGAAGAGCAAGATGGTATTGCTGTATGTAGAGTGGAGCTCTATGGGGCGGCTCCAGCTCCCTGCACAGAGGGTGGTCAGGCCCCTTAAAATAGCCCCGCGGCCCCTTCTAGAGGTCGGACTCCCACCATAATAAAGTGATGGCATATGCTCATACTTACAGATGGTGGTGTGTGGTTAGTATGGCTTTCAGGTTCACATTCTCCTTCCGCACAATGTCCAGTAGCTGCAGATAAAGCGAGAAGGTATCAGTATCCGGGAAATCCCTTATGCTTCCCTATAGACAGATGAACATCACACACAATCCTACAATCTACAAGTTTATATAAGTCTTAAAGGGGCAATCAGCAGGTTAGCTGAATTGAACTTGCTGATAGCCCCCTATTACGCATGGGGCGCTGAGGAGGAAGGTACGTCTCTTAGCTCCTTAGAGGGCTTTCGGGACATGTCAGGATTTGTCATTTTGCAGCAGCTGGAAAGCACTGATCTACAGCAAGAGTCATAAGTCACCAGATGGATGTTAAGCCATGCTGGGATTTGTAGTTCTGCAGCAGTTGGGAAGCACTTATCTAAACCATTAGTCTCCAATTTAATGATCCCCAGGGGGCTGTCAGGGCATGCTGGGATTTGAAGTTCTACAACAGCAGGAATGCCCCAAGTTGGGGATCATTGCTTTCAGACTTTTACCTCCAATAAGCAACCACTGAGGTTGGTGCGTTCACACGTACAGGATCTGCAGCAGATTTGAAGTTGCAGATTCAAGACAAATCCAATCTGGACCATGAAATCTGCTGCAGATCCTGTACATGTGAACGCACCCTTAAAGTATCAGGTCTATACAGGTTTTAAAGTGATATTGCCCCCCCCCCTCCTTACTTTATGTGCCGTTCTCCGCCCCATCCACAAGCTTAGATGCTGCATTAGATATATACCTGTATACAACGTGTCTGGGTCTTCTTTCTTCATTTCATCGGTGGGCAGTGTTACCTAGATGCAGCTTCACAGCAGTGACGCCCCAAGTTCCCAGGAGACATGGGGCCCAATTGCCATGAAGCCTCGCCTAGGTGACACTGTCCACCCTACATAACGGCACATAGAGTAAGGTGGTGTCAGTATCACTTTAAGCCCCGAAATGCAAAGTATTAAAAAGGTTCCCTTTCAATGACAGCAAGCAGAGATCTTGTTAAAGGAGTATTCCACTCAAACATAACATTTCATATGTTGCTGCCCATGGTGAGACCAACAATTCCTTCCATACTTGTTATTATCCAGTTTCCTTCCCCCTTTCTGCTGAAGACACACAAATCTGTGTGTGAGCATTTCTCTCTGTCTCCCCCTCCCTAATGTAAATAAGTCCCTGGCAGGCTTTATCTGCAACATTGTAGCTTCTTTGTAATGCTGGGAGGGTTATTATGAGGTCATGTTGTTGATGAACTCACTGTGATTAATCCTCCTAGCATTACAAAGAAGATACAGCGTTGCAGATAAAGCCTGCCAGGGACTTGTTTACATCCGTCTCAGAAGGGAGGGGGGAGATTTTTGTGTCTTCAACAGAAAGCAGCAGCTGAGAACAGGGGGAAGGAGACTGAATAGATAATAACAAGTATGGAAGGAAATGTTTCACCATGGGCAGCAACATAGCAAAAGTTATGTTTGTGTGGAATACCCCTTCAATAATAAAGAACTGAACATTTACATTATCCAATAATGAATTCACATAGAGGTGGAAACCCTTCTGACCCTACATTGCAAACAGGATACAACGATATATAGCAGACAGCATACAACCGTATATAGCACACAGGATACAACGATATATAGCAGACAGCATACAACCGTATATAGCAAACAGGATACAACGTTACATAGCAGACAGCATACAACCGTATATAGAAACCAGAATACAACGTTACATAGCAGACAGCATACAACCGTATATAGCAAACAGGATACAACGGTACATAGCAGACAGCATACAACCATATATAGCAAACATGATACAACGGTATATAGCAAACAGGATACAACGGTACATAGCAGACAGCATACAACCGTATATAGCAAACAGGATACAACTGTATATCGCAGACAGCATACAACCGTATATAGCAAACAGAATACAACTGTATATCGCAGACAGCATACAACTGTATATAGCAAACAGGATACAACTGTATATAGCAGACAGCATACAACCATATATAGCAGACAGCATACAGTAAAGATCATGTGACCATGGAGAGATGAGACTTTCCTTACTTTTTTAGCCACAGATGCGTCGACAGCAATAGCGTCCCTCGTGCGCTCCTCTATAACCAGGTACATGTAGTTATCGTCCAAGACGGATATAACCTTCACCTTCATGGTCCATCCAGCTGGAGTAGAAAACATATCACATTATATGGAGCACATACAGGGCAGTATTATCACAGGGAGCTACTATGCATCCTCATACAAGGTCCCCAGAGCAACATTGCCATTAGCAGAGCAGAGATCAGGAGGGGGGGGGGGGGGGGGGGGTCTCAGTAGTGCAGCCTCACTGCACATATCATATCTCAGCCTGAAAGTGAGATGTTACCTGATGGGTCAGTTCCATTGTGTTATCACATTCATGCTGGGAGGTCGGTGGAGCTTATCCTGTGTATAGTCTATAAACCACAATTTAACATCACATAGACAGCGATCCCCATCCTCCAACTGTGGTAACTACAACTCCCAGCATCTATCAGTGACTCTGCAACTGGTGCACAACTACAACTCCCAGCATGCCCTGACAGCCTGTGACTCTACAGCTGGTGCACAACTACAACTCCCAGCATGCACTGACAACAGGTGACTCTGCAGCTGGTGCACAACTACAATTCCCAGCATGCACTGACAACAGGTGACTCTGCAACTGGTGCACAACTACAACTCCCAGCATGCACTGACAACAGGTGACTCTGCAGCTGGTGCACAACTACAACTCCCAGCATGCCCTGACAACAGGTGACTCTGCAACTGGTGCACAACTACAACTCCCAGCATGCCCTGACAACAGGTGACTCTGCAGCTGGTGCACAACTTCAATTCCCAGCATGCACTTACAACAGGTGACTCTGCAGCTGGTGCACAACTACAACTCCCAGCATGCCCTGACAACAGGTGACTCTGCAACTGGTGCACAACTACAACTCCCAGCATGCCCTAACAGCCTGTGACTCTGCAGCTGGTGCACAACTACAACTCCCAGCATGCCCTGACAGCCTGTGACTCTGCAGCTGGTGCACAACTACAACTCCCATCATTCCCTGGCAGCCTGTGACTCTGCAACTGGTGCACAACTACAACTCCCAGCATGCCCTGACAACAGGTGACTCTGCAGCTGGTGCACAACTACAACTCCCAGCAACTTGTGGATCTACAGTTGGAGAACAACCACTCCCGGCATACCCTGACGGCCGGGATACTGGGAGTGATAGTCTGCACTGCGTAGAGATACCCTGCAGTGAGTTATCCATGGAGCCCCTGTGCCTGTCAGTCTGCAGCCACCCCGTGACGTCACCAGTGACCCGCCCCGCCCCCGCCCAGTCACTGGACGCCTAATATACCGGTTACTATGTAGATGGAAGCGGCCGCTGGTCTCTCCTCCCTTTTTCCTTTCCTGGAAGCGGAGCTCCTGGACTTTGAACGCTTTACCCTGCGCTACATCCAGGGATATCGTCACTTTGACAGCTCTAGACAGGAGAAAGCTGATTGGCTGATGAGTAAACGCCCTCTCGGCGTTGATTAATTCCTTATCCGCCATCTTTAATAAGGGCAATCCCCCTTTTCTCCCCTCTTATTATAAACCCTGAGCGGATTTTTCATTATAATGATATAGGCATAACTTACGTACGAGTCCGATATTCTATAATACTATCAGCGCTTCTATTTTAAACAAAGCGACTTAACTTCCTTTGAGGGTATTTTTCCCTCATCACCAATGGACGCGTTTGACGCTCTCCGATTGGTCACTCATCTGACGGATTCCTTTCAGGATTGGCTGCTCTGTGTAGGACGCGTTGACGTCAGACGTTGGTTGGCTGGTTGGCGTAGCGGTATATCGGCCGCTGATTGGCTGGCTGTCAGCAGGTAAAGCAGGCTGTGTGTGCGGGGCCCTCCCCTGCAGTGAGTGCACTGTGCAGCCAGCCCCCTCAGCAGGATGATGTTTGGGTGCAGCAGGAGGCTGTGGTGCGCACTGTCCTTCCTGGGAGCTGCGGCTGGCTGCAGAGTGGGTATGTGTGCACAGGGGGCAGGAGATCCGTGCTGAGCTGGCACTGTGTGGAGAGGTGCATAGTAGTCGGCCAGGGCGGCAGGTATCACCCAGGTCTGGCTCTATCCCAGGGCTGTGCTCCTGTCCAGGGCCTGGTGATGGGATTGGGGAGACATGGCAGCTGTGTCATACAATCCAGGTCCCACAGCAGACAGAGGAAAACTTCTGCAACTTTCTCATCTACTTGTTGTTTCCATAACTCTAAGATCTCTGCTTGCTGTCAGTGAAAGGTGATGCCCTGCTGGCTGATGCACAGGTGGGGTGGGTTCACACTGTGTTTTCCAAGGGGCATCAGAAGTGTGTAAAATGCGTATATATATATATATATATATATATATATATATATATATATATATATATATATATATATATAGCCACTGATTTTTACTGTGCTGTGTAAAGGAAAACAAGTCTCTTACTCCATAGTGTTGCAAACAACAGAAATGTGGAGGAAGGAAAAAAACAATAATATAGTTCAAAAAGGGATGACAAATCTAAAAATACATGGCAAACATATAAGAAAGATGCATCATATTACTATTACTATTATGTATATTTTTTCCAGTCTTATTGCACTGTCACATTGTAACAAACAAGTCAGGTTGGTTGTCTAGACTGTTTAGTTTGCAGAGAACTGTTTAGACTGGACACATTATAGCAAATCCTTAGCTGTGAGAAGTTTTTGGGTGGTTTCTGCCCCTAGATGTAAATAGGAATCTTCCCATAGATTAATAATAGAGGGGGGAGGTGCCATGTTGCAGAACTTTTTTATTATAGTTATTGAAGGTGTATTCCCACAGAATATGCATAGATGTCTGAATTACTGGTCCTGTATTATACTCCAGAGCTGCACTCACTATTCTGCAGGTGGGGTCACTGTGTACATACATTACTGATCCTGAGTTACATCCTATATTATACTCAAGGGCTGCACTCACCATTCTGCTGGTGAGGTCACTGTGTACATACATTACATTACTTATCCTGTACTGATCCTGAGTTACACCCTGTATTATACTCCAGAGCTGCACTCACTATTCTGCTGGTGGGGTCACTGTGTACATACATTACATTACGTATCCTGTACTGATCCTGAGTTACATCCTGTATTATACTCCAGAGCTGTACTCACTATTCTGCTGGTGAGGTCACTGTATACATACATTACTGATCCTGTATTATACTCCAGAGCTGCACTCACTATTCTGCTGGTGGGGTCACTGTGTACATACATTACATTACTTATCCTGTACTGATCCTGAGTTACATCCTGTATTATACTCCAGAGCTGCACTCACTATTCTGCTGGTGGGGTCACTGTGTACATACATTCCAGAGCTGCTTTCACAGTTCTACAGGATCAAGAGCAGAAATCCCCCATATAAAAATTTAAGGGTCTTTTTAAAGTGAGAGATTTATCTGACAGATTTTTGAAGACAAAGCCAGGAGTGGATTTGAAAAGAGGTGAAATCTCAGTATTTCCTTAATGACCTGTTCCCTGTTTATAGTCTGTTCCTGTCAGATAATCTGTGTGTGTGAAAGGACCCTCACATTCTGGAGATTATTATCATTACAATTGGTTCTGTATAATAGTCTGGTAGGAGAAGCAGATTGCTCTTTTGCACTATAGAGGCTCAGCTATTAGGGAACAAGCTTGCTGACTGTTTCCAGTAACAGCGATGTCATTTCTCACTGCTGATTAATGGAATTGCTGGTAATTACTGCAAAATACTCATTTACAGTGAAGAAACCAAACTGGTGGCACCAGTAATACTGGTGTGTGGGTGAGTCCTGTAGCGTCAGGATGTCGTCTGGGGCTCTCATGAGATCACTGTCTGTATTGTATGAGAAGCCCCTTTGGCACTGCTTAGAGATTTCTGATATATTCTAAGTCAGGGATGGGGAACATCCCGCCTTCAAGCTGCTGCAAAACTACACTTCCCATCATGCCTGGACAGCCAAAGCTAAAGCTGTCCAGGCATGATGGGAATTGTAGTTTTGAGTCTCTAACCTGTTGCACTCCAGCTGTTGGCATGCTGGGGGTTGTAGTTTCCCAACAGCTGGAGTGCCACAGGATGGACAATACAATATAGTCATATAATTGTCAGAAATCCCCGAGCAATGCCAAAGGAGTTTGACCTCCATGGAGCACAAGAAATCCCAGAAACTTTCCAAAGCATCTGTCCGCCATATTTGTTGATGATGATGATGATGATGATGATGTCTCCTGAGAACCTACATGCGGCTGCATGATGCGACTGATGACCTCAGTGTCAGTGTCCTGCTATTAATCATAAACCTGTAGCTGACAGTGTAATAGACTAACCTGCAGTCCAGGGTAAACAAGCACCAGATATAGTCATATCTAACATAGTAGCCTTCCTTTAATCCGGCATCTGGATTATCAGATAGTCATGCAAAAGTATTAAAAATAAAAAAAATTCTATCCTTGAAAATTGACGCCAGACCATCAAGCAATTTGGGTTGAAATCAGGTTCTGGATGACAGGATTATCACTATACAGCTATGTGCTTGGTCATGCAGCAGGGTATGGGCAGGGATATGGTGAGGCTCAGTCGTCATCATGACATGGCATATTTGGTACAAACAACATAGCAACCCTGATACCCATGTAACTCGCTGTATAAAGGCTTCCTGTAGATCATGACTGGTTTTATATAAGTCACGCTTTACTGTATAATGAAAAGTGCGGGGATTTATTTAAGAACATGCTAGAGGAAATCTTAAAGGGGGACGCCGGTGAAACGTTTTTCTTTCAAATCAACTGGTGTCAGCAAGTTATATAAATTTATAATTTACTTTTGTTTACTTCCAGTACTTACCAGCTGCTGTATGTCCTGCAGGAAGTGGTGTATTCTTTCCAGTCTGACACAGTGCTCTCTGCTGCCGCCTCTGTCCATATCAGGAACTGTCCAGCAGTAGCAAATCCTCAGTCGAAAACCTCTCCTGCTCTGGACAGTTTCTGATATGGAGAGAGGTGGCAGCAGAGAGCACTGTGTCAGACTGGAAAGAATCCTCCACTTCCTGCAGAACATGCAGCAGCTGATAAGTACTGGAAAAGTAAATGACAAATCTATATACACGTATATTTCTGACACCAGTTGATTTCCAAGTGGAAAAAAAACACTGGAGTACCCCTTAAAGGTTGGTGAGGAGGCAAACACATGTTTACATTGCAGAATTTTTTGTTACACAATGAAAATTTTAATGATATAAAACCAGTCACAATGTAAAAGAAACAACAGGAAAGACAGGGCCCAATGCTATGCTGTTTGTAAGAAAAAATGGCACGTCATGATGACGGCTCAGCTTTACTATATCCCTGCCCTTACCCACACATACAAATGTATGGATGGAGCAGAGCTAAGTTTGTGATGATAAGAAAGGTAAATATCTTTCGGAAACAAATGTTGATACGTCATAGTGATATGTTGGAGGTTTTCATTGGGTAGCCAGGCCTCACTGTGGGCAGAAGTACATAGCTGAGTGCCGTACCCTTCGGCTGGGATCAGCTTTGCATGGATCCATAGAAGGTATAGGTATATAGAAGTATATATTACTGCCACGTCTGTATTGTGGCCAATGTCTGTGTTGGATATTACCGACCCCTGTATTTGCTTTCAGCCAAGTGACAGAAAAGGAAAAATGTGCTGACAGCATAGGAGAAGAAAGCCGCCGTCCCATCCAGATCCCTGCGGAGGGGGCACACATAGGGTCACACTCTGGATTATTCTATTAGGTCTCTGGCTATTCCCCATGAATTGGATCAGTATCAGATTTAATTCTTTTTTTTTTTTTTCTTTTTATATCCAGGCTTCTCTCATTTAGGGACCAGCGCCATCAAAAAGGAGCTAGAGTCTGATTTCCGAAAGGCCAAGCTGGTTGTTCAGCGCAACATGAAGATCGAGCTGCTTCCTGCCCTCACAGACAACTACATGTATCTCCTGATCGATGAGGAGACCAAGGAGGCCGCCATTGTGGACCCGGTACAGCCGCAAAAGGTATGTCTTCTGTTGATTGTAAGGTTATAGGTTTACCAGCCTGAGGTGGCCGTACACCTACATTCACTGACAGTCATGTCTCCTGGCCTCCTATACACATGAACATTCTTCATGGTAAACATGTGAACAGTCTGGTGAACATGTCTTTCCTATAGGGTGAGGAGTGGTAAGTCGCAACCAGACATCTCTAGCACTGGCTTATCCCTCCAATGATGGATAGGGGGGTTGGGTGTGCCACATTTTTGCCAACTGACCTTCCTCTTGGCCTTGGAAATCTTTCATACACCTTATACCAAGGGCGGCAGCGGTAGCAGCCGAGAGCATAAGGCTGGGTTCACACTGTTTTTGCAATCCGTTTTTTTTTTTTTTTTTTCAAACGGATGGAAAAAACGGATGCATTTGTGTGCATCTGTTTTGACCTATTTTTCCATTGACTTCCACTATAAAAAAAGGATAAAAACACATCTGTTTTTTTTTTTTTTAATGTACACAAAAGTAAGGTCAGCTAATTTTTTGTGTACGTTAAAAAAAAACTGATGCCTTTTGATCTGTTTTTCTTTATAATGGAAGTCAATTGGAAAACGGATCAAAACGGATGCACACAAATGCATCAGTTTTTTGCAAGAAAGGATGAGAAAACGGATTGCAAAAACGTAATGTGAACCCAGCTTAAGCTGTATGGGCACCTGTAGCCTGCAACGAAGGGAGAAAAGAAGTAGCCAACTTCTTTAACGTAGTAAATATAACTAGAACTTAGGCCATGAAAAGAAAGGAAAGCCATAGGATTTCTGCCGAGCAAAGTTTTATTATCTACCTCACAAAACATCCAAAACGGCACCACACATGCAAAAACAGCGCCACAACTGCCCTTAGTTTGTATGTGGTATTACTATTTAGCTCGATTCACTCCAATGGAAGTAAGCTAATACCACACACAACCTGACAGAACAGGCGTGTCGCTTTTAGTGGAAGGGGTTTACATAATTTGAGGGGGGGTTGGCTTTCCTTTTTTATTCTGCTTTTGAAAAGTGAAAGCAGGGCTGTAATTGGTTGCTAAGGGTAACACATTTTTTTCTTTTAGGCAGTATGGAACCCTTGTTTTACTATAGACATGTATGTGTTGATAACAATTATGGAACACTTAAACAAAACTTATGTGTGAAGTGTGAATGTCTGCATATAGTCAGGGTTAACAGACTTCTACTGGTGTGTGTGTCTTTATACAGTTCCTATACAGATCTGTTAGTCTCCATGGTAACAGACTACAGTCGATACCCTATGTAGTCTGGTAGTTATGTGTTTCTTGCTCTTCTATAGTCTGTAGTTATGAATTTACCATGTGGTTCTCTGATATATATACATGGGATCAACTTCTAAGTCAAAGAAATAAAAAGTATAATACAGATATCTATGTTTATTTATAGGTTGTTGACGCGGTGAAGAAACATGGAGTGAACCTCACGTCTGTCCTCACCACACACCATCACTGGTAGAGTGTGATTCAGTGTACTGGTTGGGTTGTATCAGCACAGGACGTAGCTATGGGTTTTAGAGGGGTAGCACCCTGACCCTGATGTCTCATGGGACCAAATAACACCTGTGCTGCATAAAACGCACAGTATTATAAATAGCATATAATGGGTATGGACCCTATTACATGTTTTACATTGGAGCCCAGTAACATCATAGTATCCAATGTGGTCATAGAGGTCCAGTTTAGATATACAGGGAGCAACAAGTGTATGTATAGGGTCTAATGTGGATATACAGTACCTAGAATGTATATACAGTATATGGACCAGTATAGCTAGAGGAGTAGTGAAGATATACAGGGCCCAATGTGGTCATGAATAGCCATTGTGGATATACAGGGAACAATGAGTATATACAGAAACCAGAATGGGTATAGAGAGAGCAGTGTGGTTATATAAGGTCTAGTTTGGATCTATAGTGTCCAGTGAGGACATCAAATGCCAGTCTGGATATACAGGGAGCAGTATATGTAGGAGCCAGTCTAGATATACATATGTACAGGGACCAGCAAGGATATAGAGGGATACTGTAAAAATTTAGGGTGTAATTTGGATATATATAGCCCAATGTGATCAAAGAAGACTGGTATGGATATAGAGGGGAGCAATGACCGTATATATATGGACCAGTGTGTGTATATAAAGATAAGGGTGGGTGTACAGGGGTTAGGAGGGAACGGCCTGAATATATAGTAAAGGTTGTAGTACCAGCAGATTCTAATTCACATACATCATTATTATTTATCTACAGGGATCACGCAGGAGGCAACGAGAAACTCGTTAAAATGGTTTCTGGTTTAAAAGTCTATGGAGGAGACAGCAGGGTTGGAGCGTTAACCCAGAGGGTCTCCCATCTGACGACATTTCAGGTCAGCCTCTTATTGTCCCATTCATCAGGACAGTGTTAGTGAATTCTCTGCAGATCTTTACTGCTTTAGTGGAAATATACCTCTATTCTTTATGTCCCATTTTGAGTTGTGTCCTTGTTGCATGTTATCAGGTGGGGTCCCTTCATGTCAAGTGTCTCTTCACCCCGTGTCACACCTCTGGTCATATCTGCTACTATGTGACAAAGCCCAACAGCTCCGAGCCTCCGGCCGTGTTTACAGGTGAGACGGCAGCCATCATAGTTCATGTTCACACCATGTTTACATTGCCTTAATGGTTTATATCCGGTGTTTAAAGGGATTATCCAGCATTAGGAAAAACATGGCCACTTTCTTCCAGAGACAGCACCACTCTTGTCTCCAGTTTGGGTGCAGGTTTTACAACTCAGTTCCATAAAAGTGAATGGAGCTTAATTGCAAATGGCACCTAAACTGGAGACAAGTTTTTCAAACATTGGATAACCCCTTTAAGCCCTTGGCCTATACAACAAACGTATCCATGGTATTTTGTGTATCTGCTTGTTATATCCGACTTCTCTACAACTAAACTGCCGGGTGGTGACGTCTTCATTACTCTCTCGTAGGTGACACCCTCTTTGTGGCTGGTTGTGGCAAATTCTTTGAAGGGACAGCAGAGGAAATGTACCAGGCTCTGATCGAGATATTGGGGAAACTTCCCCCAGAGACAGTAATACCTCGCTATTATATTATCTTTATGGTAGTGGTTGTATATTATTGTATCTTGACTCCACTCTATATTCTACCTCTCTCTTATAGAGAGTCTTCTGTGGACACGAATATACAATCAACAACCTGAAGTTTGCCCGTCACGTGGAGCCCAGCAATGAGGCCATCAAACAGAAGCTGGCCTGGGCTAAAGTAAGGACTGAGACTTCTTGCTATTCCATCCTAAACTTCTACTGAGACAATACGGCATTGCGTTTCTCACATGTAGTACTAGAATTAAAGGGGTTGTCCAGTACCTGTCCATGTGGCAGGAAGAAAGATAGCGAAAAGTTCGGTCTAAGCTCTGCTATAACTTTTTGTTCTGTGATAGCTTGACGGACTGGTTGCTGTAGAGACAGTTCGTGAAAACCTCATATAAATATCAGCGGTTGTTAGCCAGTGCTTCCTAGTAACCAGTGTCAGACAGGTCTCAGTTCAGAGCTTTAGTAATATGTTTTTTTCTGTTCTGCATCTAAGCACTATTCTGTTACTGGCCATCAGGTATGTAGTCGTAGTCAGCCATATCTTATTTGGTCTATATTTTTTTACCCTTCAGGAAACATACAATAACGGAGAACCCACCATCCCCTCCACATTGGCTGAAGAATTTACTTTTAATCCTTTTATGAGAGTCAGGTACGTGAATAATCCTGAACTAAAGAGCTGATACACTGTACTAATGGGTTATTCCCATTTAGTGGATATGCTATAAATGTCTAGTAGATGAAGGTCCCGCCCCTGGGTCACCCACCTGGTCCCCTCCTGCTTGGTTTCTGCTGCTGGATGTGGCTGAAAAGCCAAAAAGAGCCAAGGTTACGTTACATATTTCGCATTTACATTACATTCCCAATGCTATGCCGTTTACTCCCATACACAACTTTGTAAGTTCGGGTGTTTTGGTTTTTCTGACCACTTCCCGCAGCCAGACCAGAGAAGGGATCTTGTGGGGGGGGGGGGGGGGGGGGGGGGAGATCCTCAGCTGGTTGGACCCATAGCTATTAAATCCTGTTAATTGGGGATTTAGCATTGGGGTTCTGTAATCCCTGTGTCCTGCTTCACCCCCTTTAGGCCCAGCAGAGTTATTGTAAAGGGAAGCTGTCACCTAGGGCTCTTACACAGACCGATCATTGGGCAAATGATTGTTAGGAACACTTATTGCCATCAATAAGCAAATGCTTATTGGCAGCGGATTGGACTTAGTGTCAATGTCGTTTTTTTTTGCAGAAATCAATAGTCCAGGCGATTTTAAGAAACGTTGTAATTGGGTTTATTAGCCGAAAAATACATTTTTATCATGAAAAAGCAGTTTGAAGCTCTCCCCCCTGTCTTCATTGTTCTCCTATGGAGAGAGCTAAATAAAAGACCAAAACAGGACAACAAAGAGTTAATCTACAAACCCGCTCACCGTTTATCTCCTCTGACAGTCACCACTGACCTCTCTGAGCTCTGATTACAGCTGTCACCCAGCTCTGTGCCTGTAATCCTCTGTTATCTGCTTTCTGCTGTCGGCTAACTCCCTCCTCCCCCCTCCCCTCTCCCTAGAACAGACTGGGTTGTGTCTGATGCAACAAGTCACAATTTCCTGATTTTTTGCAGTGGATGGAAAAGAGGAGGGAGGACCTGGGAAAAGGCTTTTTAAATGCAGATAATGGCATATTTGGCTAATAAACCCAATTACAAAGTTTCTTAAAATCGCCTGGACTATTGATTTCTGCAAAAAAAAAAAATATATATAAATAAAAAAAAAAAAAAAAATATATATATATATATATATATATATATATATATATATATATATATATATATATACATATACGACAGGGACTCTTTAACTTCTTAAGTGCATGGTTGTCGGCCGCACATTGGCCTAGGTAAACAGGCGATGTGCAGGCAGAATGATGCCTTGAATGGGCCGCACAAATTGTTTTGTGTGGTTTACAATTAATCATGTCTAGTAAGTTTGGCGCTAGCTTGCCGCAGCCATCAGCCTGTGTAAAGAGTCCTTAGAAATACCATATGTAATGGCTGACAGGGTAGTATAGCTTTGTAAGTAATAAGAGTATTGGTTCCTCTATGTATCGTTTGCGTATCAGCATTCTATTAAAAAACGGCATGGCCTCTACCTGATTGTTTCCTCCACCTTCTCTTTGCTCTCCATCCTCTCCTCCTATGATTGACAGCCAGGGCTCTGCAAGTCCTAGCGATATTTCCTACATAGTACATGGGGGGCACTTCAAGCAGCGTCTGCTATGACTCGGCACACTTGCGCCGCCAGTGACAATGTTGGAGCTTGTTGTCTTCTCGCTCATTACACCTGCAATGTTTTTGCCATATCCTTTACACAGTTCTTTTTGCCCTCGCAGAGAGAAGTCTGTGCAGCAGCACGCAGGAGAAGACAACCCCATCTCTACAATGGCTGCAATCCGCAAAGAGAAAGACAATTTTAAGGTGCCGAAAGACTGAATCCTCCTCTCCAGCCCAATCTTTGCTTCCAGATGATTGTTACGTTTGATTCTCACGGGAGGGAGACCCAATCGCTTCACCTTTTCCTGTTCATCCGTCTCCCACGTTTCGGCTTTCTCCAAAAATGAACTTTTTGAGTGTAAGAGATAACGCGAATGTGCAAAAGTATGTGCAAAAGTATGTAAGAGTGCAGAAAAAAAAAAGTCAGCGAGTGTGTCTGTCAGTTCTAATGTTAGATTTCTTTCTGCAAATAATAAGACTCTGTTCACACTGGGCTCACAACAGACGCCATGACGCATTGACCTGCGGACCAATGCAATTGGCTTTATAAATGGTCATTGTTGGGTGCGGCGTTATTTATGCCGCCAATGTGATCAGAGTCTATTACAAGAAAAGGCATGTTTTATTTAATTATTAATATATATTATGTGCTGTGTACATACGGGAGGAGGGTCAAAGGTTATCTCTAGGGTTGTATGATGTACAGTGTTTCCTGTGGCCTTCCAGCAGTTGCAAAACTCCAACTCCCACGATCAGGGCATGATGAGAGTTGTAGTTTTGCAACAGCAGAAGGTGAACTACAAAATACGTAAAAAGTCAGGAACATAGCATGGCCTCATATACATATACATTTGTGTACTCCCTTAAAGGGGCACTGTCACTTTAAAAATGTTTAAAAACCTAGCTGGGACAAGCACATGACTAAGAACGTTCTCGCCCTGCTCTGTGCCACGAGACAGTACCAGTAATCCCAATGTAAGTTAATGGGACTGTTTCAGTCACAGCCACAGAGAGGAGGGAGAGAAGCACTCAGCCGCATACTTCTCTCCCCCATTTCTCTAGTGATCGGTGGGGGATTGAACATTACTGATCTAAAACTTTTCACATGCCAAAAGTTTATTAAAGTGACAGCAGTTGTGAGCCCTCCAACTTGTCACCAATACCATATACAGAATGGGGAGCACATACCTAAATTACCGTTATGTCCCTTCATAATACGTGCCCACTAAACACCTTCCCCTCCTCTCACCTTTGTGATAGCTCTAGTGGTCTCCTGATTGGACGCTAGAACCGCCATTTAGATCTGAGAGGAGGGGCTGGGAGGCGCTAATTTGTACAACGTTCAACGATCCATCTCCTGGGGGCCTTGGGTTACTGGTCCCAGGACACTACTGAACTTTTGTTTTGGTCATACATGTTCAGTCAGGAAATTTAGATATGTTTAACCAACTGCTGGAGAGCCACATATTTGGCAACACTTTGCTGTTTTATCTGTCATTTGAAAAAACTTTTGATCAGTCCTGGTCTGATTATTCAGATCTGTACCGATCGGGAGAAGACCACATTGCAGCGCATCCTCTTCCGCTCTCTGTAAGAAAATAGAATCAAGCTCCATAGACTTTTATTATGAGTCTAACACAGAGCGGAGAGAGGATGCGCTGCAGTGTCGTCTTCTCCCGCTCGTTCTCCCGATCAGTATAGGCCTGAACACTCAGACCCAGACCGATCAAATATTTTGACATGTCTCTATGACTTGCCAAATGGTTTTTGTAGCCTTGTTCCTGACTCCTGACTTTCCCTTATTTTTGGTCCCCCACACTCACCAGCAGCGGCTCACACCGGGGCTTTAGCGTCTGATTTTCTTTACTTGAATATACAACGGCCCCCGAGGAAGGTGGCTACAAACCACATCCCCACCACCCAGCCTGGATAATCACTCTTAGCCCTCTCTATGGATCGTGTGCGCTTCCCAAATGCAGAATGTTTTCCTAAAGTTTCTAATTGTTGCAATAATAATAATGACTTATGTATATAACATTATAGACAGAATTATATATATATTTATCGCTGTCTGTGTGCCAGCCTGCACCAGCGAGGGATTCAGGGAAGTGTGGCATTACAGGCTAAAATGGCTCATATTCCATAAAAAATACTTAAAGGGGTTGCCCTGCTATTATATTCCTCACTCTCAGGAGTATACTGACACTGTCCGATAGTTCCCCCCTTCCCCTTTAAAGGGGTCAGGCTGCGTCACTTAGGCATGAACATGGATTTGAGCAAGGTTTCAATCCCCATCATGTCGGCAGAGCATGTAAGTTGTTAGAGGTTTTACATACATGCAACAGTCAACTTACAGGCTCTGCCGACACTGCCCGTCTTCTTCAAAAGCTGTCGGACAGCATCAGCACACACTGGGAAGTGCAGCACCAGGGAACAAGAAAGGTAACAGTTCTTAGCACCCAGGACAACCTCTATAGGGCTCATAGGTAATAGTAAGGGTATGTACACTTTTGAAACCATTTTTTATTACTACGGTGCACATAAAAAAAAAAAAAGATTTTTGCAATGCCTACTCTTTTTTTTTTGTTTACAGATCTTAAGCAGATCTATTTGTCTCCGTGGTAACAGACTACAAACTCTGTGTAGTCTGTTCCTGCAGCCACGTGTTAATTTATTTTCTACAGGCTGCAGCTTATCAGAAGTCAGGGCTATAACACATGGCTACCAGATCAGACTACACAGGGTTTGTTTGTAGTCTGTTACCACGGAAACACATAGGTATGCATTGAACTCACAAAGACTTAATCAATATTATTTGCAAAGTGGCTTTTTTTAAATTTAGGATGCACCACACACTACAAGCCACTAGTAAACTAACAATTATACCACTAGGGGTGTAGCTCAAATCTCCGGGGGTCTCCAATGCATTATGTCCACCAGGGCATTTAGGACAGCTGTCTTCTGATGTGGCAGTAAAGTCTTTAGGTACCAAGCCCTGGTGCAACTGCATCATCTACACCCCGTATAGCGATGCCTCTATCTACCATCACAGAGATGTTATGGTCAAGCATCCGGTGATGATTTATCAGTTGCACCCGTCTCTGGGCCGCCGCAATCTCTACTCTAAAGAGGTAGTGTTTCCTTGTAACAAACATCATTCATTTTCTCCTCAATTTATAGCTGGACACCAGGACAGGAGACATGAAGGAAATAATCTACAAAATCACTTTATGGTTTACATAGATTAGAATTATGAAATGTTAGTCCAACTATCTTTGAGTGACACCCCCCACGCCCACCCTCAGGTCCCTACTACAGTAATCATTAGTCTATAAAGGGGGCTACATGAATGGCAGACGTGCTTCCTTTTCACTATTGTCGTCAGTCTTGACAATTGAAAAGTAGCCAATACAGCTAGAAACTGTCCCAGTTTCAAAGGGGTTGTTTCATGATAACAAACCCTGTCTATATACCCTGTCTATACATTAGGACACATGGGTATTACAGGGACCGCCCACCCTCAACTGGGGAGAGCTTGTCCTGTGCCCATCTGAATGGACACAATGAAATACTGTAGTTCACCCGCAGGGAGCGCTATCAAGGGATGCACAGAGCTTGTCCTGACAATCACAGCTGATCAAGAGTTAGAGTAGTTTTATTAAGACTTTTAACCCTTTCATTTTTATTTTTTTTTATTGCTGTTGGGTCCTATTTAAGGACCATTAAAAAGTTGAGTTGGTTCATGGGATATTCCGAACCCTTGATTTTTCTTTTTTTGTTGCCTAATCCGTTGCTCTAATAAAGTTTTATTACATTGTATTGTACTTTATATATATTTTTATTGAATTGCAGCAGTAAGTGGCGACATGGCCCCCTCTGCTGCCAACAATGTTTGTGTCAGGAACTGCAGGGCCCCCTGCTCTGATCAAGCGCTTCCACACAGCACTATACAGAGGAGGGTAACCTGTGTAGTGTATATTCTTATATGCAGTACGAAGGGTGAGGCTGCCCGTCACTACAGCCCCTTACGGCAGCCTCTCTACAGCGATTGCTGTCACCACTCGCTCTGCAGGGCCTGTGTCGTCTCTTACTGCTGACACTCAACAAATGTCTATATAGATAGATAGATGTGTGTATATATTGTATGTGTATATATATATATATATATATATATATATATATATATATATATATATATATATATATATAGACATTTATTTCAATGATGTTATATTACAAAGTAATACAACTTTATTAAAACAATTAATTGCAATAAAAATCCCTTTGGGGGGGGATATAAGGGTCTCCTATCTAAAGACATGTAAGACTAGGTCAACTTTCTATGATCCCTGTCATGTCGAAACAAAGTTTAGTTAGAGGACTTGTTCGCGTTCGCGGTAAGAAGTCTGTCAGCTGCTCGATGTCATGACACTTTATTTACATCCAGCATAATAAGAGTTAATCTGTGGTGCGCGTTCATTGTGGTTGTGTTCTGAAGACGATGACACTGTGTAATCACATTGTGAATGTACGTCCTGCAATAAATTACACATCACAGTGACATGTTGTGTGGCCGCCGTGTCCTTCTTCTCACAATGTGTGACTGGGAAGCATCAGATGAGGATATCGACTATGGACGTTCCCCCTGGGACGTTGACATGAATGACAATGCTATACAGTCTTTTTCAAGAAAACTGTGTTGTTGTGCAGTGTACCTAAGCCTATCGCGTGTGATACTGCAGTGTATCTAAGCGTATCACCTGTTATACACTAAGTTGCTGTAACAAAGCCTATCATGGTTGATACTGTCTGATTCACCGTGTCTAAGCTTACCCTGTGCGATACTGTCAGTTTAGCCACTGTATCTAAGGTTATCCTGTGTGATACTGTCACTGTAGCCACTGTATCTAAGGTTATCCTGTGTGATACTGTCACTGTAGCCACTGTATCTAAGGTTATCCTGTGTGATACTGTATGCTAAGCAGCAGTTTCTAACCTTTCCTGTTTTTACCTGAGGACAATAGTGGCGCTGTTTCTGTAGGAGAGCAGCCATGTTCTTGTAATCCTGGATAACTCCTTTGGTAATGCTTCATGTAATCCTTCTGGAGTCTGCTTCTTGGCTAGTCTTACCCCAGCGTGATATATAGCATTCCTGTATACATACTATGGCCTGACTACCTGGCACTGGTGTAAAACTATCTGTACACCACGACCGCCAATGACCGACCAATCTCCATTCATCATATACCAGCAGATCTCACTTTTTATAATGTATAATGTAATGTATGATTTCCAGAGCTCATCGTCTCGCCTGTAGCTGGAGGACACAGAGATCACTGGAAAATCCCCATCTTCATGAAGAAACACAAATCCATCCACAATGAGAAATATAAAGGCAGAGCCGCAGTGATGTGGGGGCCCTGATACAGCAACTAGAACCATGACCAGACTCTGCTGCCTCATCCAGGAGATGGCGCTAGAGGAAGGACTGTCCAGTCTACCCCCACATCTCATCAGTCATCTGCACAATAATGTTATTTTACTTCATAATAAATTTGTGGAAATTTCTTTAAAAGTAGAAACATGATTTAAAATGACTCTTTATGGCCGGTACTACCAGTATTTTACCACTAGGTGTCAGACTATGATAGTTGCTGTACATTAGCTTGATTTGAAACACTGAAAGTCATTGAAATACTGGTATTATATAGTTATAGAGTCTCTATGTATATACATTACTTATCCTGTACCGACCCTGCGTTATATTATGTATTATACTCCAGAGCTGCACTCACTATTCTGCTGGTGGGGTCACTGTGTACATACATTACATTACTGATCCTGTACTGATCCTGAGTTACATCCTGTATTATACTCCAGAGCTGCACTCACTATTCTGCTGGTGGGATCACTTACATAGTAATAATCCTATAACTAATTACACAATAGAACAATATATATAGTGTGTGTGCACATATTATTACTCCTGGTATGAGATAACATTGCTGTATATACAGATGTAAAGTGATGATCAGAAGACTATGATGCTTTGTGCTTAGTTGAACCCCTAGAGGATCAATGTCTCCAATCTCATTATCCAGAAGCAGGTTTCCCGTGCTCCCCGTCATGGTCCTTGACCTCTATGTGTTCTTGTATCTTTTCTGTTACTATGTTCTGTACTCTCATGTCTTGCATTCTGTTTTTTTGTTCTCTACATTTTCTAATGCTGGACCTGTTATTCATTGGATACCTCAGTTAGTCTGGACCCGTAGGTCATCCCACAGGAACATTCTAGTGAGTGGTCAAGTTTTTGGTATAACGTGAAGAATCCTTATATAGATCCTATACAAAATCATGGGATGTTGGATACAATCCTAGATGGATCCAGATCTCTGTGGAGATACATGGCCGGTCAGATTGATCCAGATCTCTGTGGAGAAACATGGCCGGTCAGATGGATCCAGAGCTCTGTGGAGATACATGACCGGTCAGATGGATCCAGATCTCTGTGGAGATACATGGCCGATCAGATGAATATAGATCTCTGTGAAGATACATGGCCGGCAGATGGATCCAGATCTCTGTGGAGATACATGACCGGTCAGATGGATCCAGATCTCTGTGAAGATACATGGCCGGTCAGATGAATATAGATCTCTGTGGAGATACATGGCCGGTCAGATGAATATAGATCTCTGTGGAGATACATGGCCGGCAGATGGATCCAGATCTCTGTGGAGATACATGACCGGTCAGATGGATCCAGATCTCTGTGAAGATACATGGCCGGTCAGATGAATATAGATCTCTGTGGAGATACATGGCCGGTCAGATGAATATAGATCTCTGTGGAGATACATGGCCGGCAGATGGATCCAGATCTCTGTGGAGATACATGACCGGTCAGATGGATCCAGATCTCTGTGAAGATACATGGCCGGCAGATGGGTCCAGATCTCTGTGGAGAAACATGGCCGGCAGATGGATCCAGATCTCTGTGGAGAAACATGGCCGGTCAGATGAATATAGATCTCTGTGAAGATACATGGCCGGTCAGATGGGTCCAGATCTCTGTGGAGATACATGGCTGGTCAGATGAATATAGATCTCTGTGGAGATACATGGCCGGTCAGATGGGTCCAGATCTCTGTGGAGATACATGGCCGATCAGATGGGTCCAGATCTCTGTGGAGAAACATGGCCGGTCAGATGAATATAGATCTCTGTGGAGATACATGGCCGATCAGATGGGTGCAGATCTCTGTGGAGATACATGGCCTGTCAGAGAAGCGAGCACCAACCTGTCAAGTCAGCGTTCACTTCCCCTTCGTTCTCTGCTCACTACTTGTTCTATTACACAGACAGCGAGCGGGAGGGGCTGCCCGGACGATCCTTAGGTTGCTCAGGTTGCCCATTGAGGTTGCAAGGAGCGACGAGAAATAGACCCTCGCTGCCCAAATCCTGCATGTCGGCTGATCATGCTCTTTTAACATGTCCTATTACACCAAACGATTATCGGCAGAGTACGGCCAGTAACCCTTTGGTGTAATAAAGGCCGGGGCCGGGATAGAGCCGGGAGCCGTCCTAGCCTCCCTCTTGTGATTGCAAGCAAAACACTGCTTGTGGTCACAAGAGGGAATAGGAGGGGGGGCAGTGCGGTGGCAAGGGGGGGGGGGGGCTAGCGATCATTGCGACCGCGGTAGCTACGCCACTGTATATAAGACACTATGGGGTAGGCTGGCTACTATATAACAGGCTATTGGAGAGGGCTGGCTTCTATATAAGACTATTAGGGAGAGCTGGCCTCTATATAAGACTATTAGGGAGAGCTGGCCTCTATAGAAGACACTTCAGGGCACGTCTATGGGGTCCCCTATGGCCCCAGCTCACACACATCTATTCATGAGAGTTCTTTCCAAGCAGCCGGTTTTCTAGAGAGGAGATTAGTGCGTTCTCCATATGGCTCCGTTCTGTAGATGATGTTATTTTATTACGGTATAATAATGAGAATTCTTTATTGCGGATTCTCCGCCATCTCAACAGCTGCTGGGAATACGATACTGATATAATGCAGGTTCGGGATGTGGAATTAAGAGAGAAGAAAGATGGGCTGGAGATTACAGTGTTTACATAGCCAAGTGACCGGAATAACTTACTTCTGTATACGAGCCACTGCGCCTCACACATCTACAGCGAGAGGCAATTCATGCAGATAACATTTACATAGTGGTATAGAGGAGAAGGATCCGGAGAAAGATCATAGAGAAGTCTGAGAATGGGGGAATAGAGAGTGGATGGAACATTGGTGAGAAGCATGAATACAAGAGGAGTGAAGAGAGGAAGAGGGAAGGATATGATTTATTATTCTATCTGTATGAAAAAGACGTACGTAAGTAGTGGGACCTTCTGAGACAAAACCCAACATATGGAGGTCAGGAACAACTTGTTACCTGTTATAATGGGAAGGGACTGCCCAAACATTGCTGGTTACATAGATATCATACAGGATGTCACTCAGGATCAGTACAGGGTAAGTAATGTAATGTATGTACACAGTGACCCCACCAGCAGAATAGTGAGTGCAGCTCTGGAGTATATTATAGGATGTAACTCAGGATCAGTACAGGTTAAGTAATGTAATGTTATGTACACAGTGACCCCACCAGCAGAATAGTGAGTGCAGCTCTGGAGTATAATACAGGATGTAATTCAGGATAAGTAATGTAATGTATGTACACAGTGACCCCACCAGCAGAATAGTGAGTGCAGCTCTGGAGTATATTATAGGATGTAACTCAGGATCAGTACAGGATAAGTAATGTTATGTACACAGTGACCCCACCAGCAGAATAGTGAGTGCAGCTCTCGAGTATATTACAGGATGTAACTCAGGATCAGTACAGGTTAAGTAATGTAATGTATGTACACAGTGACCCCACCAGCAGAATAGTGAGTGCAGCTCTGGAGTATAATACAGGATGTAACTCAGGATCAGTAATGTAATGTATATACACAGTGACCCCACCAGCAGAATAGTGAGTGCAGCTCTGGAGTATAATACAGGATGTAACTCAGGATCAGTAATGTAATGTATATACACAGTGACCCCACCAGCAGAATAGTGAGTGCAGCTCTGGAGTATAATACAGGATGTAACTCAGGATCAGTAATGTAATGTATGTACACAGTGACTCCACCAGCAGAATAGTGAGTGCAGCTTTGGGGTATAATACAGGATGTAAGTCAGGATCAGTAATGTAATGTATATACACAGTGACCCCACCAGCAGAATAGTGAGTGCAGCTCTGGAGTATAATACAGGATGTAACTCAGGATCAGTAATGTAATGTATGTACACAGTGACTCCACCAGCAGAATAGTGAGTGCAGCTTTGGGGTATAATACAGGATGTAAGTCAGGATCAGTGCAGGAAATTAATATTTTTACACAGGGGCCTGACTGTTTACATGGTTTCTGTATGTGAGCTGTAGAATAGTACCTGAGCCTGAACATAACACATGCTGTAAATAATAAGCTGTTATTTTTACTCCAGTCAATGAATGACTCACCAGCTGTCATCCTCCCTTTGAAATGGTTTAAAGTTCAGCGCAATTATCCCTTTAACAACATTACAGCTAGCGGTGTGGTGGTATTTATAACTTGTTAAGTTCCAAGGATCCGATGTGAGTACAGAACATTTCCTCAAATCACCTTTTTTTCTCAGCCTTTTCTTTTTATTTCCTAGTAAAGCAGGATTACCACCTGACTGGTTTATCACACAACTTTCCCAGACTCCTGCATGTCAGGATATGTTTTATTAGCATTAGATTTCAGCTCCGACTCTATTCCATTATCAGAGACCACTATTTATAACTTATTTTTGCCCTAATAGGAATATAAGGACAGACACTTTAAACGGTTTATCCATCGAAAATCTTTTTCTTTCAAATCAACTGATGTCAGAAAGTCAGATAAATTTGTAATTTACTTCTATTTAATAAATCTCCAGTCTTCCAGTACTTATCAGCTGCTGTTTGTCCTGCAGGAAGTAGTGTATTCTCTCCAGTCTGACACAGTGCCCTCTGCTGCCACCTCTGTCCATGTCAGGAACTGTCCAGAGCAGCAGCAAATCCCCATAGAAAAACCTCTCCTGCTCTGGACAGTTCCTGACATGGACAGAGGTGGCAGCAGAGAGCACTGTGTCAGACTGAAAAGAAAACAACAGTTCCTGAAGCACATACAGCAGCTGATTAGTACTGGAAGATGTGAGATTTTTAAATAGAAGTAAATAACAAATCTGTATAACTTTCTGAAACCAGTTGATTTGAAAGAAAAAGTGAAGTACCCCTTTAACTGTGTGATATAAAGTATCCACAAGAGGAAAACCCAGTAGATGTTGCTGTCTATGTTTGGACTGTACCATTGTGCACTGTGGCAGAGGGGTGTTGTGCTCTGTGTTGTGCTGCACATTGCAGGCAGTTTAGTTACATGTTGTTCAGCTCTTGTGATTGCTGCCGGTAAGGGTTAATAATAGCAGGGATTTATGGGGCGGAGATAAGTCAGAAGCCCCTCCTGTATCCTCCCTCTCTGACACTTCCTGCTCCTCCATGTGCACTGGAAGGTAAGGACTGCACTATCACATATGGGGTCTATTGCTGTATATAGAATGTATCGCTGTATTATAAGTGAGGCGGCGGAGCAGATGCTTCAAGGGCACCCTTATAATACTGCACGTCCTTGATCTGTAGAAACAGAGCATCATGGGACATGTAGTTGTAGAGCAACCTAAGCATATCTGACACTGCTGCACATAAATATTTAAAGGAGCAGTTTGCAAAACTACAATTCCCATCATGGCTTTAGCTCTGTGTCATAGCTACCAATACTAACATTATATTTTATATCATATAACAGTGTTTTTTAATCGGTGGCTCTCCAGCTATTCATTGCAAAACTACAACTCCCATCATGCCCTCACAGCCTTTGGCTGTGAGGGCATGATGGGAGTTGTAGTTTTGCACCAGCTGGAGGGCCACTAGTTGGAAAAGAATATGTATGTCAAGAATCGGTAATAAGGTAATAATGCTGATGTACTCATGACAAGAGAGAATGTAGTCAGCTAGTCTCTGCTTCCATTTTTTTTTCTATAGTCTTACAATGACATCCCAAAAAAACATGATGTGAATGCCGCCTTAGCTGTACTTGGTCCCCTGCACCAATGCTTGCTAAAAAGGGTTAGACGGGTGAACCAGATATACCTCATGTTATACAGATTTGTAAATGACTTCCAGTACTTATTAGCTGCTGCATGACCTGCATGAAGTAGTGTATTCTTTTCAGTCTGACAGTGCTCTCTGCTGCCACCTCTGTCCATGTCAGGAGAGGTTTTCTATGGGGATTTGCTGCTGCTGTGGACAGTTCCTGACATGGACAAAGGTGGCAGCAGAGAGCACTGTGTCAGGTTGGGAAATATACACCACTTCCTGCAGGACATACAGCAGCTGATAAGTAAGGGAAGACTGGATATTATTAAATACGAGTAATCTCTATAATAATCCCCCCCCCTTTCCCCCCCCCTTTAATTTCCCCCCCTTCCTCAATGGCATCTGACAAACATGTACATTAAACGTTAGGTCCACGAGTGCACTTTCTCATATGGTGGTTGCGGCCAGGATCAGAGTTTTCATCACGGCCATTTAACCTGTCAGTTGACATGGTTAATGGTGACTTTGGCAACTAGGTGGTTAGATGCCGGGTGGCCCTTCTGTCCAGGCTATAATAGCACCCACTCCCCCTTGACATAATTGCAGGGTGCCACTCAGATATCACCATAGCTGAGGCGCTTCTGAGGGCATCCCAGTCGGTCATGATTATACTCCTATAATAACATTGGTATAGCAGTGTAGTTTATGATCGTTCATACAAGTCCCATAGAAGAACTAAAATTATACAAAAAAAAATAGTAAAAGTTTTTACATATGTAAAGAGTACAAGTAAATCACCCCCCTTTACCAGCCTTTAAATAAAATTAGAAAACTACATCTAAACTACGAAAAATTTATATTACTAACGTGTTTCCCCAAAAATATTTTGTTTATTTTGCTCCCAAAGATGGGCTAGGTCTTATTTTCAGGGGATGTCTAATTTTTCCATGAAGAAGAATTCACATGTCACATGCACAGCAGGGTGTACAGAGCGTACGATATGAGGGCTTACGGCCACCAGGGGGAGCTCACCACAGCACACTCGTACAGCACAGCAGGGACCGAGTGTGCGGTATGGCAGCTTGTGGCCACCAGAGGGAGTTTAGCACAGCACACTCATACAGCACAGCAGGGACAGTGTATGGTATGGCAGCTTACGGCCACCAGGGGGAGCTCACCACAGCACACTTGTTCAGCAGGGACAGAGCGTGCGGTATGGCAGCTTGTGGCCACCAGGGGGAGCTCACCACAGCACACTCGTACAGCACAGCAGGGACAGTGTATGGTATGGCAGCTTACAGCCATACAGCAAAGCAGACACAGCGCACAATGTGGAGGCAGGCGATGGGATAAAGGCAGACTGTGTGCAGCTCTATATCTAGCAGTAGGGGGCAACAGGAATGGCGCAGGAGACGGGCCTCTTGATGCCTTGCCTGCACATTTACAAGTGACGGCTGTGGAAGGGAACATCGGGGTTAGCGGCAGGTGACGGTCTTCATGTCCTGCATGCAGCTGCATGTACTAAAAGGAATCACAGCTGCATGCCCTGGTGTTCTGTTCGGCGGGCATGCTTCCAAACAAAAACTTTGTTAGGTCTTATTTTCGGGGGAGGCCGAGCAACTTAGCAAAACCTCTACTGGGTCTTATTTTTGGGAAAAGACGGTATTATCAACATGTGAGGAAAGGTCCAAACTATTAAAATATAACATTATTCATCCCGCACAGTAAACACCACAAGAGAAAAAAAAATACCCAGTGCTAAATGGCACCATTAAAACTATAGTTCACCTCACAGAAAACAAGCCCTCAAATACAATGAAATAAGAACAATGAAGTCATAGTGAGCAGAATAAGGTGATGAAAAGCAATTTCCTTTAATAATTTCTTTCATATTTTAAAAGTAGTAAAGTAAAAAAACAAACGGTTTTGCTGTTAATCCTACAGATTTTCCTGTATTTTTTACCACTCCAACCTAAAATTTGTTTTGTTGTGGAACAAAAACTACAACTTGTCTCGAAAAAAACAAGCCCTCACACGACTGAAAAATTAAATAGATCTAAGACTTAGATGCTAATGATATTAAAACAAAGGGAGAATCTTATGTTTTTACAATTCATAACTACGTTCATGTTTTTGTATCGTAGTTTCGGCTAAGTCCGTACAAGATTCCTCGCCACAATATGGCCGCCTCCAGAAATCTGAGCCAGTTTTGGGAATGGGGGAGAAAAATAATTTGTGTTGGGAGGAATTATGCTGAACACGCCAAGGAGCTGAAAAACGCGGTGCCCACAGAACCAGTGCTGTTCCTCAAATCCACGTCGGCCTATGTACGGGAGGGCGCTCCTGTCCTCATGCCTAACTACACCAGTAATCTACATCATGAGGTAGAACTGGGAGTGGTGATTGGGAAAGGAGGTAAAGATATAGCACAGTCCAGCGCCATGGACCATGTGGAGGGCTACGCTCTGTGCCTGGATATGACCGCTCGAGATGTACAGGACCAGTGCAAGCAGAAAGGACTCCCATGGACGTTAGCAAAAGCCTTCGACACGTCTTGTCCCGTCAGTGACCTGATCCCCAAAGAAACCATAAAAGACCCTCATAATGTGACGCTATGGCTGAAAGTAAATGACATCCTGAGGCAAGAGGGGAGCACGTCCTCCATGATCTTCTCCATTCCCTTTCTCATCAGCTACATCAGCAGAATCATCACCCTGGAAGAAGGAGACCTTATCCTGACGGGGACTCCAAAAGGAGTGGCCGCCGTGCAGGAAGACGATGAGATGGTGGCCGGAATCGACGATATTATTAGCATGAGGTTCCGGATTAAGAAGCAGTCCTAGTAAAGTTATGTTTTATTACAGTAAAATTCCTCTCGTAATTTGTAATAATTTTAGGATGACAAAAAATTGTAAAATTACATGGAAAGGGGTTCTTTTCTATAGGCCGACCGTCAGGCTCATCAGGGCTCTGCATAGAGGGCGGGTCTCCAAGTTGTTGCAAAACTACAACTCTCAGGGCATTGTGGGATTTGGAGTTTTGGAACAAACTAATAGCTAGAGGTTGGGAAACACTGTCCTGTATACTACGGGAGCTGCTTTCTCCTGAGATCACTGTATAATGTTCTTTATGAGTGTGGGAAAAAGAAATGACCATTCCCCTTCAGTCATTGACCAACTCTATAGGGTCCGTATTTACAGATGCAATACGGATTCAATACGGATGAAAATTTGCGGATTGCTTACGGATTCAAAATTGCGGATTGGAAAATATACTGACGTGTGAATAGACCCTAAGGCTGCCTGGAAAACATGGATCCAGCCATAGGCCATATAAATATTTTCCAGGACTCCCTAGGGCTGCATCCAACATCTTTAGCCACTGGTATTAAAATACTGAGCGATTAAGTTTGGACAAACCTGAAGCTCCCTTTAGGTTTTCTCAACAATAGTCATCACTAGATAACTAGAGATGTAAGTTTGTCCAAAACTGATCGCTCATCTGTTGATTGCTTCAATCTGCAGCCAGGATGACAGTCATATTTCTCCTAGGGATGTGCCCATCTTTTCCAGGCAGCATTAAAGGAGAAGTCTGGGGATTTAGAAAATCCGGCAGGGGCTGGGGGGATTTGATAACAAGTACCCCTCCCCCTGCCTGAGGTGAGCGGCGGGACCAGCCTCGGGACCCCCACCAGAAGTCATTTATTCTGGTGATGACGCCACAACAGGGGTGAAAATGCCTGTCCCCACTAATGTACTGGCCTCTCAGCCAATCAGTGACTGGAGCTGCTTCCCACCCTAGTCACTGGCCAGTGAAGACGTGTTAGTGCCAGAAATCCCAGAGCTTGGTGGGGTCCTGCGGCTCACAGCGGGCACAGGGAGAGGTAAGTTGGCACTTGTTATCAAATTCCCTCTTTTTAAACATCCGAGCCATCAGGTTTGTGTTTGGCCCTACTTACTGTAAGATCGCTCATCTGTAGTCACCACCATCTAATGTCTAGAGGAAAACTTACTATTTCTTTAGAATCAGATGACCAAAGCATGATACAGCAACGTCACTGGTGATGAAAACATTCCACCTGGACGCACATCACAGTTATTTCCTGGAACTAATGTAAAAACCCCACATAGTCCTGATTGCTGCAATATTACAGTACACACAGATTCCTATAGGTTATTGTACAGGCTGCTAACAGATGTATTAAAATAAATTGTTACCATGTAAATAACTTCAATAATTGGTTTCTTTGAGATTCACTTTAATATGTGAACCAGGAACGCGCTGCTCCTCTTCCTACATCTACATCTAATCTGCTGATTTTAACATGAAAACATTGTGTAATCTCGAGAAACTGAACAGAAACAGGTTATAGGGCAACTCCAATTTCATTGAAATCAACTGCTGTCAGAAATTGCTAAAGATTTGTCATTTAAAAAATCTCCAGTCTTCCAGTACTTAGTATCAGCTGCTGTATGTCCTGCAGGAAGTGATGTATTCTTTCCAGTCTGACACAGTTCTCTCTGCTGCCACCTCTGTCCATATCAGGAACTGTCCAGATGAGGAGAGGTTTTCTATGGGGATTTGCTACTGTTCTGGGCAGCTGTTCTAAGCTTTTGAATAGCTGCAAGTTGGAATACCTTCTCTGTCCTCCTCCCTGATTGATATCCTAAAACCTGTGTTAAAGTTCACTTCAGAAACTTGAGAAAGCCTTTTGACTCTTTGCAATTGAGTCAGTATAAATATTAACTATAAAGAATAGAATCAGTACACTAAGTATATACATAGAGACTCTATATAATATACTCTATGTAATATAACTATATAATACCAGAATTTCAATGACTCATTCTTTCAAATCAAGCTAATGTACAGCAACAATCATAGTCTGACACCTAGTGGCAAAATACTGGTAGTACCGGCCATACATCATTTTGATGTTTGTACTTAAAGAAGCAGTTCACTTTTTATTTTTTTCGCCCCCCCGGGTAGCCGCTGTCAAGTATACTTACAAAAGATGATCGGTGTCCCGTTCCCGTCGGTCAGTTCCGTCCCACGGTGCCGTTCACATCGGGGGCGCGCTCACTTCCGCCGGCGCTGTGACTCCTCTTCTCTCCCTTGTCATTTGAACGCCGGAAGTCACGCGCTTCCATAGAGAATGCATGGAAGCGAGTGACTTCCGGCGTATAATCACTGGGCAGAGAAGAGGACTCGCAGCAGCCGGCGGAAGTGAGCGCGCGCCCGATGTGAACGGCACCGCGGGACGGAACTGACCGACGGGAACAGGACACCGATCATCTTCTGTAAGTATATATGACAGCGGCTACCCGGGGGGGCGAAAAAAATAAAAAGTGAACTGCTTCTTTAAAGGGGTTATCCAGTGCTACAAAAACATGGCCACTTTTCCCCTACTGTTGTCTCCAGATTGGGCGCAGGTTTTGAAACTCAGTTCCATTGAAGTAAATGGAGCTTAATTGCAAACCACACCTGAACTGGAGATAACAGTAGGGGGAAAAGTGGCCATGTTTTTGTAGCGCTGGATAACCCCTTTAAAAAAAAAAAATGCCGCCCACCCCCTCTGCAGCATCATCAGCTGCTCAGCCGCGATTGGCTGAGCACAGTTATGCTCAGCCAATCGCGGCTGAGCAGCTGATGACACGACAGAGGGGGGCCGGCATGAGGGATGGCTGGAGCAGTTCGGCCGGCCTCCTGAAGATGTCGTCATTGTCACAAGATGGCGGACAAGGGTCGACAGTAGTGGGTATAATACACCACACTTCCGGGGGTGGGGGGACAAGGGGAAGGGGGTCATTCACATACATAACATACATTAATATTTAATATGCAGATAATGGATGAGATGTGGGGGTAGACTGGGCAATCCTTCCTCTAGCGCCAAGAACATGGATGCTCTCCTACAGAAACAGCGCCACTATTGTCCTCAGGTTGTTTGTGGTGTCACAGCTCAGATCCATTGAGGTGAATAGGCCCAGTTGTAACACCACACACAACCTGAGGAAAGTAAGTTCTTTTAATCCTAGATAACCTCTTTAAAGCTAAACCCTTATCGTCTCCGCATTTGTTGTGGTATTGAAGGTGATCTATTACTCGCTTTTATCAGCCACTGCAGGCTGGCTATGGGGCCGTTCTTCAAGGGGATGAGTGACAGGAAGGAAGGCAGAGAGCTGGGTGGTTCTCTGAGGCTGAATCCCAGAGGATAGCATTAGATATAATTTGTATCACATATGATATGTTTAGATACCTAAAGATTATCACATAGTTTGTGTTATACAGGCAGTAATATACATGGCAGGCGCAGAGACAGCAGTTCAGCAGCGAGGATCACACAGGCGCAGAGTCAATGGTTTAGCAGACATTACGTAGGGTTTGATACAGCAGCTCTGTAGACTGTATCACAAGGGATGGCATAGAGTGACTCCGTTTTTTTTAATAGGCAAAAACTAGGTCCTTTATGTTTTTGTGTATATTAAAAAAAACTGATGCATTGCACGCCTGCTTTTCTTTTACAAGGCCGGTTGTACCTTTTTCCCCTGTGGTCAGTGTCAGTGGCGTAGCTACCATAGAGGCAGGGTAGGCAGTTGCTATGGGGCCTGTGCAAGAGGGGGGCCCCAGGGAAGAAGGTAAGAGCATTTGTCCTTCTGTTTAACCACTTATGAACTGCAGTGTTTACGTGACCCAATGTTTACTTACATGCTGCAACACAAGAAAAGGGTTAACAAGCAGAAGACCGAGATCTCTGCTTCACTGCTCTGATAACCCCTGTGTGCAGTGCTTTGTGTTGTGTGTAGGGGAGGAGGGCCCCTTAAAATTTTTTGCTATGGGGCCCCGTGAATCCTAGCTACGCCCCTGGTTAGTGTCTTGCTGGTTTGCTACAGGGTCTCTTGGGTTAACGTAATCACGGATGACCAGGGCAGTGTAGTGACCCTCCCGGACTATCGGATCTGCCACCCACACAAAGGGAAAATGTCCCAAGGTTGCAGTGTGTGCTGTGTTGGTGTGAGGTGAAGAATCACAGTGTCTCTTTACTATAAATAAGCTGGTTTACTGGAAAAGTACTTGCTTGTAGCAGGATACTCAATTATGGTGTTTCTCTTGATAAAGCACTGGATAATACACTTGATAACACTTTGTAGATAAATACTTGGCAATACAGCAACTGAATCTGTGACAGGACTGCAGTGTATAGTACATTTGGGCTGACTGAGTAGCATAGTGAGTCATACAGAGAAGCAGAGTAGAAGAGAGGAGGATGTCGTGAAAGTCTCAACCCAAGTAGTAGTGTGCTCTGCCGGGATGTTGGAGGATGAGGTAGAATAATACTTGTGCCCGTGTATTGACCTTTTGTTATGCCCTCTAGATTTGGCTGAACCGTCCTAGGGGTGACACAGGCCCCAGACCTTGTTACCTGGGATGAGCAGAATGCTGAGGGTTCCCTGCTGACAACCGCACTGTGAGATAGAGTTCCTAGGCTCTTAGCAACTTTGCTCTATCTAGATCAGTTTCTAGCACTTTGGCTTTAGTGGATACTGTCCTGCACTGTGACCTTGGCCACGGCCTGGGTTGAGGTTGTCTCTGACTTGTCCTCTCCTGAAAGGGGTTTAACACTGCATAGTGTTGTGTAAGAAGACTGTTAGCTGTGTCCTGTCTTGCTTCCTACCTATGCGGGGCTCTAGCTAAGACTGACCTAAGTAGGGGAACTGGCAGAGGGCCTGGGCCCAAAGAGGACCACTGTAGGGAGCTGTCTAGCTTGCGTCCTTCCTCTACAATGTCCATCACGAAAGACCCTTACACTTACTCTACCCATGTGACTTCCTTCCTTAGCGTAACTAACGTGAGCTGTGAGTGGGTGAAGAGGGCAAACAGAAGAATTAAAGAGAGAGGTGATAGGAGAGAAGAAGAGCAGAGTCCTGTTGGTTCGCAGACCCATGTGACACACAAAGAAACAATAACCCTTTACACACTTCAGCTGTGCAGCATCTTAACACGTATCTAATATAGCGACATCTAGTGGCAAAACTTTATCACTACTTTCATCACCACACAAGTACAATAAGTACAGGCTTTTACAAAGGGTGTATATAATAGTAACACCCGTGGTAGGAGACCACTTCTGCTTTCTTACTGTATAATAGACCCAATCTTGCATATTATTCAGCCGTGTGGTGCAAGTTGGATCCTAAAAATTGTTATGTCAGATGAATTATGTGACATTATGGCCCCTGTCACACATCATATCACACATGCAGTTCACATGGCCCCATACACACATCTGTAGATGTTACAGATCCACTTTGGGGACACAAAAATTTATTAAGCCATTGTGCTTGCGTGTCACCTATTTTAATCAGATGGTCCGTGCAAATGCGGAGATTTACTGACACACATTCGATCTCCTGTTCACAATTACATACAGAGTTACTTATGTGTGACTGGGACCTAAAGATGCATTGACACATACAGGATCTGCTGCAGATTTGCAGATATCAATGTAACTAAATGCATCAATCTGCAGCAGATCCTGGATGTGTGATTGCATCTTTGAATTAAAAAGTATAGAAATGTCTGTAAAATTTTCCTAGAGCGACCCACAAGTGTCCCTTCCTGGTCGTCCAAAAAGTTTGGGAGGAACGCAGAAGATAGTAACAAAAAAGATACAAGAACACATAGAGGTCGAGGACCATGACGTGGAGCATGGTAGACCTGCTTCTGTATAATGAGATTGGAGACATTGATCCTCTAGGGGTTCAATGAAGCACAAAGCATCATGGTCTTCTAATCATCACTTTACATCTGTATATACAGCAATGTTATCTCATACCAGGAGTAATACACTATCTATTGTGTAATTCGTTATAGGATTATTACTATGTAATCCCAGCATGTTACAGGATAAGTATTGTATAGTGATCCCACCGGCAGAATAGTGAGTGCAGCTCTGGAGTTTGTCACTCACAGCTTTCCCAGACTCCTGATATGTTTTATTAGCATTAGATTTCTGCTCCGACTCTATTCCATTATCGGAAATACCTATTTATTACTTACGTATGCTCTAATAGGAATATATGGACAGACCCTTTAACTGTGTGATATAAAGTATCCACAAGCTACCGGAGGAAAACCCAGTAGATAGTGCTGTCTATGTTTGGACTGTACCATCGTGCACTGTGGCAGAGGGGTGATGGTCACACACTGCTCTGTGTTGTGCTGTACATTGCAGGCAGTTTAGTTACATGTTGTTCAGCTCTTTGATGCACAGTGATTGCTGCTGGTAAGGGTTAATAATAGCAGGGATTTATGGGGCGGAGATAAGTCAGCAGCCCCTCCTGTATCCTCTCTCTGACACTTCCTGTTCCTCCATGTGCACTGGAAGGTAAGGACTGCACATATGGGGCCTACTACTTTACGTTGAATGTATTGCAATATAAGTGAGGGGGTGGAGCAGATTTGCAGTGAATGTCTGATGACAAGGTTATGCTTCAAGGGCACCCTTATAATACTGTATGTGCAGATTAACTCTACCATAGGTCCTGGGCTGTTCACCAAGCTTTGCACCCCCCAACCCCCCCCCCCCCCCCACACACACACACACACACACACACACTAGAACTATGGCAGCACTAGCATGGTGTTCATAGTCAGAATGATTTACACATTTGTAAAGTACTTCCAGTACTTATCAGCTGCTGTATGTCCTACAGGAAGTGGTCTGTCACAGTGCTCTCTGCTGCCACCTCTGCCCATGTCAGGAACTGTCCAGAGCAGGAGAGGTTTTCTATGAGGATTTGCCTCTGCTCTGGACAGTTCCTGACATGGCCAGAGGTGGCAGCAGAGAGCACTGTGACAGACCACTTCCTGCAGGACATACAGCAGCTGATAAGTACTGGAAGAATAAGTACGACTAGAGAATTCATAAATAGAAGGTATTTACAAATCTGGTTGAAAATATTGGTTTGAAAACCACCGCAATACCCCTATAATTCCTTACTAGCATCTGACATACATGTACATCAAATGTCAGGTACAGGAGTACAGTCCATGTATGATGGTTACTCACATCCAGCATCAATATGCACAAAAAAAGAGCCCGTGGAGCCTCATTAAAGAGTCTCAAAACACAGGACTAGCCAGATCCAGCATCAATGGTCAGGATCAGAGATAGTTCTGATCCCCCTCATTTAACCTGCTAGTTGACATCGGCATCTAGGTGGTTAAACGCTGGGTGGCCCTTCTGTCCAGGCTATAATAGCACCCCTCCCTCTCAACACGATTGCAGGATGCCACTCCGATATCACCATAGCTGAGGCGCTTCTGAAGGAATCCATCCCAGCCGGCCATGATTTTCAAAAATGTACAAAAATCACTTAACAATTCAATGCTTTTACAATTCATAACTACGTTAATGTTTTTGTATTGTAGTTTCGCCTAAGACCATACGAGATTCCTCGCCACAATATGGCCGCCTCCAGAAATCTGAGCCGGTTTTGGGAATGGGGAAGAAAAATAATTTGTGTTGGGAGGAATTATGCTGAACACGCCAAGGAGATGAAATATGCGATGCCCACAGAACCAGTGCTGTTCCTCAAATCCACGTCGGCCTATGTACGGGAGGGCGCTCCTGTCCTCATGCCTAACTACACCAGTAATCTACATCATGAGGTAGAACTGGGAGTGGTGATTGGGAAAGGAGGTAAAGATATAGCACAGTCCAGCGCCATGGACCATGTGGAGGGCTACGCTCTGTGCCTGGATATGACCGCTCGAGATGTACAGGACCAGTGCAAGCAGAAAGGACTCCCATGGACGTTAGCAAAAGCCTTCGACACGTCTTGTCCCGTCAGTGACCTGATCCCCAAAGAAACCATAAAAGACCCTCATAATGTGACGCTATGGCTGAAAGTAAATGACATCCTGAGGCAAGAGGGGAGCACGTCCTCCATGATCTTCTCCATTCCCTTTCTCATCAGCTACATCAGCAGAATCATCACCCTGGAAGAAGGAGACCTTATCCTGACGGGGACTCCAAAAGGAGTGGCCGCCGTGCAGGAAGACGATGAGATGGTGGCCGGAATCGATGATATTATTAGCATGAGGTTCCGGATTAAGAAACAGTCCTAGTAAAGTTATGTTTTATTACAGTAAAATTCCTCTCATAATTTGTAATAATTTTAGGATGGCGAAAAATTTTAAAATTACATCCCAAAGGGTTTTTCTTTAAAACAAAATTGGCTTCTTTTCTATAGGCCGAGGGTCAGGATAGAGTGTATGGATAGAGGGCGGTTTTCACCACTAGAATTGAGCAAAATTACAGTAAGTTCGGGCAAACCTGAACCTGACCGCTCTGCCATTGATTCCTTTAGTCTGCGGCCTGGAAAAGTCCAGATTGACAGTCATAGGTCTCCTAGGGCTGTATCCACCTCTTCCAGGCAGCATTAATAAACATCCGAGCCATCAGGTTTGTGTTTAGCTGAACTTACTGTAAGACCGCTCATCTGTAGTCACCACCATCTAATGTCTAGAGGAACACTTACTATTTCTCTACTATCAGAAGACCAAAAGATGATACAACAAAGTCACTGATGTTAAAAACATTCAACCTGGTCGCACATCACAGTTATTTACAACTGTAGGAAATTTCCTGGAACAGGGACATAATTACTACTGTAGAAGCCATAGCGGCTGCTACAGAGCCCACCTCATCAGGGGGCCCCATGGCCTGCTCCTTCAGTACACTGGCCCCCCGGAGCTGTCATCATTTCCAGTGTCCAGTGGGAGAGGGGGCCTTTGAGGTTCTGAATATATCCCTTTAATTGCAAACACTACTGACCACTGCCTGCAGTTATGACTACACTTCATAGCTTATTGGTCAGTCGGTGGGGTGGGGGCCAATCAAAAGTTTGCTGTAGGGCCCACAGCAAACCCACATAGTCCTGATTGCTGGAATATTACTATACACACTGCACCACGGTTAGATTTCTATAGATTATTGTACAGTCTGCAAAGAGTTGTATTAGAATAAACCTGAATGAATTGTTAATATGTAAATCGCTTCAACAAGTGGTTTATTTGAGATGCGTCAATATGTGAACCAGGAACACGCTGCTCCTCTTCCTACATCGGAGCGGTTGCTTTGTCTACAACTTAGCTGCTGATTTTAACATGAAAACATTGTGTGACCACGAGAAACTGAACAGGAACAGGTTAAAGTTAACATTGGAACTGGTCAAACCATTGCTGTGACGTGCTTTACAGCTTCATTGGGATCCGCTATTTTGCAGGACAGAATGGTGACACGCCGGCCGTTTTTCGAGTTGGTTGCTGTAGAAGCCTGAAAAGGGTAGAAAAACAACCATTATATGCGGTAGGATGGTTATACTGGTGTAATGCTATGATGTGTTTAAAGGAATGTCCCCAAGAAAACATTTCTCTTTCAGATCAACTGGTGTCAGAAAGTTATACAGATTTGCAATTTACCTAACTCTTTCAATACTTATCAGCTGCTGTATGTCCTGCATGAAGTGGTATATTCTTTCCAGTCTGACAGAGTGCTCTCTGCTGCCACCTCTGTTCAATATCAGGAACTGTCCACCAGCTGTAGAGGTTTTCTATAGGGATTTTCTACTGCCCTGGGCAGCTTTTCCAAGCTCTTGAATAGCTGCAAATTCTCTATCCCCCTCCTTAATTGATCCCTGGAAACCTGGAGTCCCAAGCAGGGTCAGATATAGGAGGAGCAAGCAAGGAGGTGTTAGAGTTCACTTCAGGAGCTTGAAAAAGCGTTTTTGACTCTTTGCAATAAAGAATGAAAGCATTTTGGAAGCACAGATGGGTATATGAAAGGTACCATGTGCCTCCTTGTCCTAACAGCTATCCTACAGTGTCAGTAGTTTGAAAAGCGAATTGCAGCTGACAGATTCCCTTACCGGGGTTATCCAGTGTTAGATAAACATGGACACTTTCTTCAGAGACAGCACCACTTTTGTCTCCAGTTCAGGTGTGGTTTACAATTAAGCGCCAGTCACTTCAATGTAACTGAGTTGCAAAACCAAAACCCAAACTGGGGACAAGAGTGGGTCTGTCTCTGGAAGAAAGGGAATTTATATTCCTGCAGCATCTCTGCTGGCCTGAACTTGGATCTAATGACCAGAACTGAGAACATCATAAATCCCACTGTTGCATTCACTTTTGGACTCTGAAATCATGGTTTTGCTGGGATACAGATGCAGATACCTTTCCATATCGGTTACATGTGATGTGGCGGCTGTAGTCACACATTGCATATTTGCTGCAGAATTTTTTATTGCGGACAGTACAGTGGAAGTGAACAAGGTTTTAGCAAACCCCATCCATTCACAATTTACTCAGATTTTGTTCATTGCAAGGCAGTACTCCCACTGCTAGATCCACTGCATAGTTTTTATTGTGTAAGTGAACCTAGCATGGAGCTTCATAGCCGGTGTCAAAACTAAATCCACTGATGCACTATTCTACTCAGATACAGAAACATAAACTTAAAGGGATTGTCTCTTCAGAAAATGACATTGTTTCAATAATGTTTTTATGTTAAATATATTTTTAAGAATTTTTGGTGACTTTTTTGTTCTAATTTTCTATTTTCCTATCTATATTATAATATAATCCTGATATTTTGCAGTTTCCATTCTCACCACTGGGGCTAAAACTAAGCTGAGACTTCCTGTTGTGTCTGTGGGGATAAGAGGAGGCTGCTGTAAAGTGATCTGTACGGCATTACAGAGTCATGTGACACCAGTAGAAAGAGTAGACAATAGAAGCTCCCTGTGGAATGACCTCTTCACAGGTCACAGAGCACTCTAATTTTTCACATTCATCTTAAGGGGACAGAGTCTGTCTATTGTCGTCTATGTCCATGTTGTAAAGCATGTCGCTAAATGCTGTTAAAAACAACTCAGGCAAGATGGCCATCCTCATAACATTGTACAAAAAGTAATATATGAAAAATTAGTCAGAAACTAAAAACAGATTAGAATAAAAGAACAAGTTTTCGTATTTGACTCTAATCAGTAAAATAAAACTTAGGTTGATACATTCTCTTCAACAGGTCCCATTTAAGTTAGTGGGATCTGTTGGTGTCCATTACATTTCCATTTAAGCTAAGGTCATGTGAATGGTCACGGTCAGACACTTTCTGATAAATTCATCTCAATAGATTTGTCCGATATATTAACTGCGGTCAATGCCAGGTCTGCGGCAATGTGACTGGAGGGAGATAGAATCTTTTATGTGACAAAAGCCTGTTCAAGATTTCTCACCTTCAAATAGATTTTGCAGCGTTCCAGTAGAAACTTCCATTTCAACGATGTCTTCTGGTCTTCTGTTAAATTGAAAAATCCATCTACCTAAATCAAACATATGGAAATATGCCATGAGAAATCATTACTAGTCCTCCGACGGGAAACGGCAGCAATTATTCTTCCTGGCAAGGAATTAGAAGTGATGTATTATGCAGAGTCATTTTAAATGTAAAATAAGTAAGGCAGAACTTACGGTGCATGATAATGTATCCTCTGCCGCGCTGCCAGATAAGTTACCAGACAGGGTCCCGGTGTGATCAGTGACGTCCACTTGCAAATCCAGAGTTGCATACACAGATTTAAGGTCTGTGGACGTTTCATTGCAGAAGGCATAGGTGCAGCCATTTGATAAATCTGTGACTGGGTAATGGCATTGTGAGCTGGGTGAAAAATTATGGTATTAAATACTAAGCAGAGAGATGTGGCGAGGAGATAAAACGTCCCCCTGTCAGTCCTTCCCAGACCCTCCAACCCCACACTACTGAAATAAATAAACCAATCTGTGATCCAGCGCTGGGACTTGGACAATAATTTACCCTCCATGACAGCGGAGAAGTGTGTATGAATATGGCTCAGCTAAGGCAAATAACTGAGCTGCAGGGACGGGCCAAGGAACCGCTATGGGGCTGGTCATGATTGCTCTAAACCTGTGCAGGACTTCAGAAAAACTATGAAGGTTACTTGCTGGAAAAACTTTTTATACCATCATAAAGTGAATATTAAAATCTGAAGAGAATCCATTATTACCTTACTTATATAGTGATCTATGAACGCTTAACATTAAAGACCGCACTATTACAGTAGCAAAGCTAACATTTTGCCACCAGTATGGTGCTGGGTCTCATTACATGACCTCTTCTGTCAGATATGGTGCCCTTAAGTGGATCTGAATTACCTGATGCAACCATATTTACACCCCACGTTTTATGTGCGTGTAACTGGGTACATCGATGATGTATTTAGTGATTTACATTCAAACAAAGTCTGTAGTTTTAATCATAACAACATAGAACTAACATATTAAGGGTGCGTTCACACCTACAGGATCTGCAGCAGATCTGCAGCAGATTTGATGCTGTGTTCAGTTATTTAAATGAAAAATGCTGCAGAAAATCAGCTGCAGATCCTGTAGGTGTGAATGCACCATAAAGGGGTATCCCCTATCCACAGCTTCGAGGACATTTCCCAACATTTATGTGATCAGTGAGGGTCCCCCACTGATCACAAGAATGAAAGAAGTTGTCACCTGAATGAGACAGTCCTCCATTCATTCTCTTTGGAGCTCCAAAACATACCCAAGGTCTCCTATAATATTGTTTGATCCCTAAAAATATTCACTCCTGCATTGGTTGAAGATCAGATGGGGTAGTATACTGCATTAGGCTAAGTTCCAACAATGTATTTTTACATTTAATAATGGCCGTTGTTGAAACACCCCGGTTATTAAATGAAAAAATACATTGCATTCATACACCGGCCGGAGTCCTTGCAGCTGCACAAAAAACTGACGTGTCAGTTTTGTGCGGCCACTATTCATTAAATAGCGGCTGCACAAGACTGACAGAGCAGACGATGTAAAGTTTACGTTGTCGGCTATGGTAAATTGGAATGCGAGCACACCCGTATGCGCCTGCATTCCAATTAAAAAGAAATTAAGTTTCGTCACTGACAGCGGCCACTCACAGACCGCCCACTGTCATACATAGTGTGAACCCGGCATTATAGTGTAAAAGGCTGCACGTATGTAGACTTGTACTCACCACTTATATCTAACTATTTTGTCAACAGTATAATCAATATTCAGCTTGGTAAGGTAGGCGAAAACAATTGCGTAGACAGGATTATTTTTATCAGACTGAAGAGCTCTGTCTTTTATCTGCTGCACCGTGTACACATCCTTTATAGTCTCCACTAAAAAGCCAAAAAAAGATATAGAAAGCTAAATCATAAAAAAGTCATAATCTGAGCACAGGAATAGATACTTTTTTAGTTTTATTTTAGATATGCGTGTCTGAGAAATTGGTAGTAATCAATTGTCTGTCCATATAATGTACAGACGTGTTCTGTGTAGCCACTAGCCGTATCAGTTCAATGGTACTAAACCCTATTTTGGTAATTCATTTGGAAAGGACCGTTCCTCACAAAGAGATCCTATTGGTTAGTTGCCATCTTTTATTGAGTTGTCAACTAGGCTGCCATGGGATGACCAGGAGGGGTATGTGGAGGTCAGGGACAGTTAGTCCTGGACTTGACCCACCTACCTACTTGCATTAAGACAGCTCTAGGCGGCAACTTGGCGACATTCGCTAACCTGCGTCTAAGACAGACAAAACACCAAGGTATCAGGTCAGGGTCAAACCTAATGGACAACACGGTACAGAGTCAGAATCCAAAGAAGTAATCAGAGGTACAAGAGCCGAGATTAGAATAACCAGGTATAAAGATACAGAGTATAGAGATACAGGGAATGCTTCGCATCAAGGGGTGTTAGTGATATGTTAAATGAAAGACTCCTGATGTGCAAGTCCGCCTTACTAAGCCTACACGCCTGTTTAGTGGGTAATTGACCCCAGCTGTGACATAAGTAGTTTATTAAGAAACACAAAAACACACAAAGGAACAAAATACCACAAAAAACAAGACCAAAAGGGAGGATGGGAGGGGAAACCGGCTGCAGGTCAGTCCAGTGGAGACTGAGAGTAGGAAGAGGAAGCTCATGGGACTAAAGGAATAGGGAGGGGTTAGAGGAAAGAGGGAAATTAGCCTATTGGCCACAGAGCTCCTAGGAAACACCCAGGAGATGTGTCTGCAAAGGGGGAGGGTGTGGGGAGGAGTTAAATCCTTCCAATAACCTTTAGCCCTTTCCTGACAGCTGCTAGCAAAAGAAAAGAGGTAGAAAAGAGGTTGGAGTATGTGCAGTCAGTGTGCACCGTCCTTGCTCAGTCAGGTGCCCTCCAGGAGAGAAGCACTGAATCGGGTACTTCTCTCGGTTCATTTTAATGATTGTTAGATTCTCAAGACTCAAACCTGGACCAATGAAAAATTTTGACATGTCTCTGCAACACAACAATGACGGTGACACGTTGGGGGACATTTATGAGAGGCATGGCAGGGGTGTACGACAGGGAAAAGGCTCACCCTTCTCCCTGGTGTATGCATGCTGTATCCTCTGTGTATGCATGCTGTATCCCCTGCTTGCTACAGCCCCCCCCCCCCCCCCCCCCCCGTTATGTTCAATCTAATTCTATTAAGCTGGTTACAATATTAACAAATAAGGATACAAATACCCCAGAAAGTTGAGTACATTGTAACATATGTACTGTATATAATGTCAATGTGTTTTACCATTCTGCTCTTTGCTACTTACATTTTATGGAATCTCCAAAAACATCCTCATTTTCTTCCATAAAAAATCCATTCTCAGCACAGTCCCTTGCATATCTCAATAAGGCGTGCGCCTCTTGCATCTCTGGTGGAAATAAAAAGAGTTTTATGCATCCATCCAGAAGTGAGAAACCTTCAAGCCTTTATATGAACCTTTGCTGCAATATTATCTGAACAAGCAGAACCCTGCACTCTCGGGTGGCTCTCCTCCATTGTTGGCTCGCATGCACTTGATACGTAAAGACAGATATGATTTTGGACCTGACATTTATTGTTGGTGCTCAATTTGGATTGTCGCAACCTCAGCCATAACAAATGATTCATCGCATTATTTCAACAGCTGAAATATGATAGCGGTAATGGCTGAGATGATACCCTCTGTGTCATTCATATATCAGGACCCATCCAAAGGATTATGCTATCATTTTTCAGATCTGGAATCTGTACTTAAGATGACAATGACCCTATACACATAGCTGCATTATATTATACCTAAGCCCCATCCGCATTATTGGTAAGATGGAATAGCAGCTCTTAGGTGTCAGTGTATTCATACATTTACAGGAGGAATAACAGAGGAATGGCGCATATATTTACATGTGTGTGTTTACATATATCACTTACCAGGATTGGTTGTAAAAATAGTCTTTGACACAACAGTGGCAACCATTGTATTTCGGAAGGAATCGTAGTTTATGCGAACCTCGGATACAAATAAAACTAAACAGAATAAAAACAGACACTGGTTATTATGTGACCGTGTACAACCTATTATAGACATGAGATCAGCTAATGGTATCACCGAGGGGTTTGTGTCAGAAGCAATGTAGGCAGCCATTGTCCCCACTCTCATTAATAAAGAGTTGTTCACAGGTATGTTAGTGAACTTCAGCTGGAAGGAAATTACATCTATGTGGTATGTAAGGATGATATAAAGACGCGATTGCTGTTTGCCGTTGTGACTGTGTTCACATGTAGCAGATCTGCTGCAGATGTGACTGAAAATTTGTTCCATACTTCTGACACTGTTTCCTACTTGTGAAGAGGGTTTACAAAAATCCCTACAGAAACTGTCCCATTCAGAAGTTTCTGCAACAAATCTGCCACCCTGAATCTTCAAAGCAGGGGCGTAGCTAGGATTCACGGGGCCCCATAGCAAAAAACACGACACAAAGCACTGCACACAGGGGTTATCAGAGCAGTGAAGCAGAGATCTCGGTCTTCTGCTTGTTAACCCTTTTTTTGTGTTGCAGCATGTAAGTAAACATTGGGTCACGTACACACTGCAGTACATAAGGGGTTAAACAGAAGGACAAATGCTCTTACCTTCTCCCTTGGGGCCCCCCTCCTGCACAGGCCCCATAGCAACTGCCTACCCTGCCTCTATGGTAGCTAAGTCACTGCTTCAAAGCAGCAAAACAGACATGTGAAATATATACCAACCTGTCTCTTTAGGTATCCAGGTCTGTGCCACTTGGATTGACTCATTGTCCCAACTGTAGAAGGCAGAATATAATGAAAACAACATAATATTGGCTGCATTGCTATGATGACCCTCAATAATAGACATGGCCGCTAATACGTCTACAGCTTTATTGATGATGTTTTGCAGTGTCCTATGCATTCTACGGTGTGTGAACATAGCCTAAAGGTATTATCCAGGATTAGAAAATCATAGTTACTTTCATCTAGAGGCAGCACTACTCTTGTGTTTAGTTTGTGTGTGGTACTGCAGCTCAGTTCCATTTAAATGAATAGAGTTGAGTTGTACTCTCACACTTGGTTTGATGATGACTCCACGCTGTTAGTGGAAGAAATCAGCAATGATTTTCTAACAATTTTTAATGGGTTAAATTATGTCAGGCTCAACCTACACTGTCGCTCCAGTTTCACATTGGGAAGTGCGGCTTATATCACTTACTACAGTAACGGCTCTAAATGTTCATCCCACTTTGCAGCACATTTCTGTGTCGTTCCCGACCTCAGCCATTACTCCTCATATTCTATAGATTCCTGCTGCTATAAACACATTTATTCCCGTGTGTGAAAATCATCATGCCCTTGTTTGCAGTGTTATATTGTACTCAGAGATCAATAAAATGCTAAAAATACAATTAATAGAAATGTTTCCACCGTTCATTAACATGCAAATAAACTCTGCCTTCAGGCCCCATTGTGAGTTTTACAACCACACAATAGAGAGATATGGACTCCATAAAATAACCCTTATTTTTTACGAGCCTTATTCCTTCTGATTTGACAAGGGCTTTGGCATAAGTGCTACTGCTATAACTTATAGAAACTATTCACTAGTTCTTCTCATTCTCATTTCAGCTATATGAAACTAGCATTACCCTACTCCAATATATTATAGATTGTTCTAGAACAGGGGTAGGACACCTTCGGCCCTCCTACTGTTGCTAAACTACTATTCCCATCATGCCTGGATTGCCAGAGATGGTCATATTTCCATCCAGATTTTCTTAAAATCTCATCCACATTTTTTCTCCTGTAAAATGCTGAGGATTTTCTGCACACAAATCCAAATGAGAAAATCTGTAGTGTACACAAAGTGTGAATATACCTTTATATTCAAGATTGGAGCAAAGTAGTCAAAGTCCCCTGAGTATGTATGGGTGCGGTATGTCTTAACTGCCATAAACTTTAGCAAAAATTTGTCTGAACCCACCGTTTGCAATGGAACTCACCAACCATCTATTGCTAGGGTGCCAAACTTAAAAGGCCTCCAGCTGTTGCAAAACTACAATTCCCATCATGCCTGGACAGCTAAAGCTTTGACTTTGACTGTCCAGGCATGATAGAAATTGTAATTGTGTAACAGCTGGAGAGCCGAGAAGTCTCCCAATTGCCGATAGGCAATGTTGGGGAGGGAAGGGCCAGGGAACAAGCATAAGGCAAGAACACATGAACAAGCACCAGTATGGGTTGAACATGACAGATAGTTGTTCGATAAAAAAAACAATCAACCAACAGCTACTGTATAGGTATCCTATTATTGCCACATAGTGACTACATAATAGTACCATGCAGTGCTTACATAATACTGCCATATATACATACATACAGTAAACACATAACAATTCTGTAGTACTGTATATAGTACTCATAATGTCATAAGTTCCTAAATAATACCAGGGCTAGCACCATGCTGAGAGTCGAGGATGATGTGAAAGTAGAATGATTAATGCATCAAGTGGTAAAGGCCTTTGGGCAATTGCATGTTTGCCCATGTTATAATCCATTCTTGGTCAGATTTCATTACTATCTGACAACCATAGGTATCTGTATTAAGGCTTGTCTTGCAAAAGTAGGCAATGAGGTCAGTGTGTGTTGTACAACATAAGGAACCACCCCTTGCTATAGAGCGCACTGTAGTGTGTAGTAACCCGTACTTACCAGATCATTGCAAACGAGTCAACGGTGTTATCAAAAAGCTTAACCTCACATCTCTGGCCTTTTCTTTTGTCAGAAGTGGTGAACATCTTCATTTCTCCTACCTGGATACACCAAGACAAAAGATCACGTTGTTCTGATTGTCAGTTCTTGTTCAATGTATATATTACTCTACAGTGTACATGAGGGGTGCAGAACCTTCAGCCCTGCCACTGTTACAAAACTACCATCCACATCATGCCTGGACAGCCAAAGTTGTGGCTTTGGCTGTCCAGACATAACGGGAATTGTAGTTTTTCAACAGCTGGAGGGGCTGAAGGTTCCCTATGCCTGGTCTACATGACAGAACAAACATATTACCAGTACCCTGCAACACACACACATTTGAGAGGTATAAAGATTTTTTTCTTTAAGTGGATGTACGTCCCCTTAGGGGTCAAAACTTTGCATATATGTCCCTTGTGATGTAATAAAGTCTTGAAGATTTTGCATTGCTGGATGCTGACAGCCAACAGCATGGAAGGTAATGAACCACATGTGGTTGAGCACCACTGCTTTACTAGATCACCGGGATCTGGATATTTTACATTTTATTAAATTGCAGGAAGGACTCATCCACTCCAGTACTGGAGCAAAAGAAAAATGGCAGCCGCTTCCCACGGACAATACCCTGATATTTAGTGAAATGTTTGTAAGCAGCAGAGGACTTCCTTAGTAAGGCTAGGGCTCCACTATGGCTTTTGGTTGCAACACCTCTATGTTTCTCTATTGGGGAAAAAGTTGCAGATGACTTGTAACAATCAGAGAAAATCCAACCATGTCACCTTAACACCCAAAGGAGAACAATGATGTTTTAAGGCCGTATTACATGAGCCAATGTGCCGGGGAAGCGAGCGCACACCTGTCAGCTAATCATTCAACGTAATAGGGGCTTTACAATCATGTGACCAAAAGTAACCATTCAGTGCTATTCTAATTCATTTCTACACACAACTTAATAGTAACGTACCCATCTTACTGCTGCAAGGATGTTGATGATTTTTCCATTCAAGCTTTGTCCATTTGCTACAATGTCTCCCAGTGAATAGTAATCATTTGGATCTTTAGGAGGAATAGGCAATAAAGACAGCAGGGAGCTGTGGGTCTCATGTCTGGAACGTATCTTGACCAAGGAATGGACTTCGCTGATAAGCAATTTGTAGTAACTAAAAGGAGAGGAAAGAGACAATTAACATCACTTTTTTTTCGCATTGCTCCAAAGTGTCTATCATGGAAAATAATTACCAAAATAATTTAAGGCGCTATTACACAAAACAATTAACGGCCATATTTGGCCGATTATTGGCCATTGCGGTCGATAATCGCTCTTTGTAATAAAAGGCAATAATCAGCCATCATGAACGATGTTGGCTGATTGTTGTCTTTCATTGTCTTTCAACATGTTCTAAAGACATACGACGATCTGCTGCCATCTCAACGTACAACAGGAGCAGCGGCAGCAAACCGCCTATATCCCCTATGGGCTCCCTGGAGGACCTCACAAAAACACCAAAAAATGCAACAGCTAACCTGTTTCTTGCTGTTGCGGTGAGCTGTTGCATTTTTCTGTGTTTTTGTGTGTTTGCAATTTCAGCCATGGCAACGTGCTCCTGCCTAGTGTGATTGGTGTAGGAGAGCTGACCATCTATCTATCTATCTATCTATCTATCTATCTATCTATCTATCTATCTATCTATCTATCTCCTATCTATTATGTATCTCCTATCTATCTATCTATCTATCTATCTATCTATCTATCTATCTATCTCCTATCTATTATGTATCTCCTATCTATCTATCTATCTATCTATCTAGTAGAGATGAGTGAACCGTGTGCAGGTTCAAGTCGATCCGAACCCGAACATTCGGTATTTGATAAGCGGGGGCTGCAGAACTTGGATAAAGCTCTAAGGTTGTCTGGAAAACATGGATACAGCCAATGACTATATCCATGATTTCCACATAGCCTTAGTGCTTTATCCAAGTTCAGCAGCCACCGCTAATCAAATGCCGAACGATCGGGTTCGGATTGACTCGAGCATGCTCCAGGTTCGCTCATCTCTACTATCTATCTATCTATCTATCTATCTATCTAGTATCATCTATCTATTATCTATCTTCTATCTAATATGTTTGATCTATCTATCTATCTATCTATCTATTAAGTTTTATCTATCTATCTATCTATCTATCTATCTATCTATCTGTCTATCTATCTATATATCTGCCATTGCCCACTGCATTCTAGATTTTATAATTTTTTGGCATACAGTAATATAGAAAAAAAACCTTGTAGTTATATTGTTATAAGTAAATAAAAGAGAAATTCATGCCAGTAAGTGGCTAGCATCAGTCAGGGAAGGGAAGTAATGTTAGATAGGATCTATCCCTCCCTGGCGTATATATTGATGAGAGACGCTTGTCATATGTTTTCAATCCCCAGCATTTTATAAAAGGACGTTAAACCTTTACGGCCCCTGTGGGAGCGGAGGGCAGGAAGTTTACACATTACCTTGGTGTTGAAGGATTAAATTTTTCTTCCTTCTCTACGTCTTTTGTTTGCACAAGGGGGTTTTCAATTATAACTAAAAGAAAAATAGGAATATTGTTTAGCATGGCTTTGTATTCGTCAAATGATAAATATAGATAATTAAACCATGCGGCGTACAAGTAAAACAGATGTCCTCATTACCATCTAAACATAGTAAAACTGCGCTAATCGGGGGTGCCGTGCACACTTTGAACAGTTGTGACATTGCCGGATGATACATGTACTTACAAACTCATTTTCTTGATGTATTTTACCTCAGGGTAGATTGCAAGTGTTCACGAAAAAAAATGCGAAAAATTAGTCATACTTAAAAAATAAACATTCTGTGAATCTTTCCTGCCATGAATCACGCATACAATAGAGTTTGCATTTTCCTTCCTATTTATTTATGTTCCGCGGGCGTCATTCATTTCCCCAAAATGCCGTTTGCTTTGACAAAGTAGACGCTTTATTTTCTTTGCTTTGTGTCTCCAGGTTTGTTTTTTGGAAAATACGGCACAAAAATAAAACTGAGGTTCAGCGCCAAAGAATTCTCCATCTTCTTCCTTTGGCAACTCGCTGTCTGTAATGCAGCTACAAGTAACAGGGAGGAGGCGTTATCTATCTAAGTCATTTCCATCTATATTGGGCCGTGGACTTAAGATTATTTCCCATGATCCAGTTAGGGTCTGATAATTTTTTCATTGTTAAAGGGACTGTCCACCTTGGACCCTCTCTACTTAGTCTCTGGTTTATAAGCAAAGTGTCCTTCAGGGATCAACTGTAACTTGGCAAAAGGTGTTTAAAATTCCTGCAGCGCCACCACAGGTGAAACTGATCATTACATAGTGGCCATTCAAATCAATGTGCTGTCTGTGTAATGTAGATAGCACAGGTCCTCCAGTGGGAGAGAAGCTTTGTAACCACTCTCTTCTCTGGCTAAGAGAGGAGGATCCTGGATTGGGGGCCCCTCCTCCTATTAATACAGAATTCACTAATAGCGTATATGAAAATGAGTTTGCAAAAGTGAACAACAAGCCGTTAAAGGGCCAAGAGCTAAAATAACTCCTCGCTTCCCCTTCCATCCCTATCCCTGATTGTCTTCAGTTGAGCTGAAAGCTGGGAAGGGGAGCAAAGAGACATTACAGAACTTCTGCCCAGAGAACCTGCTGATATGCCGCAGAAGCTCTTTACCTTATGAGTGGATCGCTGTTATTAATGTTTTTCTTCTCCCCCACATTCTTGATTAATTTCCTAATTGCCCCTATGCAAATATGTCCCTTAAGAGTATTTGGGGCATTGCTCGCCGGCTCTGAGTACCACCACATCCCGCCCAGCCCACTATGCATATTTATAGATGCATAGTGGCCTCTTCACTGCACAAGGCTACCGCCCTCAATGCACTGATCTGTCTCAGCCAGCCAGCCCCTTCTAATAAATATTTATCCAGCGCTCATCACTGCAGACAATAATCCAAAAAATAAAGCAGACACTATATTAATAGGCGCACTGACCACCAAGTAATGAAAAGTGCATCAATCTTTATTTATACATGTACAAAAAAACAAGCAGCCACAAACACAAAGACCACATAGGTTATCATCCCGGGAAGAAAAACATGATAATCCACCTCTCATCGGGAAATTCATAACATCATATCAATCCACAAGATTCATACAAGAAATAAAGGAATATGATATGCAATGAGACTGGGCCTGATTTGCAAAGTAATTCACAATAATAAATAATACCTAAAACTGGAAAACACAGTGCATATGAATCCATAATCTAAAGTGCTATAGTGCCGCAGTGTAAACAAAAGACCGATGCAAAACAAGACTATCACTATAAGTATTCAGTGCAGGCAGCAATCAGGGCCGGATACAATAATGGAATAATTAAGAGATCACCCTAGAACCATCGGAACAAATGATCGTCACTGCAGAGCGCCGCCCCAGTATTCATTAAGAGGGCATGTCAGCCGGGGTAGATTGGTACACTGAGGGAGGTAGCCTTGTCCACAGTGCACCAAACCACCTTATTTGCATAGGGAATAAATGACAAATTTAACAAAAATGGTGCTAAGGATCAAGGTAAGGAAACTACTACCTTCATCCTCAGCACTCCATGTGCTATAAGGCCATAACTAGATGCGTCTAACCTGCTGTAAGTTTCCCTTTAAGGGATTGGTACTGACTCCAGAGACAGCACCACTCTTGTCTCCAATTCAGGTGCGGTTTGCAATTAGGCTCCATTCACTTCAATGGAAAAGAGTAGCAAAAACCTACACCCAAACAGGAGACAAGAATGGGTCTGTCTCTGGAAGAAAGTGGCCATGTTTTTGTAGCGCTGGATAACCCCTTTCATTTCTCCCAGCAAATACAGATAATAAAAGCTGAAACCTAATTGGTTACCATGTGCTGATACCTGGCGGGTTGATATGAACACTTTTCATAATGAAAACTGGAGAAGTCCCTTAAAGTGTCACTGTCGTTATAACTTTCAAAATCTAAACCAACTGTAGATCAACAGTGATATAAAGCAAGTTTGCAATTTACATTCATTGTTGTTGTTTTTTTAGTTATTATGGTAAACACGGCACTTCCTGTGTTCTGACTTTTTTTTTTTGTCTAAACACAGGAAGTTCCGGCCATCTGCGCTCACAGAGAAGGCAGTCATGTGATTGATGGACGCATTGAGCCGTGACTCTCTCTGTACTGCTGAGACATCGTGTGTTTCATCGACTAAAAAGCTTCAGGAGACTGGACCTGGATACGAGTACAGCTTTGTTTTACAGCATGATAACAAAAAATAATGAATGTAAATAGCAAGCTAGCTTTATATCCACTGTTGATTTAGGTTTTGAAAGTTATACCAACAGTGACACTTTCAGCCTTGAAAGATCGGCTTATAGTCCAGACACTATATCGACCCACTTGTTTTCCAGAACGTGTGAATAACAAAACAATAAAGTATCAGCCGTAGTTTAACCTACCGCAGTCACCAATCTGGAAACTTTCAGACAGCGATTTAATGTATTCTTCTCTACCCCAGCACGAGGCATTGATGAAGGCAGATGGTGAATCTCTTACTGTAAAGCTGAAGGTGTACCGCTCCAATCCAATATCTGAATAGAATAAGAGAGTCATTTCTGCACACGATGACATTTCAATTAACTTTTGCCATATCTCACTATGACGTTTAATTGAGTCTGTCAATTGGCGTCTGTACATTTGTGTTACTTGGAAAACTCTCAAAAGTTATGAGAGCTACATGAGCTGAGAAGGAGGAAAGCAGCCTAGTACAGGGGCCTGGTGTGAACATGTACACTTAAAGGAACAGTTCAGGCAAAAACACACAGGGGGAGATTTATCAAAGGGTGTAAAATTTAGACTGGTGCAAACTACCCACAGCAACCAATCATAGCTCAGCTTTAGGCAGTGCTGAAAGGAAAGCTGAGCTGTGATTGGTTGCTGTGGGCAGTTTGCACCAGTCTAAATTTTACACCCTTTGATAAATTTCCCCCACAGTGTTATTCTTAGAGCAGGACCTGAGGGGGTGGAGCGTGAGGAAAGAGTGCCATTTTGTGCTGTATCCACGTTAGTTTATACATTCTGCTCACGGTATTTCTTTGATTTAAATTAAAGGGGGAAATATTTTTCTTTCAAATCAACTGGTTTCAGAAAATTATATAGATTTGTAATTTACTTCTGTTTAAAAATCTCAAGTCTCCCCATACTTATCAGCTGCTGTATGTACTGCAGGAAGTGGTGTATTCTGTCCAGTCTGACACAGTGCTCTCTGCTGCCATCTCTGTCCATGTCAGGGACTGTCCAGAGAAGGAGAGGTTTTCTATGTGGATTTACTACTGCTCTGGACAGTTGTTCTGGGGGAGAACAAAGGGGTTGGGCAAAGAAACTCCATCATGCCCAACCCCTACTTCCCAACATTATCAGGATGCCCCCATACAACTTATACTGTCTTTATGTGCAGATTTTGAAATCCCTCCAAATTCCCAATGTTATGGCCTCGGAAGAAGGCCAAACAGAGTAGACAGGAGACGCTTGGACAGGAAAGGGGGTTACTAGTGATAGTTAGTCTAACCACTGGGACCCCAATTGGTTAAACAAACTCCCACGTGAATGGAGGGGCAGCGGAGATGATCAACCACTCCTCCATTCACCTTCTATAAGACTGAGCACTGAACTATAGTTATATATAGTTATATATAAACTATAGCTATAGTCCTAAAGACAGTAAATGAAGTGTTGATCAGGCATAAGCTGTAACTCCTTTCACTCAATGGAAATTAGACCTGTTTTCATGACATAGTGGTCCAATACTTACCATCAGCCAGTTACTTTTAATTTTAGGATATCCCATTTAGTTTTAATAAGGTGGCCACAATAAGGTAATTTTCTAACAATACTCTACCAACGTCTATCCTGAGACGACCCTTAAGCAATAATTACTATGCATACAAACAGTATCGGCTTCCATAAAGCAATGGAAACGTGTTCCTTCTCAGTTTAATACTTACTGTTTTACAGACCCTAACACTATACAGCAATAAATTTCCTAATAAGTTAATTTCACGCCAAATGACATCAACCGCAATACAGTATGGATTTCCTCCAATATATTAAGTAACTTGTTCATATGAATTAACATTAATCATTCTACAAAGCCTCAAAAAATAAAATAAAAAAACATAAAGGACAAAAGAAAAAAATTCTGAGTGACACGCAACTTTCCAAGCTCTCAAGGAATAATAAAGCGGGCTTAACTTTTTCGGTCTGGAAATCCTTTGACATCTGTTTTCCCAATTACGATGCCTATTATGCTCTGAAAAATAAAAATGGTATGGTATACACAAATAAAACACAGATGTAGTCAGCAAATTAGATTTCATGCTCTTATACCCCACCGCCCGCTAAAGCAAATTTCTGATTGATTTTTTTTTTTAGGATCCCAATTACACAGCGCTGTTTGTCCCCCACCACCCAGTAAATCTGTACAATGAGCTATTAGATTTTATGGAAAGTATGTCAGCACAAGAGCCGACGTGCGGGACGTAATCCCCTCCTGACAATGTTTCTCCTCATTCCACTTAATCATTACATTGGACAGACCCAGGAACCGTCATGGGCCGCCGTTTTCTCAAGTGTTTGAACTTCCTGTAATCCCTTATAATTTGGCCTCTTACATGTAAGGTTTTGGTATGACATTCTAAATTATTATAAAATGCTAAATTCCTCTTCCCCCTTCCCGAAGCTGCAAGTGTATTTAAATGCTATTATCCTATTATGTTTCACTTCTATAAAGCCAGCATGCCGAAAGCATTAGCGCTCCGGCTATAAACATTACCCGGCACATTAATTATATATGTCAGATCCTAATTTAACCTGCAGTAACGCTGTCCTAAGCTGTATGACAATGTATGGGATATTCTGCAACATGTGCAAAGGTATGTAACTAAAACTGGCGTGTGGCTACGTTCCTGGCAGTGCTTAGTGATTTCCTTAGAGGAGGGGAAGGGCACGTGATAATTAAAGGGGAAGTGCGGCCAAAGTGATCTTCAAACAGAGCGTTGTAAGCAAATAGTCATTGATTTCTGTGGCACTTTCCAAGATTTCCATTAACAGCTTGAGTATACTTTATGGGTCAAAAATCAGGGGTAAAGTAAGTTTTCAGGCATTTAAAGGGGTTAAATATTTAATGTTTGAAATATTTTAAAAGTTTGTAATTAGAGATGGGAAAGTACTAAAATGCCTAAGTTTTCGTTACTTGAGTCGAGTATTTTTTTAAACTTGAGTGCTTGACTTAAAGGGGTTATCCAGTATTAAAAACATGGCCACTTTCTTCAAGAGACAGCACCACTCTTGTCTCCAGTTTGGGTGGAGTTTGGCTACTCAATTCAATGACGATAAATTGCAAACCACACGTGAATTGAAGGCAAAAGTGGTGCTGTCTCTGGAAGAAAGTGGCCATGTTTTTCTAACGCTAGATATGCCCTTTAAGTAATGAACCCCATTATGACTCGAGCATTATTCCAGTTCCTACAGAGGGGATGGTGTCTGGTGCACCTAAAAACCTCAGAAAGATAGAAATTCCATGGAAATAAAATGGGCACAGCAGAGGGAGCATGCAGGGATGCACTAAAGACTCCCAGACTGCTGTATTACGCCACTTTTATAGACTGACAATGATGTGCACCAAACCCAGTTGGGTTGTTGTGAATTAATGACGTATTCCTACTGCGCACTCCATCACACAAATTGTAGCACAGTATACAACTGGGAATACTAACTGTGCACCACTACACTGTACCACTATCAGACTGAGTAGACAAGTGATGAATAGGAGAAATAGGGCCTTCCTAATGGTGAAGAGGGTGGGGAGGAGGGACGGAGAGGCGGTGCAGGCCTAGGGCTCAGACACTTTAGGCCACGTCAATTTGACACAGGGTTACAAGTTGAAAAGTTGTTTTTTTTAGGACAATAACTGCATCACCTCCCGAACGGACCCCAGGACAGATGTTGGAATGAAAGCAGCTATCTGTTAGGTAACAGTAAGGTCCCTGTATTACTAGTACCGCGCCTTTAAGAGACTGTTCCTTAAAATTACCTATTCTGCAACTACCTCTGACCCCTTGCGTTTAAGTCTTGCACCAGGGGTCATGCAACTTTTGATAACACCTTCTCCAGGCAGTGTAAGGCTATGTTCACACTACGTAAAACCATTGGCAACAACGGCCATACTTTGTACGGGTGAACAATTCCTATTGTTCTATGGGATCCCGGCCAAAGCGTATATACATCGTATACGCTCCGGCCGGGATCCTGCTCGGGGCCGCAAATAACTGACATGTCAGTTTTCTGCGGCCGCAATTCAATGAATTGCGGACGTAGGAAACCCTGTGAGTGGCTCCGGCCGCCTGCTTCACTGTGCGCTATGGGAGGTTCTGATGCGGGCGCGCGCTGATGCGCCCGAATCAGAACCCTGTGGCCGAAAGATCGTCCGGCCAATACTTAAGTACCGGCCGGGATGATCCGGGCAGAGACCGGCCGTTCTCTATACGTTGTGTGAACATAGCCTAATAGTCGGGATTTCCCATCCAGGATTCTAGTAAACCTGGATAACAAACCCAATGGTAGCTATTATGCCGCTGTGGTTACCCCCTTTCCTAGAAGCCGATCTTTCTGACAGAACACACTAGTATTTCCCCCAGGATGACTTTAACCTTACTCAGAGCTTCTTGGAAAATATCTGCAAATGTAATGTACAAATGTAAAGCAAAAGAGCACTTAGGCCTGGCCTTGTTTATGACAAGCAATTTTCTTCTTTAAGTTGCCTGACACAGCGGGACTAAGCCTATTTCCATGTCCTGCAACCTTACCAGGCTCCGGATAAAAATAAAACGAGCCAAAGGGGAATGTAATGGGGCCGTAACGCACAAATGTTGAGGCAAATTGCTAGGGACAGCTAGAACGGCTCAAATTTTGCCGTCAAGAAAGAAAAATACCAGACGTCCCTCGCCGCATTATGATTTTTACTGTGCTGAGTCTCAGCAATTATCTATTCAGTGGGCGATCAGGCAGATACAATGAGGTCTCTCATACGCTGCTACAAAGACTTGGCCGGTGCCTAAGTACATGGCCGGCACCATGACACATCCCTGGACAGCACCAGCGGCATCACTTTACATCCCCTGCGGTGTAAATAAAGGACTGTAACAATGGCAGTATTGTGGTTACAGAAACATGGCTATCGCTGTATGGGGAGCGCGGTGACAATGTGACAATGAGGACGTTTGTAGTGTAGGTGGAAGCGGATGGGACGTGGTTGGAGCGAAGCAAGATAACAAAGTCACCGATACTTACTGGGCGAGATAGACTAGGGTGCAGGTCGGAAATGTTGACAAAATCTTGACGGAAGCTGTAGGACGCCATCCTCTAATCTGCGGGGTTAAGAGAAGTCAAGAGGGTCAGAAAAAGCCTCAGCTTTACTGTTGTTTAGTTTATTATTATGTAAGCTGGTGCGACATTCAAGACTGAATATATATTGTTAGGGTTGAAAGTCTCCAGACAACCTTTTATTTTAGGAATAAAAGAAAAAATGACATATCTGTAATGGGTGAGGCTTTAGGCTATGTCTGGAATATGGCCGCCATTTGGAAAACTTCCATATTGGATAAAGGGCATTTTTTTTCAATGGGAAATTGGTCATGTAGCTTATCAAAGAAGACCAGAATTGTCTCAGACGTCAATTGCTGCAATTTGCATATCTCTTCTGGTTCAAAAGTTCTCATGTCCATCCAGCACCTTCAGCTCTTCAGCTTTTAGAGATATTGCAAATCTGACTGCGGCAATTGATGTTTGAGACAATTCCAGTCTTCTTTGATATGTTACATGAATAGCTTCCCATTGGAAAAACTTGCCCTTATGGAATTTTTAAAGATGGCGTCCATGTTCCGGACATTGCCTAAAATATAGGCCCCTATCAGCCATTACTTTTTGGGATAATCAGAGATGTCATTTCCCCTTTTGTTTCTGAAATAAAAAGGTGTCCTGGGACTTTGGACTCCCACAGTATATAGAGGTCAGAGCATTAAAGGGGTTAACCAGCGCTACACAAAAATGGCCACTTTCTTCCAGAGACAGCCCCACTCTTGTCTCCAGTTTGGGTGCAGGTTTTGTTATGCTGCGTTTACACTGAACGATAATTCGCCCGATCGTACGATTAACGATTTCGAAGTAACGTTTTTTTTTTTTTTTAAAAAAGATCAGCGTCTAGATGGAACAATATATCGTACGGAAAATTCGTTTTGTAATCGTTTTGCGATCGCTTAAGCCTATCTCACACATAGGTAGACTGTTTATACGGAACGATCTGAGAATATTTTGCGAATGACGATTTAAGAACATGTTCAAAGATCAAAATGAACGATTTCTCACTCGTCGTTCGATCGTTCGCTGCGTTTACACGTACGATTATCGTTTGAATGCGATCGTTATAGTGCAAATTCGCACGATAATTGTTCCGTGTATACGCAACATAACTCATTTCCATATAAAGGGAAAGAAGCTTAATTGCAAACCGCACCTGAACTGGAGTCAATAGTCATGCTGTCTCTGAAAGCAAGTCGCCGTGTTTTTGTAGCACTGGATAACCCCTTTAAAGCCTTTGCTTACCTTTACATAGTAACATGACAGCATTTCTATGTGACTGTAGCCACTACTAGGGGGAGCTTAAAGGTGGAATCCTGCGAAAATAACAAATCATCTGCAGGCAGGGGGTGGGGGAGCATCACTGACTTACTGATCTCTGACAGCCACCAGCCTCCTGCAGCTGCAACGTCCTAGCCCCACTGAAGCATTGCCTGCTCAGCCAATCAGTGAGCGGGGCTTACCAGGAAGCCAGGAGAAACTAACATCTTGCGTCTGTCAGAGAGTGGTGAGACCAGGAAATACTCGAGTCCAGCTTTCAGTCAAAACAGAGTTGAGACTTGTATTCCAGATACCCCAATGTGTACAAATAATCGGCATGCCCCCAATGAAAAACGCCAAAGCGTTTCAACCGCGTTACACGGCCTTAGTCATGGCCAGCTATGCCTTTTGCACTAGTTGTGTGAAAAAGCTGCATATTAGGAGGGTATGTTCACACTGAGGAACAGGCGTGGAATTTCAAGCCGAATCCGTGCTTAAAGGGGTTGTCCATCGAAAATCTTTTTCTTTCAAATCAACCGGTGTCAGAAAGTTATATAGATTTGTAATTTACTTCTATAAAAAAATCTCAAGTCTTCCCATACTTATTAGCTGCTGTATGTTATGCAGGAAATGTTGTTTTATTTTCAGTATGACACAGTACTCTCTGCTGACATCTCTGGCCGAGACAGAAACTGTCCAGAGCAGGAGAGGTTTTCTATGGGGATTCTTAAAAAAATCGAAACAGAGTTCCTGTCTCGGCCAGAGATGTCAGCAGAGATCACTGTGTCAGACTGAAAATAAAACAACATTTCCTGCAGGGCCTACAGCAGCTAATAAGTATGGGAAGACTTGAGATTTTTTAATAGTAATAGTAAATTACAAATCTATATAACTTTCTGATATCAGTTGATTTGAAAAAAAAAGATTTTCGATGGACAACCCCTTTAAGCGCGGATTCGGCTTGAAATTCCTCGCCTGTTCCTCAGTGTGCAACTGAAGCGGCTTTAGGCTATGTTCACACAACATATTTTTTATGACAAGAACGGCCGTTGTTAATAACATGTACGTGGGTGCAGGGAATAATGGTGGTAGCACAAGCACTGCTGGTGACAGTCATTCGGTGACTACGGACAGAACATTGTAATTTTATATATTACACTCATACAGGTAAATAATGTGTGATTATATTGTCATTATGAATGGTGCGGGGGGGGGGGGCACATTACACATTGTCTGGGAACGGCCCTGGTTACACACAGATAAAGATGGCGGCAATAGCCTTTCATGCTTGACTGGGCATGATGGGAGTTGTGGTTTTGCAATAGCTGTGCAGCCACGGGATGTCTGGGCTTAGACAAATATGGCTCCTTCTTTGCAAAAATAGCACCACACTCATTCAGTTCCATTGACGTGAATAAAGCCGGGCTGTAATACCACACACAACCTGAGGATAGGTGTGGCGCTGTTTTTTTAAGAAATCCGACATGTTTTTATAACCTTAAACAACCCCATTAATTTCATCTAAAGTCAGTCACAATCCTGGGACAATCATATTATCATGGTTTATGATTCACTTCATGAATCCTCTTCTCGCCACTCTCGCCTTCCGACTACGTCTGGTATTAAAGCTTGGCTGCCTTGTGTTCAATACCAGACAGAACCTATGGACAGGAATGGGGATGTTATGAGGAGAAAGCAGCCATTTTGTTTTACCTTCAAGAAGCCATGAGGTGAATTCTTTGTACAGATAATTCAGCTATTGTAATCTATGGTAAGCTAATGGACGGAGAATTGGTGAAAATGGAAGTAATAGTCAGGGATAAGGTGGACGGCTTTACCATCCATTATACTAAGTGAGGGCAGGACACACTACATGAAGAAGACTAGTACTAATACTGTCCCAGTGTAAGAGGAGGCATACAATGGCTGCTGCCACACAGAACATATCGGTATATTGTTATCACTTCTCTTATACCATAGGAAACAATGTATGTCAGCCCTGTGCCACCTCCTGGAGCCAACACCTCACACACTGAGGAGGGGCAGAGAGAAGCCTGTGAGGAGATAGAGGAGAAGCACTGCATGCATACCACTGCCCCCTGGTGGGGAGGATGTCATCTGCAGCTTGTGTCCTCATACATAATAGTCGTAAAGAGTAAAAGGTATTTATTATTATAGTAGTTATATTCCTGTATATAGGAGCAGTAGTATAGTAGTTATATTCTTGTATATAGGGGGCAGTATTATAGTAGTTATATTCCTGTATATAGGAGCAGTAGTATAGTAGTTATCCAATAAGGAGACAAAAGAAGCTTGCACTCACCAGCAAATCGCTGCGGTAACGATCCGTTTTATTCGTCTAGATAGACATAGGTGGGGAGGGGAAGTGAAGGCAGGGGCGTCCGATGGCTACAGCCGTTTCACGTGACTTATCACGCCTCTTCTGGCCTGTGGGACACAGGCCAGAAGAGGCGTGATAAGTCACGTGAAACGGCTGTAGCCATCGGACGCCCCTGCCTTCACTTCCCCTCCCCACCTATGTCTATCTAGACGAATAAAACGGATCGTTACCGCAGCGATTTGCTGGTGAGTGCAAGCTTCTTTTGTCTCCTTATTGGATTTATTGCTCTTTCATGGCTTTGCACCCCTATGCTGCACACCGTTAGCCCAGCATCCTCACATTACTTGTCCTAGCTCGTGGGTACGCATGACTTAACTTGGGACTTTGGTGCTAATTCAGACTTCTCTCCCATACAGTATAGTAGTTATATTCTTGTATATAGGGGGCAGTATTATAGTAGTTATATTCCTGTATATAGCGGCAGTATTATAGTAGTTATATTCTTGTATATAGGATCAGTATTATAGTAGTTATATTCTTGTATGAAGGAGCAGTATTATAGTAGTTATATTCTTGTATATAGGAGCAGTATTATAGTAGTTATATTCCTGTATATAGGGGGCAGTATTATAGAAGTTATATTCTTGTACATAGGAGCAGTATTATAGTAGTTTTATTTTTGTATGTAGGGGACAGTATTATAGTAGTTATATTCTTGTATATAGGGGACAGTATTATAGTAGTTATATTCTTGTACATAGGACCGGTATTATAGTAGTTTTATTCTTGTATATAGGGGGCAGTATTATAGTAGTTATATTCTTGTATATAGGGGCAGTATTATAGCAGTTATCCCTCCTGTTTTTTCCCATTCTGTTTGCTGCAGCTATGGTGAGTGTAATTCCTTATCCAGACTTGTGCTGCTTGGGGGCGACCTTCTCCGCCGGCGGTGCTGGCCGGGTTCTGGTGTGGTGTTTTTGGGTCTGGTCCTGTGGCATGGGGGTCGCAGGGCCGTCCCATGGCCCCCGTTCCCTGGCTGTGCGCGCCTGCGGGGTTGGTGGCCACTGACTGGCACGGTGTGGACCCATGTGTATCAGATACCGGCACGAGGTACATGGGGCAGTATGGCTTGATCAATTCATACACAAAATTCTGATGTGTTTTTCATTTAGCCTAGGGGCACTAGTATCAGCCATAGGTGTGAGGTGCAGCACTCTGTTTCTTCCCTGAACCGCATTATAGCAGTTATATTCTTGTATGTAAGAGCAGTATTATAGCAGTTATATTCTTGTATATAGGGAGCAGTATTATAGCAGTTATATTCTTGTATATAGGAGCAGTATTATAGCAGTTATATTCTTGTATATAGGAGCAGTATTATAGTAGTTATATTCTTGTATATAGGAGCAGTATTATAGTAGTTATATATATTTTTTTTTATATAGGAGCAGTATTAGGCCATGTTCACATGGCGTAGTGGACCGGCCAGGATGATCTTTTCAGAGACCAGCTGCTCTGTGACCCGGCCAGTCTTTAAAAGAGATGATCTTTCCCGCTGCAGAGTTCTGATGCGGCGCATCAGCGCACGCCCGCATCAGAACTCCCCACAGCACACTATGGAGATGCAGCCGGAGCCGCTCGCTCCATAGTGTACACTGACAGGGCTTTCTGCGGCCGCTATTCACTGAATAGCGCCCGCAGAAAACTGACATGTCAGTTTTTTGCAGCGCCGCTAGGGGTCCCGGGCCGGAGCGTATACTATGTGTATATGCTCCTGCCGGGATCCCATAGTCACCCGGCCAACGTATTTTCTTGTATTAACTACGGCCATTGTTGCAATCGGCAGCAAAGGCCGTATAAATACAAAAAAATATATTATGTGAACATAGCCTTATAGTAGTTATATTCCTGTACGTAGGGAGAAGTATTAAAGTACTTGTTTCCTATCTATTTTGTTTTCCCTGGTACAAGTGATTTCTGACTTTTATACACAAGATCTAGCTTCATGTGTATTAGTTATGTAGGTGATGTCCTGGAGCTTTGGAACCAATTACCAGTTCTTTTCTCATATTATAACATTTTACAATGATTATCCCAGAAGCCATTAATACAGTAACTTGTGAGACCCTTGCAGATATACTCTTTGCTTATATTACCACATTGTATAAATCACAGATCCTTTCATCCCGTCCACGGACGCAGATAATGAGCCATTATGCAGTATCGGTTTTGATGCTGAACCCTAATGAATCGCCCTTCAGATTTCAGCTGTGGAGTCTGGTTAATTCTGTATTTCATCGCCATATGATGCATCGTTTATTACTGTTCTTCTGGGACTAAACTAGCTTCCACGTGGATTTCTACATATGTTTTGTCCTGCTGCAATTAATACGCTGATGACAGGCGGGACGGCCGTGATGCTGACAGGAATTTCCATATCAAAGAGCCAATGAAAGCTTATTTATATAAGTGCACTGACTGCGCTAATCCCATGACATATGTTTCACCACCAGGATGCTGGTTTTACTTACATCATTGCAATATACAGGTGTTCTGTATTCAGTTCTTTGCATTTTCAGGATACCCGCTTGCTGTCAGTGAATGGGAATATTGTTGTTTACATTCAGAGGTATAAAAGCAGCAAATGAATAACGCCCCCCTCCTTGTTATGTGTATCTGTATTGGGGAGCTTTGTTCTTCTGACTTGATAAATAATCGAATTTTGGATGACTGTGACTGCCACTAGGGGGCAGTGGTGACCTCACATTACTGGGACTCCATGAATTCTGTACACTACAAGACCCCCCCAATTAACACATATACTCACCCAGCCCAGCTGTCTGGGGGGTGGGGGTTTGGTCGGTGTCGGTGGCTTTCCAGGGGAGGAAGGCCGGTAGCTGTCTGGGTCAGGAGGCTGGTGCGGAGCAGCGGCTGTCCCGGGTGGAGAGGTGAGGCAGGAGGTTGGTGCAAGACAGTGACTGTCCGGGGTGGATGGGAGGCTGGTGCGGGCAAGCAGCTGTCCCGGGGCAGAGGGTTGGTGTGGGTGGCGGCTTTTTGGGTTGTGGGGCCTGTGAAGGGTGGTGGCTGTCTAATCGGGGGGGGGGGGGGGGGCCTGTGCGGGCTGGCAGCTGTCCTGGGTTCGGGTACTTGTGCAGGCACTGAGAGGTTGGGGGTGGGTGTTTTTTCACAGGACGACGGCTTTCCGGGGGGGGGGGGGTTAGCTGGTGTGAGCTGCATGGGCCCCATAGCTGCTGTGTGGTCTGCCTCCACAGTAGCTACACCGGTGCATAGGGGGTACCTTAGGAAACTCAGAGAAGTGTGACTGCAAAAAATATTCAAGGGTAGGTACTGAAGACTCATCAGACAATTGTTGGTGTGCAGTAGGTCACTCTCACATCCTGAAGTTTTTACGTCATTGTCTATGAATAGATCTTCCTTTAACTGTTTCCTATCTCTTGGTAATGATAGCCAGATGGATGGCTTGAAATGACTCGAGCGGTGCTGTAATTTAGTTTCATTACCCTGACATTGGCCATTCAGCTATCGGAGGCATATAATGGCCGCCGGTGACACACGAGCTTGGTGGGAAATCAGCCATGATGACTGAGCGATGAAGATATTTTACACAACAGTGTTACAGGTGCTGAGGCACTGGAAGAAATCGCCATTGTGCTCTGCGCTATTCCCTTTCAGGGCTCTATTCAGTGAGACGGTGAGCAGGACATTGTGCGGATCTCTCATCGGAGGTTCACAGTTGTATCAGCAAACACCACCAAGAGCGGATAAATGAGCGGAGAGCTGGATGGAAATCAGTCCCTTTATATATGGCATATAAAACCCTCAATTACTTATCCTAGAATCAGCCATCCATATTGCATCAGTGGGGGATATGACTCCCACAATGACGGGGGTGCAGCACTCCAGCTGGGCCCATACCGCCATGAAGTCTTCTCCGGAACACCTAGCCAGTAGGTGGCTAGGTCCTCCAAGTAAGTAGATATGTTCCCTAGGGAGGTAGACAGGTCACCCATCGGACAGACGGATGTCCCTGCTATGTGGATAGGTTCCCCAGTAATTAGATAGGTCATAAGTAGACCCAACTATTAGGAAGATACATACACTCTGAAGGTAGACAGGAGCCCTGTAAACGGATATGTCCCCTAACAGGCGGATAGCCCCCTCATAAGGTAGACGATGCACCCTGCAGGTAAACAGGGCTCCCTTCAGATAGAGAAATGTCCCCATAGCTAGAAATGTGCCCCTTTATGTAGATAATTGCCCCCTCCTGTAGCTAGATAGGTGCCCCTGTAAGTAGATAATTGCCCCCGTCCCATAGATAGATATGTGCCCCTGTAAGTAGATAATTCCCCCCTCCCATAGATAGATATACACCCCTGTAAGTAGATAATTGCCCCCTCCCATAGCTACATATGTGCTCCTGTAAGGAGACAATTGCCTCCCCCCATAGCTAGATATGTGCCCCTGTAAATAGATAATTGCCCCCTCCTATAGGTAGATAGCTGCCCCCTGTGTGTAGACAGATGCCCCTCTTCCCTTAATTAGCCGTAATCTGTAAAATATATGTCAGTAGGTATTGGATTTGCCTGTAGCGCCACCACAGCTGGAATGAAGTATTACATAATACATCAATGGGCCGGTTGTGTAATACAGAACAGAGGCTCCAGAGAGACACTATTTGCAGCCACTATCTACTCTGGTCTAATAGGGTGTATGACTATAGGTTTACAAACCTGACAGCCTCATAAAAGGTTATTATGGTCATCAAATTCTTTCTATTGAAAAACCCACCATACTTTCCCACCCTGATCCCCTGACGCTGCTGTTCTGACGGCTCCTGATCCCCATTGATCTTTGCTTTCTCCTGTGACGTGTTGTCCCCATGGGAACTGCCTGCTTAGCCAGTCACTGTCCGCAGCCGGGACCCACCTCAGTCCCTGACTGGCTGTCTGTGAATGGAAATCCTGGTATAGACAAGGAGGCTGAAATCCCTGCACACACCTAGTCCTGATACAAGTTTATAAGTCCATGCAATGTTATTTCTACAGCCTTGACTGCAGAATGATACATGGTAGAAGATCAGAGAGATCTGCGGCTGCGCAGATGATGCTGATCTATTGAGCTCACAGAGCATTGCTTACATGTTACATCGCACCACTAGCAATGTACTGGTTTTAAAGGGGTAGTGCACAAAAAAATATTTTCTTTCAAATCAACTGCTGCCACGAAGCGCCAGAGATTTGTAATTTACTTCTATTAAAAAATCTCAAGCCTTCCAGTACTTATCAGCTGCTGTATGCCTAGCAGGAAGTGGTATTATTTCCAGTCTGGAGAGCAGGAGAGGTTTTCTATGGGGATTTGCTCCTTCTCTGGACAGTTCCTGACATGGACAGAGGAGGCAACAGAGAGCACTGTGTCAGACAGGAAAGAAAACACCACTTTCTGCTGGACACACAGCAGCTGATAAGTACTGGAAGGCTTGAGATTTTTTAATAGAAGTAAATTACAAATCTCTGGCACTTCATGGCAGCAGTTGATTTGAAAGAATTTTTTTTTTGTGCACTACCCCTTTAAGCCTAAACCAAAAAAACTGTAGATATCTAACTGGCCACTAGGGGGCACTGTGATAGAACCATAGAGTAAGCCATTCCTAAATATGTGGTTCAGCAGTCAGGCTGCAGAGATTATTAGAGACACAAGATGTTATTTACCAGCATTTTACTGAGTTTTACATAAGTATTTCTATTTTCCATGACATAATATACAGCTCACAGCAGACATCATGATTATTCAGCGCTACAGCTTACACTTTCATGCACGCTTGGTTCATGCTACCACACTAAGAAATTCCAGAAATAACAATTCCCTAAATAATTGGCATGAAAATCGTCTCACAACGTGCAGTATACAACAGACACAACAAGCACTGTAGCCTTAAATCTGTATACAGATCTTCTATCTATCTATCTATCTATCTATCTATCTATCTATCTATCTATCTATCTATCTCCTATCTATCTATCTATCTATCTATCTATCTCCTATCTATCTATCTATCTATCTATCTCCTATCTATCTCCTATCTATCTATCTATCTATCTATCTATCTATCTATCTCCTATCTATCTCCTATCTATCTATCTATCTATCTATCTATCTCATATCTATCTATCTATCTATCTCATATCTATCTATCTATGTATCTATCTATCTATCTATCTATCTATCTATCTATCTATCTCCTATCTATCTATCTCCTATCTATCTATCTATCTATCTATCTATCTCCTATCTATCTATCTATCTATCTCCTATCTATCTATCTATCTATCTATCTCCTATCTATCTATCTATCTCCTATCTATCTATCTATCTATCTCCTATCTATCTATCTATCTATCTATCTCCTATCTATCTATCTATCTATCTATCTATCTATCTATCTCCTATCTATCATCTATCTATCTATCTATCTATCTATCTATCTATCTATCTCCTATCTATCTATCTCCTATCTATCTCCTATCTATCTATCTATCTATCTATCTCCTATCTATCTATCTCCTATCTATCTATCTATCTATCTATCTATCTATCTATCTCCTATCTATCATCTATCTATCTATCTATCTCCTATCTATCTATCTCCTATCTATCTCCTATCTATCTATCTATCTATCTATCTATCTATCTATCTATCTATCTATCTATCTATCTATCTCATATCTATCTATCTATCTATCTCATATCTATCTCCTATGTATCTATCTATCTATCTATCTATCTATCTATCTATCTATCTATCTCCTATCTATCTATCTATCTATCTATCTATCTATCTCCTATCTATCTATCTCCTATCTATCTATCTATCTATCTATCTATCTATCTATCTCCTATCTATCTATCTATCTATCTATCTATCTATCTATCTCATATCTATCTATCTATCTATCTCATATCTATCTATCTATCTATCTATCTATCTATCTATCTATCTCATATGTATCCATCTATCTCCTATCTATCTATCTCCTATCTATCTATCTCATATGTATCTATCTATCTCCTATCTATCTATCTCCTATCTATCTATCTCCTATCTATCTATCTATCTATCTATCTCCTATCCATCTCCTATCTATCTATCTATCTATCTATCTATCTATCTATCTATCTATCTATCTATCTATCTATCTATCTCCTATCCAGGGCTGTATTAACAGCTGCTGCTGCCCTAGGCACTGAATCTGAAGACACCCCATCTTCACTCACCTATTGGCGATACCAGACCTGACCAATACCACCATACCCCCCACCCCCCTAGAAAAGACAAGCATGCTTGAGAAAGGTCTCGGGAAGAGACAGAAACGTTGCATGGAATTTTCTACTGACATGGAATAAACACAATTTTGGATTTTTTTCACCACATGGTTGTGCTGCGGAATTCTTTGATTATTTACGGGGAGACGTGGATTCGGTCTCCAGCTGCTGGCACCCTTACACCATTCTGAACAGAGTGCACTTCAAACTGGACGTTATCTATCTATCTATCTATCTATCTATCCTACCGTTCAAAAGTTTGGGGTCACCCAAACAATTTTGTGTTTTCCATGAAAAGTCACACTTATTCACCACCATACGTTGTGAAATGAAAAGAAAATAGAGACAAGACATTGACAAGGTTAGAAGTAATGATTTGTATATGAAATAACATTGTTCTTACATCACACTTTGCTTTCGTCACAGAATCCTCCTTTTGCAGCAATTCCAGCATTGCACACCTTTGGCATTCTAGCTATTAATCTGTTGGGGTAAGCTGGAGAAATTGCCCCCCACGCTTCTAGAAGCAGCTCCCACAAGTTGGATTGGTTGGATGGGCACTTCTGGCGTACCACACGGTCAAGCTGCTCCCACAACAGCTCAATGGGGTTCAGATCTGGTGACTGCGCTGGCCACTCCATTACCTATGATAGAATACCAGCTGCTGCTTCTGCTGTAAATAGTTCTTGCACAATTTGGAGGTGTTTAGGGTCATTGTCCTGTTGTAGGATGAAATTGGCTCCAATCAAGCGCTGTCCACTGGGTATGGCATGGCGGTGCAGAGTGATAGCCTTCCTTATTCAGAATCCCTTTTACCCTGTACAAATCTCCCACCTTACCAGCACCAACCCCAGACCATCACATTACCTCCACCATGCTTAACAGATGGCGTCAGGCATTCTTCCAGCATCTTTTCATTTGTTCTGCGTCTCACAAACGTTCTTCTTTGTGATCCAAACACCTCAAACTTGGATTCATCCGTCCACAACACTTTTTTCCAGTCTTCCTCTGTCCAATTTCTGTGTTCTTTTGCCCATCTTAATCTTTTTCTTTTATTGGCCAGTCTCAAATATGGCTTTTTCTTTGCCACTCTGCCCTGAAGCCCAAAATCCCGCAGCCGCCTCTTCACTGTAGTTGTTGACACCGGTGTTTTGCGGGTACTATTTAATGAAGATGCCAGTTGGGGACCTGTGAGGCGTCTGTTTCTCAAACTAGAGACTCTAATGTGCTTATCTTCTTGCTTAGTTGTGCAACGCGGCCTCCCACTTCTTTTTCTACTCTGGTTAGAGCCTGTTTGTGCTGTCCTCTGAAGGGAGTAGTACACACTGTTGTAGGAAATCTTCAATTTCTTAGCAATTTGTCGCATGGAATAGCCTTCATTTCTAAGAACAAGAATAGACTGTCGAGTTTCAGATGAAAGTTCTCTTTTTCTGGCCATTTTGAGCGTTTAATTGACCCCGCAAATGTGATGCTCCAGAAACACAATCTGCTCAAAGGAAGGTCAGTTTTGTAGCTTCTGTAACGAGCTAGACTGTTTTCAGATGTGTGAACATGATTGCACAAGGGTTTTCTAATCATCAATTAGCCTTCTGAGCCAATGAGCAAACACATTGTACCATTAGAACACTGGAGTGATAGTTGCTGGAAATGGGCCTCTATACACCTATGTAGATATTGCACCAAAAACCAGACATTTGCAGCTAGAATAGTCATTTACCACATTAGCAATGTATAGAGTGTATTTGTTTAACCCCTAGACGACCCTGGACGTAGGGTTACGTCATGGAAGTCTGTCCCCAGACGACCCATAACGTAACCTTACGTCCTGGGTGTTTCTCCCGCTATGAAGCGTACTCCGGAGCGGAGCGCGCTTCATAGCAGGTGGGGGCCGGCTGCAAACAGCCAGGACCTCACCGGTAATGACACGCTGCAGCGATCGCGCTGCTGCGTGTCATCAACCCCTTAAACGCCGCGACGTTTAAGTGTAGGTGACAGGGGGAGTCCCCTGTCACTTACCAGTGTGACTGCGGGGGTCCCGATCGTTGAAACGGACTGCCAGAGGTCTCTCACCTGCCTCCATGCGGTCCGATCGGCGATCTGCTACACTGAGCCTGCACAGGCAGGCTCAATGAGCAGATCGCCGATAACACTGATCAATGCTATGCCTATGGCATAGCAATGATCAGTGTATAAATCAAAGTACTGTATGTAGAAGTCCCCCAAAGGGACTTCAAAAGTGTAAAAAAAAAAAAGTTCAAAACACTATTACACTACCCCAAAACCCCTCCCCCAATAAAAGTCTAAATCACCCCCCTTTCCCATTATATAAATAAAACATATAAAAATAAATAAATAGATAAACATATAATATACCGTAGCGTGCGTAATTGTCCGATCTATTAAAATATAATAAGCGTCATTGTGATTGGTAAACGACGTACACGAAAAGAGGGGAAAAAGTGCGCGGATCACCGATTTTATGTTACATTATATATTAAAAAAAATCAATAAAAAGTGATCAAAACGTCCGATCTTCACAAATATGGTAATAATAAAAACTAGAGATCATGGCGGAAAAAATGACACCCCATACAGCCCCGTAGGTGAAAAAATAAAATCGTTATAAGCGTCACAATAGGCCCATTTTATTAATATTTAATTGCCAAAAAAAAGGATTTCATAAAAAAATACATATATAACATTAGAGAATCGTAAACCTGCATATGGTTGTGTTCGGACTGACCTATAGAATAATAGTGTCATGTCGCTGTTACCATATAAAGCATTACGTAGACACAGGAACCCCCCAAACGTTACCATATTGCATTCTTATTTACGATTTCACCTATTTATATCTTCATAAATAATATATTTGGAATTCCATCATACATGTTATGGTAAAATGAATGACGCCATTACAAAGTACAACTATTCCTGTAAAAAACAAGCACTTACATGGCTTGTAGATAGAAAACTGAGAGTGCTGGAGCTCTTAGAAGGGGAGGAGGTAAAAACGAAAACACTAAGATCAAAATTTGCGCGGTCCACTGGGTCATTTTGGGCCTGGTCCTCAAAGGGTTAAAGTTAGGACTAGATTAAAGTTATCTTCATTGAAAAGTACAGTGCTTTTCCTTCAAAAATAAGGACATTTCAATGTGACCCCAAACTTTTGAACGGTAGTGTATCTATCTATCTAGATACTAATACTCTGCAGCACTTTGGAGTTGAAGATACCATTGAAAAAGTTTATTCCATCCAGGAACGATACACAGGAAACAAGGTGATACACACGACATTTCAGCCTACCTTACGCCATTGTATGGGTATGGTGGATGTATGTGTGCTGTATGGGTATGGTGGATGTATGTGTGCTGTATGGTGGATGTATGTGTGCTGTATGGGTATAGTGGATGTATGTGGGCTGTATGGGTATGGTGGATGTATGTGTGCTGTATGGTGGATGTATGTGTGCTGTATGGGTATGATGGATGTATGTGTGCTGTATGGTGGATGTATGTGTGCTGTATGGGTATGGTGGATGTATGTGTTCTGTATGGTGGATGTATGTGTGCTGTATGGGTATGGTGGATGTATGTGTGCTGTATGGGTATGGTGGATGTATGTGTGCTGTATGGGTATGATGGATGTATGTGTGCTGTATGGTGGATGTATGTGTGCTGTATGGGTATGGTGGATGTATGTGTTCTGTATGGGTATGGTGGATGTATGTGTGCTGTATGGGTATGGTGGATGTATGTGTGCTGTATGGGTATGGTGGATGTATGTTTGCTGTATGGTGGATGTACAGTATGTGTCCTGTATGGGTATGGTGGATGTATGTGTGTTGTATGGATATGGTGGATGTATGTGTGCTGTATGGTGGATGTATGTGTGCTGTATTGGTATGGTGGATGTACAGTATGTGTGCTGTATGGGTATGGTGGATGTATGTGTGCTGTATGGGTATGGTGAATGTATGTGTGCTGTATGGTGGATGTATGTGTGCTGTATGGGTATGGTGAATGTATGTGTGCTGTATGGTGGATGTATGTGTGCTGTATGGGTATGGTGGATGTATGTGTGCTGTATGGGTATGGTGGATGTATGTGTGCTGTATGGGTATGGTGGATGTATGTTTGCTGTATGGTGGATGTACAGTATGTGTGCTGTATGAGTATAGTGGATGTATGTGTGCTGTATGGGTATGGTGGATGTATGTGTGTTGTATGGATATGGTGGATGTATGTGTGCTGTATGGTGGATGTATGTGTGCTGTATGGGTATGGTGGATGTACAGTATGTGTGCTGTATGGGTATGGTGGATGTATGTGTGCTGTATGGGTATGGTGAATGTATGTGTGCTGTATGGTGGATGTATGTGTGCTATATGGGTATGGTGAATGTATGTGTGCTGTATGGTGGATGTATGTGTGCTGTATGGGTATGGTGGATGTATGTGTGCTGTATGGGTATGGTGGATGTATGTGTGCTGTATGGGTATGGTGGATGTATGTGTGCTGTATGGGTATGGTGGATGTATGTGTGCTGTATGGGTATGGTGAATGTATGTGTGCTGTATGGTGGATGTATGTGTGCTGTATGGGTATGGTGGATGTATGTGTGCTGTATGGGTATGGTGAATGTATGTGTGCTGTATGGTGATGTATGTGTGCTGTATGGGTATGGTGGATGTATGTGTGCTGTATGGGTATGGTGGATGTATGTGTGCTGTATGGTGGATGTATGTGTGCTGTATGGGTATGGTGGATGTATGTGTGCTATATGGATATGGTGGATGTATGCGTTGTATGGAGGCTTAGTGGAGTCCCATAGCTCATATTCACACTCTGGATACATCTGGGTGCCTGGTAATGTTGCTGTTACATGCAATACCCTGGAACATTTTCCAGATAGGTCTCCAGATGGGTCTCTGTATCCAGCACTTTGAAGCTGGAGATTACAATAAATATACATTACAGTACACATCTGCAGAGGAAATAGACGCCGTGTATATAACGCTGTATCACCGGGGGCCTATCATCCCATACAGGCTGCTGAGTAATGGCGGCAGCAGGTCCATGATGGGCATCACAGGAAACAAAATAAATACATGACGTATGACTACAAACCCCGCGCTACATCATATAATTAGGCAGATCCATATGTCTCCTAAGTGAGATGAGAGGTGACCACAAGCCATAGATCACTGCTAATGTATGTAATGTGTACAGCCGGACAGAGGGATCCACACAACATACACTGCAAGAGGAGAAACAGAGACCAGCACAGCGCAAACATACAGCGTCATGGGCAGTTTATTAAGATGGATAGATAGATAGATAGATAGATAGATAGATAGATAGATAGATAGATAGATAGATAGATAGATAGATAGAAGATAGATAGGAGATAGATAGATAGATAGATAGGAGATAGATAGATAGATAGATAGATAAGAGATAGATAGATAGATAGATAGATAGATAGATAGATAAGAGATAGATAGATAGATAGATAGATAGTAGATAGATAGATAGATAGATAGTAGATAGATAGATAGATAGATAATAGGAGATTGATAGATAGATTTGATGCATATTATCAGCCCAGCATTAAAGAATACCTATCATGAAAATTAACTTTTGATGCGTCATCAGACATGTTATTGATTCCTCTGGGTTGCACTGCTGACTCCCGCTGCGATCAGGGGAGAGAGCCAAGAGAAGATGTGGCCGCCAGCTCTGACTCGGAGGGAGTGAATAGGACGGCTGCCATGCTCTCTCTCCCTGGCTTTATCTCCTGATCACAGTGGGTGTCAGCAGTGAGACCCTCTGTGATCAATAACTTGTGACATGCCTGATCACAAATCAAAAGTTATTTTTCTTGACATGTACTCTTTAACTTTTGTATTAAGCCAAATATCTGACCATAACACTAAATTAAAGTGTGGTTTCCTACGTCAGGTGTTGCAGTTACCTGTACTTATTGTGCAGAGGTGGTAATGAAAGTAGTGATAAAGTTTCGCCACTAGATGTCGCTGTATTATGTGTACTCAGATGCTGCACAGCTGAAGGATGCAAAGGGTTATCGTTTGTTTGTGTGTCACACGGATCTGCAAACCTATGGGAATCTGTTCTTCTTCTCTCCTATCACCTCTCCCTTTACTTCTTCTGTTTTCTTCACCCGCTCACAGCACACTTTAGATGCTCTGAGGAATGAAGTCACATGGGTGTGGAAGGTGCATTGTTCTTTCGTGTTGGACATTGTAGAGGAAGGACGCAAGCTAGACAGCTCTCTGGGCCCTGGCCCTCTGCCAGATCTCCTCATCCTACTCGGGTCAGTCTTAGTCAGAACCTCGTATGGGTAGGACGTCAGACAGGACACAGCTAACAGCAACAGCTTTCTTCTCAGTAATGCTACACTACACTTTGCATTGTTAAACCACTTTCAGGAGAGGACAAGTCAAAGACAACCTCAACCCACATCGTGGAATAGGAGAGTCACAGAGCAGGACAGTATCCACAGACAGCAGTGAGCTAGGAACTGATCCGGATAGAGCAAAGTTGCAATAAGCCCAGGAACTCTATCTCGCAGAGTGGTTGTGAGCAGGAAATCCTCAGCATTCCGCTTACCCCAGGTAACAAGGTCTGGGCCTTGTGTCACCCTCTAGGATGGTTTAGCCAAATCTAGTAGGCAATAGGTGATGTAAAGACTAAAAAGGTCAATACATGGGCACAAGTATTCTTCTACCTCATCCTCCAACATCCTGGTACCCCCTTAACACGCTACTCGGATACAGTCACTTGGAGGCCGCAATGATGAATAGAACCTGCTGTTTTCTGCCACAGTATATATCGGCATCCTATTCTCAGCGAGAAATTCTTGTCGGTGTAATAACAGATTGTAACTTTGCCGCCATTGGGCAGAAGAATTGTCTTTCCCTTGGCTGTTATAGAAAGTCGTTGCCTGAATTTGCAGTATGCCATTGCCCAGAGACAGATCAGATTTGACTATGTTAGGCGGCCCTATTTGTTGAACATTGGTTGTCTCTGAAGCCCCACTCACTTTTACAGATGCTTGGCAATGTTTGGACCCTAATTTTATATTGTATTGTATTCCACTCAAACATAACTTTTGATATGTTGCTACCCATGGCGAGACTAACATTTCCTTCCTTACATGTTGTTATCTATTCAGTCTCCTTCCACCAGTTCTGTCCTGCTGCTTTCTGATGAAGACACAAAAATCTGTGTGTGAGCTGTTCTCTCTGTCTCCCCCTCTTCCCCCCTCCCTTCTGAGACAGCTGATGTAAACAAGTCCCTGGCAGTCTTTATCTGCAACATTGTAGCTGGGAGGGATAATCTGAGGTCAAGTTGCTGATGAACTCACTGTGATTAATCCTTCCAGCATTACAAAGAAGGTACAGTGTTGCAGATAAAGCCTGCCAGGGACTTGTTTACATCAGCCTTCTTAGAAGGGAGGGGGAGACAGAGAGAAAGGCTCACACACAGATTTTTGTGTTTTTAGCAGAAAGCAGCAGCTGAGAACTGGGGGAAGGAGACTGAATATATAATAACAAGTATAGAATGAATTGTTAGTCTCACCATGGGCAGCAACATATCAAAAGTTATGTTTAACACCAGAAAACCTGCCACTATATAGCCTGAAATAGTTGCAGTCAGGAAGCTCATTGCTTTTAGTCATTGTGTCCCCTAAGTGTATCTGCAGATTTCCCATTCCAGCCTGGTGCACATGAATCCGATTCGCTCACCCGCGGACGTTCCCATAGGAGGCGAAAACATTTACTAAAATATCAATGTGCAGAAATCACCTTAAAAAAGCGCATTAGCCTCCACACAAGACCTATTAAGGCGGCCATACGTCTTTACTGGTCAGTAAGCATCCTGACATTTGGGAATGAGGCAATGACCTTTCATAAATCTACCGCCACACCGTACACCGTAACCTTTTTATTTGCTCAAAATGACCTTGTCCTGCGGATAATCAGAATAAATTGCCGCTGGAGTTGTTTCAATTCTCTGTGTGATTTTCTCCAGTTTCACGCTGCAGAGAGGAGCGCGTGTTCAACAAGGGAGAAACGTCAGCGATAAGAAATAATAGCGGCGGTATCTGCTCTGTCAGTGTATGATGCAGAGGCTCTGTGTAACCTGGATTCACTGCGACAGGAAGGTTGTCAGTAGGGCCCTATTACATGGGGCGATTATCGTGCACAAAATCGTTATATCGTTCGAATTTACACGATAACCGTCCTGTGTAATTGCAGGCAACGATCGAAAAATCGTCTTTGATTGTTGATTTAGACCCTAAAATCATTATGTAATTGCACATCGTTCCTTCTTTTGCTGGGATCAGATGGAGAAAACAATCGTAGTAACAAACGATGTAACGATCGTAACTAACGACCATCATTCTGTGTAATATGCTGAACAATTCCAGGTTAACGATAAGCAATATAGTTTGCGATCGTTTATCGTTATTTGTTAATCACGGTTTGTCTAATAGGACCCTAAGGGCCATATTATACGGGAGAAATCGTTCATTTTGATCTTTCACCATGTTCTCAAATCGTCGTTTGGTCGTTCGCTAAAAATTAACAGATCACTTCGTGTAAGCAGTCTTTCACCGATTTAACCTATGTGTGAGATGGGCTTAAGCGATCTTAAAACGATCGCAATAACGAATTTTCCAAACAATATATCGTTTTGTCTAAACGCTGATCGTAATTAAAAAACTAATCGTTACTTCGAAATCGTTAATCGTTCGATTGGGCAAATTATCGCTCCGTGTAAATGCAGCATAATGACTATCGTTCTCTGTAATATGGTAAACGATTTCTGGTTAATGATAAACAATCTAGTTTGCTATCAATTATCATTAATCACTAATCGTTAAAAATCGCTTAGGGTCCATCTACACAGAAAGATTATCTAACAGATTATCTGCTAAAGATTTAAAGCCAAAGCCAGAAACAGACTATAAACAGAGATCAGGTCATAAAGGAAAGCCTGAGATTTCTCCTAGCTTCAAATCCATTCCTGGCTTTGGCTTCAAATCTTTGGCAGATAATCTGTCAGATAATCTTTCTGTGTAAATGGACCCTTATGCTAAGTTTACACGGAGCGATAGTTGGCCCGATCGCACGATTAACGATTTCGAAGTACCGATTTTTTTTTTATAACGATCAGCGTTTAGACGGTACAATATATCGTACGGAAAAATCGTTTTGCAATCATTTTGCGATCGCGCGCCCGCAGCCCAGCCCCCCGCTGCCTGACCCCCCACTCACAGCCCGGCCCCCTGCTCATCCGCAGCCCGGCCCCACGGTCAACCGCAGCTCCCTGTGCCGCCCCGATCGCCACCCCCGCCGCTCCGATCGCCCCCCTCGCCGCCGCTCCGATCTCCCCCCGCCGCCGCTGCTCCGATCGCCCCCCCGCCGCCTCTTCGATCACCCCCCCGCCGCCGCTCCGATCGATCCGAGTGATTTTTAACGATTAGCGATCCCAGCAAAAGAAGTAACGATTCAGAATTATGCTGCATTTACACGTAACGATTATTGTGCGAATTTGCGTGATAACGATCGAATTCGAACGATAATCGTACGTGTGAATGCAGTGAACGATCAAATGACGAACGAGAAGTCGTTTATTTTGATCTTTGAACAAGTTCTCAAATCGCCGTTGATCGATCGCAAAAAATTTGCAGATTGTTCCGTGTGAACAGTCGTTCGCCGATTTAACCAAAGTGTGAGATAGGCTTAAGCGATCGCAAAACGAATTTATGATCATTATGAAAAAAAAAAACGTTACTCCGACATCGTTAATCGTACGATCGGGCCAATTATCGTTTCGTGTAAACGCAGCATAACACTGAACAATTAGTGAATGAATGCAAAATTACAGCGATTACAGCAATGAACGATGATTTTAGGGTCAGATCTAAATCAACGACACACAAACGATTTTTCGATCGTTGCCTGCAATTACACAGGATGATGATTGTTTAAATTCAAACAATATAACGATTTTCCACACGATTATCCGTGTAATAGGGCCCTTAGACAGCCCTGCAGTTCCTGACATCAATATTGGTGGCAGCAGAGGGGGCCGCGTTGCCATTACTGCTGCCAGTCAACTGAAGTGCGTTTGTAAATGAAAAAAACAATACATTAACAAAGTAATATAACTTTATCAAAGCAATGTATTATTTTTTTTTGTCTCCGCAGTACCCATTTAAAAAGTGTAAAAACAAGTTTTTAAAAATATATATTTTTTAAATTCTTACATTATTAAAACATGACATCACCCCTTTTGCCATTGTTCAAATAAAAAAAAAGTAAAAATAAATGTAAACATATTTGGTATCACCGCATGCAGAATTTTCCCAACTATTAAAATATAAGGTAATTGGTCTCGTATGGTGAATGGCGTAGACAGATAAACTATTCCAGAAATGGTTATTGGAAGTTTTTTTGTGCTACAGACAAAAAAACATCAAAATAAAACATAGAAACATAGAATATTGTGGGAAGAAAAAGCCCCCCTGCTCCATCTAGTCTGCCCTATTAGTATTTCCCTCCTTATTATCTTACGATAGATATATGTTTATCCCAGGCAGGTTTATATTCAGTTATTGTAGATTTACCTACCACATCTGCTGGAAGTTTGTTCCAGGTATCTACTACTCTTTCAGTATAGTATTATTTTCTCACGTTGCTTCTGATCTTTCCCCCAACTAACCTCTCACTGTGTCCTCTTGTTCTTGAGTTCAGTTTTTTTTTCCCTAAAATCACTTTCCTCCTGAAATGGTACCAATAAAAATCTCAGATCCCTAGGAGCACAATAGAAATGGTGTCAGTCAGAACAGGACAATTTTAAGAATATTCTTAAGGCCATGTTCAGACTTGGTAAAATAGCGTCCGTTCTGTGACAAATAATGGCCGCTGTCTGAGATGATCACTTCTTTTTAATCAGAATATGGGCACATTTGGGTGTGCCCGCACTCCAATTAGCCAAAGCAGATAAAGTAAAGTACAGCCGGACCCGCACTTTACATTGTCTGCACAGTCTATTTTAGGCGGCCGCTGTTCAGTCAACAGCGGCAGCACATAAAAGATAGACATGTGAGTTTTTTGTACGACAGCATGGAATCCCGGCCGGAGTGTATAAAGTGTGTATACACTCCGCCCGCGGTTCCATAAGGGTTAATGCGATCGGCTGCTGGAATTAAGCAACGTCCGTGGTTGAAAACAAGCAACCATGGACCTTTTTTTAAGGAGAAGTCCGACAAAATTTTTTATTGAAGTATTGTGTTGTCCCTCAAAAGTTATACAAATCCCCAATATACACTTATTACTGGAAATGCACATAAAGTGCTTTTTCCCTGCACTAACTACTGCATCAAGGCTTCACTTCCTGGATAACATGGTGATGTCACTTCCTGGATAAAATGGTGATGTCACTTCCTGGATAAAATGGTGATGTCACGCCCTACTCCCAGAGCTGTGCGGGCTGTGGCTGCTGGAGAGGATGATGGCGGAGGACACTGAGGGACACAGGGCACTGGAGGGACACTGAGCATCCCCCTGCTATCATCCTCTCCAGCAGCCACCGCCAGCACAGCTCTGGGAGTCGGGGCGTGACATCACCATGTTATCCAGGAAGTGACATCACCATGTTATCCAGGAAGTGACATCACCATGTTATCCAGGAAGTGACATCACCATTTCATTCAGGAAGTGAAGCCTTGATGCAGTATTAAGTGTAGGAGAAAAAAAGCACTTCATAAGCAATTCCCATAATAAGTGTATATTGGTGATTTGTATAACTTTTGGGGGGCAATACAATACTTTAATAAAAAATTTTCACTGGACTTCTCTTTTAATGAAAAAATACATTGTGTGTACAAAGTCTAAAGGGAAAAAAAGTTTTTTTTCTGTATCAGAAAACCAAAGATCTGACCATTATATAGATATGGCAAAATAGCAAAAATGAATAATAAAAATGAATACACAAACTAGACATTAGACATCTAGAACATCAGGGATCATGCACATGACATGTATGACTGTATGTAAGTGATTTGTGGCTGCACGTGGGGTCCCTGCGGGTGCATATCAGTGACTGTGACGCCATATGGTGCCTCTTAACCGGGAATACTTCCATAGGGATATAAATTTTAAATAAAATTTAAAAGCAGAATTTTAGCTACTAGCAGCGTGCTTCAGGCCTTCCAGGTGACCCTGACTGAGGATCTTAGTGTTTCCTAACACTTACAGTATGTGTGTGCGTAATCAAAGAGGACACTGAAGTGGAAGAAGAGGAGATGTCACTTTCATCATCACAGGCCATTTGTAAGGTTTCCTATAATTACCACAGAGGATCGGCCGGCGGTGACCTTCTCCAGCCCCGTTACCTCCATAATCACGGCTGATTGCCTGGAACAGATGGCAGGAGATACTTTGTGCACTTTAGATTGTTTGCATTAAGGAAAGTAATGTAAATTCCCATAATTCATTGCACAGCACTCTTATTTATCATCATATTTATTTTCCTTGTTCAGCAGGGGGCAGGCCATGTGTCAGCAGGATCCGATGTTCAGATCAAACAAAATCTAGTTACCACTATAGATGACCTGGGCCGGACTGGTTTATGTAGATAGCAAAGTCACAGCGATGGTAATAGAGACCCCATAAGAATACTCAATGAAATCATCCAAGGTTTCTCCATAACAGTATCCTATAGTATAGCCATAGAGCTCCTATAAATATGTCTTAAGATAGCCATAGTGCACAAGGAAAAGCCACAGAGCCCCCATAGCAGTGCCTCGTAAGATAGCCATAGAGCCCCCATAGCAGCGCCTCGTAAGATAGCCATAGAGCCCCCATAGCAGTGCCTAGTAAGATAGCCATAGAACCCCCATAAATGTGTCTTATAAGATAGCCATAGAGCCCCCATAAATGTGCCTTATAAGATAGCCATAGAGCCCCCATAAATGTGCCTTATAAGATAGTCATAGAGCCCCCATAAATGTGCCTTATAAGATAGCCATAGAGCTCCCATAAAGGTGTCTTATAAGATAGCCATAGAGCCTCCATAAATGTGTCTTATAAGATAGCCATAGAGCTCCCATAAAGGTGTCTTATAAGATAGCCAGAGGCCACAAGGAAGAGCCACAGAGCCCCCCATAAAAGTGCTTCGTAAGATAGCCATAGTGCACAAGAAAGAGCCACAGAGCCCCCATAGCAGTGCCTTGTAAGATAGCAATAGAGCCTCCATAGCAGTGCCTAGTAAGATAGCCATAGAGCCCCCATAGCAGTGCCTTGTAAGATAGCCATAGAGCTCCCATAAATGTGTCTTATAAGATAGCCATAGGCCACAAGGAAGAGCCACAGAGCCCCCCATAAAAGTGCTTCGTAAGATAGCCATAGTGCACAAGAAAGAGCCACAGAGCCCCCATAGCAGTGCCTTGTAAGATAGCAATAGAGCCTCCATAGCAGTGCCTAGTAAGATAGCCATAGAGCCCCCATAGCAGTGCCTAGTAAGATAGCCATAGAGCCCCCATAAATGTGTCTTATAAGATAGCCATAGAGCCCCCATAAATGTGTCTTATAAGATAGCCATAGAACCCCCATAAAGATAGCCATAGAGCCCAAGGAAGAGCCACAGAGCCCCATAGCAGTTCCTTCTAAGATAGCCATAGAGCCCCCATAAATGTGTCTTATAGGATAGCCATAGAGCCCCCATAGCAGTGCCTCGTAAGATAGCTAAAGAACCCCTATAAATGTGTCTTATAAAATAGCCATAGAGCCCCCATAAACGTGTCTTATAAGATAGCCATAGAGCACCCATAGCAGTGCCTCTTAAGATAGCTAAAGAACCCCTATAAATGTGTCTTATAAGATAGCCATAGAGCCCCCATAAATGTGTCTTATAAGATAGCTATAGAACCCCCCATAAAGATAGCCATAGTGCCCAAGGAAGAGCCACAGAGGCCTCCATAGCAATGCCTCATAAAGACAACGTGGTATGTGGTCCAGTTGAGGAGATACTGGTTGTCCACCAGAAAGGATAGGTTAACAGAATGACATATATACCAATATCAAACATCAATATCAAAATACAACGGTCAAGTAGATGCTGCCCTATAGTGCACAAACAACAGTGACCAAATAACCTCACCATTGTAACAGGATCCGCTGTGCTACTCAACTGGTTTGGCTTTGAGCCACACCAGAAAGCATAGTCTAAGAGCCTAAGTGCTCCAGGATGCAGAGGCTGGACTTCGGTGGCCAGAGGACACCAGGTCACTCAAGTGTGGTTTCGGTGTGAGTAGCAGCTGGTTCCCAAGAACTAGACAACCAGACAGAGTAGTGCAAGGCATTGGGCAACGAGTTGAGTATACGTGGTCACCAGGACAGTTGTCAGCAGGAGAGTCCCAGCAGTAGGACTAGCACTAGGAATGCTAGAATCCGACAATGCTCAGGCATGAGCAGTTGGCTGCCTGCGCACACTAGTGGCTATAGGTGTCACTGCAGCAGATGGAGGAAGAAGATGCCCCAGGACGAGTATTGAGTACAGCAGAGGAGCACACAGGACAGCACTGACACTGGTGAGTCTTGTCTGGCAGTGTTACAAACATCTTTAGTAGTAGTGGCCAAACTAGTGGTGCACCCCAAAACCTGACCCTGTTTTTTAATGCTGGATTCTGGTGCATGTTATTTTTCTAATTTTATCTCTACACCCTGATGACAGATGCGTAGCGTGCCTGAAGCCCGCCATCAGCCGTAATTCCCGCAGATGTTCTGCATGTGTAGCAAAACAAAGACACGTTAGCACTATTTACACTGGGAGAACAATAATTAAGCATGGCTGCACAAGTCTCGCACGCGGATCGTCCTCCGCCATCCTCCTACCTTTGAACTGACAAGAGTCTATAAACAGGAAGAAGGGGCAAAGATGGGAAAGGAAACAGTCTCTTAATAAAGATGTTTATATCTGTCCATTCACATCCAGAGAACACATCAGGCTGTGCCAAGCATCTACTGTCACACGTCTAAAGAAGAGACATCTGCCAGAAACACTGAGACTCTGCCGGTTATATTAACTCTTTGTAGGTTTCTGTTAGCTGTTTACACTCACCGGCCACTTTATTAGGTACACCATGCTAGTAACGGGTGGTCTTCTGCTGCTATAGCCCATCTGCCTCAAAGTTGGAGGTACTGTGCGTTCAGAGATGCTCTTCTGCCTACCTTGGTTGTAACGGTTGGCTATTTGAGTCACTGTTGCCTTTCTATCAGCTCGAACCAGTCTGCCCATTCTCCTCTGACCTCTGGCATCAACAAGGCATTTCCGCCCACAGAACTGCCGCTCACTGGATGTTTTTTCTTTTTCAGACCATTCTCTGTAAACCCTAGAGATGGTTGTGCGTGAAAATCCCAGTAGATCAGCAGTTTCTGAAATACTCAGACCAGCCCTTCTGGCACCAACAACCATGCCACGTTCAAAGGCACTCAAATCACCTTTCTTCCCCATACTGGTGCTCGGTAACGTGCAGTTGGACAGGTGTACCTAATAAAGTGGCCGGTGAGTGTATATGTTATTTGTCATATGCAGTCAGTGATCCCACCAGCAGAATAGTGAGTGCAGCTCTGGAGTATAATACGGTATGTAACTCAGGATCAGTACAGGATAAGTAATGTAATGTATATACACAGTGACCCCACCAGCAGAATAGTGAGTGCAGCTCTGGGGTATAATACAGGATGTAACGCAGGATCAGTACAGGATAAAAAATGTAATGTATGTACACAGTGACCCCACCAGCAGAGCAGTGAGTGCAGCTCTTGAGTATAAGGGTCACGGAATGGACGGTCTCTGAAAAGATCATCCCAGCCAATACTGCAGTACCTGCTGGATGAACTTTTAGGTCGCAGAGTTCTGATGCAGGCGCATCTGTGTGCGCCCGCATCAGAACTCCCCACAGCACACTATGGAGCATGCGGCCGAAGCCGCTCGCTCCATAGTGTGCACTGACAGGGTTTTCTGACGTGTCAGTTGTTTGTGGCGCCGCTAGGGATCCTGGCCAGAGCGTATACTATGTGTATACGCTCCGACTGGGATCCCATAGACAGCAAGGTAACATTTTTTTCGTTATAATCACGGCCATTGTTGCACTGTGCAACAATGGCCGTAGTTTTACGAAAATACGTAGTGTGAACATAGCCTAATACAGGATGTAACTCAGGATCAGTAATGTAATGTATGTACACAGTGACCCCACCAGCAGAATAGTTAGTGCAGCTCTGGAGTATAATACAGGATGTAACTCAGGATCAGTAATGTAATGTATGTACACAGTGACCTCACCAGCAGAATATTGAGTGCAGCTCTGGAGTATAATACAGGATGTAACTCAGAATCAGTACAGGATAAGTAATGTAATGTATGTTCATAGTGACCCCACCAGCAGAATAGTGAGTGCAGCTCTGGAGTATAATACAGGATGTAACTCAGGATCAGTACAGGATAAGTAATGTAATGTATGTACACAGGGACCCCACCAGCAGAATAGCAAGTGCAGCTCTGGAGTGGTGATTGCAGCTCCAATTAGTTTTGGGTGTGGTCCTGCTGTGTGAGGCTGTGCGAGTCTGCTGCTCCTGAGCTCCAGGCAAGCAAGATCTGCCCCTGGGCCTGCTCTCTCCTCCCCAGGGAGGGAGCAGGTTTTCAGGCATGAGCGAGCCAAGGAGAGTCCCAACTCCTGCCCCCCGAACCAGGTCCGTGGGGGGCAAAGGAATCCAGCGACCAACAAAGGGAATACCATCAGAGGTCCAAGGGCTGAGTCGGTCTACTAGGAGGTGCAGCGATGCTTCTCCAGCCGCCCCTGAACCAGAGGTAACAAAGGGTAGCCGCAAGGCTACAGCAAGTTGTGGAACTACAAGTGCCAGAAGTTCTGGAACAACTATGGAAACCAGCCAGGAAAATCTGTGCAGTGACACTCCTCCTGGAGCAAGGCTGTCTGCCCATGAAGGTGTGGAGGAAGATAGGGGGGTGCAGCGGGCCCAGGAGAGTGGGTAGAGTTATGGCCTACGGATTGCTGCGAGCCTCTGTGGGTATGAGGAAGCCAGGAACCAGCTGTACAAGCTCCAGGAGGAGGTATGTGCTGTAAAAGCATTGATGGACACTGCTGCTAAGCAGCAAAAGACTGAGCTATCAGCAAAAATGAAATGTCTGAAAGCTGACATCAAAAAGATAGTGAAAAAAAGAACTTTTATTTTGGAGAATAGTGGGCCGTTTAAAGAGAAATTTCAGAATGACGATCATTTTGCTCAGAGAGAGAAAAGCGGAGAGGGCTGAGAGGGCTCCAGCCAGAGAGCCGGGTGGAGGAGGAAGGAGACGCTGCGGAGGTACGTGATGTTGAGCCGAATCCACCCGGGGGTCCCCAACAACAGACCCCATACAGTGGGCTCCCTGCAGGGCAAGCGGCATTGTCATCTAGCCGCGGTTCGGGGGATGAAAGCAACACCAGTTACCAGGGAGGGGCGCTGATGGCCCAGATCCAGCTCCTGGAGTCACCAGGGCGCCTCCAGGACTTCGTATTCGGAGAGGGGTTACCAGAGGAGGCGCCTGGGAGAAAGACCAAGGTGAAGATCACCAAGCTTCAGGAGCAGGTAACATTTGTATATTCCCCCCTCCCTGTGCCCCCCGGACTGGCCTCAGGGTCAGCTCACTGTGTGAACTCCATATCTCAGCCCGGCCTGAGTTCTGTTGTGGACTTAGTGCAGGAGAATGGGGAGAGTATGGAGTCTAGTATGGCGGTAAGCTCCATCTCTGTTTGCAGTAGCAGAGGTGGAGCAGGTGAGGAATCGGCCGTAAGGTCGGACAGTGATATTGGCCCAGCGGCGGGCAGTGGTAGGAGAGATGGCCCAGCGGTGGGCAGTAGCCTTAAAAACACTGGTGCATCAGCTCGCTCCCTGACGGGAGGGGGGGGGGGGGGCGGCTGTGTGCCGGAGTCAGCTGCGGGAGCTCCGGTGGCGCTTGGCGCTGCTGTTCCTTTGGGGCAGCGGTGTCGTCGTCGGGATGCTAAGATGCCTTCGCCTCCCAAGAGAAAGACTGGACTTAAGCCTTTATTTTGTATTGGTGCTGCTGGACCAGATCGTGCGGAGGACTCTAGTACTGATGAGGCAGAGGGTACCAGCAGAAATAGGGCAGGGGCTGCCTCTAAACAGTCCAGGCAGGCTGTTCGGTCCTTTCTAAAGGGACCAGTGGCCTGTCCTGTGGAGGTGGCTCCGGTCCTGGTACCCAATGACGCTGATGGTACAAAATCTCTTTCTGTCCCAGAACACACCGGTCCACCCAGTGTGAATGGGGGAATTAATGTTGGGGGGAAGGCAGGAGTGAATGTGGGGAGGAATCTGTCTGGGGCTTTGGAGGGTGGTCGGGGCAGTGTGACATGTGGTATTGGTGTGGGTATGGATTATGTGGAGAAGGGTGGTGAAGGGGCACAGACTAGTGGTGGGAGCATAGGGCCTGGTCCAGTTGCACCCCCAGCGGCTGCAGCAGCGGTACGCAGCTATGCAAATGTTGCCGCTGGGGGAAGTGGGGTGCTTTACTCGTCCTCGGGCCCTGGGGATGGTGACTTGCATCGACGTGTCCTGCAGGCCTTGAAGAGAGGGGAGAGAACAATCAATGTAGAGGGTAGGGAGGTTGATCTGTCTTTCTTGATAGAAAGGCATGGCCTTGCAGCCTTCCGAGAGGAAAGGGGTAGGGAAACTGTGTGGTCTCTCCCAACAGCCGGGCCGGGCAGTGTCCGAAGAAATGTGGTCCGTCTGAGGTGGAGAGGCAGTGATACATGTCCCCCAAGATCTAAAGTTGTTGAGCTCCTGCTGAGGATGAGCTTCAAGGCAGCCGACATCTTTGCCTTGATACATCCCTTTGGTACCCCTGAATTCAATATCAGCTTTGTTCGGCCGGAGGGGCTTGAGCTTTTTTGGTCGAACTATGAGCTGGTAAAGGATGAGCCTGGCTGGCAAGACTTTGTCATTCAGGCAGTGTCTCGCCAAAATAACGTTACGAGAGTGACCGTTTTAACCCGTAACGAATCACTCTCTTGTATTGACATCATGACGTGGCTTGGCCGGTATGGAGAGGTGGTGGAAGTCCCAAAAAAGAACAGGGACGAATATGGCATCTGGTCAGGGGCTTGGACCTTTATGGTCAAACTTAGGTATTCAGGAAACACCGTTACCCATATACCATCTGCCACCTTCCTAGGAAGGGATCGAATCCAGGTCTTCTACCAGGGTCAGCCTAAGCTCTGTCACAGGTGCGGTGACCCCACACATTTCAGTGCTAGGTGTACGGTGATGAAGTGCTCATTGTGTGGGGAAATAGGCCATCTCGCTGCATCCTGTGTGGAGATTAGGTGTCACCTGTGTGGTGACTTAGGTCACCCATTCAGTCGCTGCCCTCGTTCCTTTGCCAATGCAGTTGTTACCCCGGTGGAGAAAGGTCGTCAGGAGGAATCTACTGGGGGGGCAGCTGGCGGAGGTGAAGGAGTAAAAGAGCCAAGGAAGAAAAGTAAGCAAAAGACGCCAGCCCAACTGAGGCGTCGGGTTAAGCACCAAAGGGAGAGGGAGATGGGGGAGTCTCAGGAGCCTTGCGCAACTGTGGTGACCTCTGATCTCATCCCTGAGGCCAATCTTACTGCTGAGGCTCTGAGGGACAGTGATCTGGATGAGGAAATTTGGAGGATTCGGAAAGAAGGTGCCATCTCTTCACTGTCCTCCCATGGTGAGAGCGCGGATGAGGATAGTGGGAGATGGGTGGAGCACAAGCGGGGTACTAAAAAGAATAAGAAAAGGGGAGATGTAAGATCTTCTCCCACCCCCCAGATGCCAAAGGAAGGTACAACCATCCTCCCTCTGATTGGTCTCTCAAACCGGTTCCAAACCCTCCAAGATATTTCCTCCTCAGAGGTGCAGGAGGCACAGGGTGAGGTTACGGTTTGTGTGATGACGGGGGGGCCTGCAGGGGACGTCAAATCCTCTCTCCCTGGGGAACGTATTTCCTTTGGGGGGACGATCTGCCCAGAGTCAGAGGACGAGGAAAATGTAAATAAAGGGGACATGGATACATCCGTTTCACTAAAGAGAGGTAAACCATCATCAGATGAGGAAGGTGGCGGGCAGGATGGAAAGGATAGTGGGAAAAAGAAAGCCGTCTAACTCAAGCACCCATGATGGCGGCACCCTCTCCGTTGACGCTGGCTTCCATTAATGTAGCCAGCATTAAGTCAGATACGGCTAGATTTGCGGCCTATGATTATTTTGCCCACGCTAATGCTGACATTTTCTTTTTGCAGGAGACCAGGCTAACAGACATGTCATCTATATTTAAAGCCAGAAGGGAATGGAGGAATGGGCCCTCCTACTGGTCTCTTGCGGCCGAGCCGTATAGCGGGGTGGCAGTACTTTTTGCCGCACCGGTAGAATGCCGACGGGTTATTGAGTTAGAAATGGGGAGGTGCCTGATTCTAGATGTCCTCATGAAGGGACAAGAACTTCGCCTTATTAACATCTATGGTCCACAGTCCAAGTGGGATCGGAAGTGTCTCGTTATGAGGATCAAGCCCTATCTTTTTACAAGTCGGCAGGTGGTCTTTGGAGGGGACTTCAATGCTGTCACGAGGCCCCAGGATAGGGGAGGTTCCAGAGACAAGCTGACTTATGATGGCGTCGCCCTGAATAGTATAGCTAGTGAGGCTCGCTTGGTGGATGTTCACATCCGGCATACACCAGGCCACGCGCGATTCACCTATCATAGGGGTAGTTGTAGGTCCAGGATAGACAGGTTTTATTTAAAGGAGGAAGCCGTCTCTTCAGCGGTGTCCGTTGTTGAGGTGGAGTTCTCCGACCACTGTTTAATTTTGTTTTCTCTGAATGTTACAGAGACCCCCCGGATGGGTAGAGGCTACTGGAAGCTCAATTCGTCTCTCTTGGAAGAAGCGGAAATAAGACAGTCCTTTGAGGATTTTCTTCAGAGCCAGGTACCATTGCTGGGCCTTTGTAGCAGTAAGTCAGAGTGGTGGGAGATGTTCAAAAAAAGGGTTGCGAGATTCTTCCGCCAGCTCTCGAGCCTCAGGAGTCTGGACAGGTATCGTCTGTACCAGGGCCTGAGGAAGAAACTTGAAAGTCTTGTCTCGACTGGAGGTAGTCGTGATGATATCTCCAGAGTGAAAGCCTTGCTAATGAGGTGCCAGTACGATAGACACGCATCTTTAGTTTTTGAGAGGGACTGCGGGAAGTACCGCTTGCCCGACCCTTACAGAATCTGCAAGATGTCAGTGAATAGTAAAATCGTCTCAGGACTGATTGATAGTACAGGATCCCTGAAAAGATCGCCGCTTAAGATCGCCGCTCAGAAGGTGGATCAGTGGAAGGGTTGGTCTTTGACCCTCAGGGAAAGGGTTAACCTGATCAAAACATTCCTGCTCCCTTTGCTGATATATCTGGGCAGTGTTTGCATTTTGCCAGAGCCGCTCTGGACTCGGGTCTACAGTGTGTTCTTCCAGCTGTTATGGGGCAATAGACTGAACCTAGTCAAGAGGGAGGTTACTTACCGTACGAGGAGACAAGGGGGGTTGTGTATGGTCAACCCCGTGGTGTTCCTGGTGAATACCTTTCTTAAGACCAACATTGCAAACCTCTGGAAAGAGAGGGCTCCTCCGTGGGTATTCTCCTGTAGGGGATGGTTTCGGCCTTTCTTGCAGGAATGGGAGACAGGAGGGCAAGTGAAGGATCTCCGCACACCACACGGGCATCTTCCAGCTCATGCAACCCTGGTTCTGAAGGTCATTCGTCGGTGGGGTTTGGGGATGTGGGAGATTAGGACTCTGTCAAGGAAATTCCTTGACAATAGGGTCCTGTCATCCTATTTCCAAAAACCGCTGGCGCTCAAGGATTGCCCAAGTCGGGATCTGGAGGTTGGTTTGGGCCTATTGAATTCCATCAGGATCCCCTTGAAGTTTTGGGACTTGGCTTGGCGCTGCTTCCATGGGAAACTGTATGTGAGGGACAATCTGAAGTGCAGGAGCTCTGAGGATCGGGGATGTCCCCGGGAGGAGTGTGGAGGCATGCTGGAAAGCATGGAGCATTTTCTGCTTCATTGTCCCTTTAATACAGAGGTTTACAACAGGGTGGGCGCTTCCATCAGGTGGCCCAGGTTGGCCCGCCTCTCCTATGCGGAATGGGCCTATGGAGCATTCAGAAACCTTGGTGGCTGGGACCGGAGCACTTTATTCTTAGTCAGCATAGTGGTCAGGTACCACACGTGGAGTGCATGGTGTTTAGTATCGACGCAGCTTAAAATCCTCCCTGTGGATGAGGTGGTTAGGGGCACACTCGGTGACCTGGTGACCTGGTGAAGGTGCGCTCTCTGGAGTACGAGAGGCTGGGGGCTGGTAGGGCCTCTTGTCTTTGGAGGGGCTTTGCCTTTAAGGTTCCTTAGCCTGCGTCTCCTGTCCTGGTGGTGGGCTGATGCTGGCACCTTAGTCTTTTGTTTTGTGCTGTAGAGATACTGGAGTATAGGGCTTGCAGTCGCTGATCTTGGGCTTTCGGGTTGTGTGTGGGGCTGAGAAGTCTCATTATTGTTGGGTTTAGCATGTTATATATTTTTTCAAAAGTTTGTGTATTGTGATTGTCTTTGTGATTATCTTTGTATGTTTGTATAAATTGTATATACTGTATATATTATATATGTTTTGTTTGCACCTGGGGTTGGGGTTTAGTGGTTGGGTGGTGGGTAAAAGGGGGGAGGGGGCTTCTGTGGGACTTTGTTGGGACTTTGTTGTAGGTTATTATTTTGCATTGTGTCTTGTTTAGTTTTAGTTTATTTGTGTAATGATGTCTTGTTTAGTTGGTGTTGGGTTGAGTAGAATTATGTCTGTGGTATTAGGTTGTGCACAATGCAACTGGGCCAGGGGGTTCACATTTAGTTATTTATATACGTGTATAGTATATAGTAGTGTATATAGGTGTGTTTATAGGTGTATAGTATATAGTAGTATATATAGGTTTGTATATAGTAGTGTATATAGTTTATTAATATGTTTAGCTAAATAGTTTATATTATGTGTATATGGGTGTATATATTGTATATGGGTATATGGGTTGTCTGTGTGGAGGAATGAGTGTGGGGATGGACCGGTGGTTTATGTTATGGTTTCATTTTTCTATTTATTGTTTTGTTCTGGTTAGATATGGTGTGTTATTTCTGTATTTATTTATTGTTATGTTTAAAATTTTAATAAAAGAAATACAGGATGTAACTCAGGATCAGTACAGAATAAGTAAGTAAAGTGTTTTAGAAGTTGCTGAACACTTTATATAGAACAATTCTATGTGTAAACTATAAAATAAAGTTCATACATGGGCTTGTCCTTGGTTTTGGTCAGATAACTGGCAGTGTTGTGTAGCTGCAGTTAGTGGGGTCTTAGTTTAGTGCTGTAACTATCTCCTCTGGGATGCTTGGCCTGTGTCGTCGCTGTAGCACAGAGGCATGGACACGTTCTAGTTTTTGGAACAGCCCCAGATAAATTAGTTCGATCCTTTATTTTTGGATGAGATCCCCTGAGAAAACATAAGAGAGAGAATGAAATGTCACAGTGAAGTTCCTTCTCTACAGCTGTAGCATTATCCACATAATTGATCTCAGATTTTCCGTTTGCCTCAGTTCAGTCTTAAATGAACCCAGAAAGTAAAGGGACATTAGTAGGTCCTTAGAACATGTATCGAATCCTTGTGGGGTAATACATAAGAATACATTATACAGCAGATATGCTATGAATGCAGGATGAAAATGGTGGCAGTATTATTTGGGCACCATATGGTGGGATTGTGGGAGCATACTATAGTGTTTTTTGGAATCAATATGGTACTAATGAGTGTCCATTGTAAGGCACTATTATGTAGACACCTTATACTGCTAATATATATTAGTTATATATCACTATTATCTAGACACTATATACTGCTAATATATATAAATTATATAGACCCTCTATGGCACTATTATGTGTTTTCTATGATGCACGTAGAAGATATATACTGCTAAAATGTATGAATTTTATGCCACCATTATGTAGACCCTGTATGGCACTATTATATGTTTTCTATATGGCACTATTATGTAGACATTAGATACTACTAAAATGTATGAAAATATGCCATCATTATGTAGACCCTGTATGGCACTATTGTATAGACCCTGCATGGCACTATTATATGTTTTATATGGCAATATTATGTAGAATCTGTACGGCATTTATATGTCTTCACTGTACATCTCTATTTTGTAGACATTTTATACTGTTCTGTGTTCGCTCTATGTCTCTAATAAGTTTGTATTGTTGTTATTTATTATGTATAGCACTTTGTATAGCACTGTTACTTATGCAGTGTATATATATGTCTTTTATGACACTGTTATGTGCTCACTATAGACTCTGAAAGTCTCTCCTACGAATCGGTGGTCTATGGTCCGTGGCAAGGGTCCTGGGCATGGATCAGGCCCAGTTGTAAACTTTAGCGGAAACTGGCCCAGTTGCCCCTAGCAACCAATCAGATTCCACCTCTCATTTTCCAAAGAGTCTGTGAGGAATGAAAGGTGGAATCTGATTGGATGCTAGGGGCAACTGAGCCAGTTTCTCTTTACACCATGTTTGATAAATCTTCCCCCAATTTTTTTTTTGTCTGCCTGTCTGCTCTTTCACCACCATCCCACCGGGACTAACAAGCTTAAATAGGGGTGACTGGGACTAACCTTCCATTGGTGGGTAAAGTGCTAAAAGGTGTCAGTGTCTGATAAGCGGTATTGTGCAAGGCACCCAAATCACTGATTGTCTAACAGAAAACACAGTAAAAATAGAATTAACCCCTTTGATACCTTCAGCTTTGCAGTAAGAGTGGAGGTGAGTGAGACACCAAGTGGTGAAAGTGCAAAACAGCAACATTCAGCCCGAAGTGTGACACCTGACAGAAGTACATTGCGACAAGTGGTATACAAAAATATTGGCACACCTGGACTGGGACACTATATATATGCATTATATAGCACTATTATACAGGCCACATACTGTATGTTTGCTGCTGTTACAAGTTCACAGTGGATGTCCATAATGTAGACACTGTATGGTGTTGCTCTACATTGCTTGCCTATGTAAAACTATTTGGGTTCCCAACCATTGGCTGTACTTTGTGGGAAAACCCAGAAGCAAGCTATCAGTTTCCCTGCAGTGCCACCTAGGGTGAGAAGGAGCATTACACAATTCAGAACATTACATAAAAATATTATGATAAGAAACACCGGAAATCTTTAATCCATCATGGGTTGGGCACATTGACGCACTTTTTTATGTGGTTACTATATCAGATCAGGAATTTCAGAAGGAGAATCACATGTTTCTGCTGGAAGAACAAGTGATATCAAAGATTTATTTTTTTAACTGTTCTTTTAGTATAAAGCAGATTTCTGGACCCGACTTATCATTGATTATGTCTGGGTACATGGGATAAGAACACAGTGGTCTACATAGATAGAAGTAATAGCTACTGAAGCGATGACCTGATTGTACCTTTGTTCCCACTTACTACTATTGCAGTCATGGTTTGTTTCATTGTTCACATAACATTTTCATCTGCAGTCTCTACAACACTATGGTTTTGGTACTAATTGTTGAGCAAATCATTCAAACCCAAGAGTGCTGCATTTAAATAGTGGTGGCTGCTGAAGTTGGATTCAGCCCTAGAGACCGGGAAAACATGGATACAGTCTATGGCAGTTATATGGCTGTCCAGGCATGATGGGAATTGTAGTTTTGCAACAGCTGAAAGGCCGAAGGTTACTCATCCCTATGGTAAAGACAGGGCTGATGTGAAAGCCACAAGCCACTAACTCTAGCCAGAGGCCAACAAAAAGTAAAATGATGCATAAGAGTCCTTGCACAGCTATCCCCTCTCTTGTCTTGACAATTCTCCTTGTTGAATCAGGCACAGGTTCTCTATAGGCGGTTGCACTTTTGTTGTAAACACAGTGATTGGCCAAGTGGACTGTCACTGTTGAAACAAGCTTACTGACAGTTAAAAGCAGCCAGGATTTTATGTAATTTTATGGCTATGCCATAAAACAGAGACAGAGGATTTGGATCAGAAAGACAGAGCTCCAGTCCTAGTAAAGGTATATTATCACAGTCCATAGTTACTCAGTAGGTCTAATATTTCTACTGACATATTCAGAATAAAATCCTATTACAATTCTTTTAAGAAGACTGGAAGCCTCTGGGTTTACTCAATGGGCCCCTCTCTGTGATTATGGAGCATGAGATTGTAATAAATGACCCTGTAATCCTCTGATGCACTTCTGGCTAGTATTAGTATTAATAAATGGGCTGTAGCTAGTACTACGGTGCTTAAAAGGTGCCAGGGGGATCATTTACTACCTGACCCCATCAATACGGTATTACTTATGCTTATAGGTCACTATTGATCGTCTAGCAGCCACTGTTCATCCAGTGTATCCTGCGTGCACATTACCTATAACATGCTCCCCTGTAATTGTACAATATCAATCTCAATGTGGCGTAAGGGATATGACTAAGGGAAAAAATCATTGATTTATATGTACTACAAGGCAAATGCATTGTAAGAAATGTAATTGTTGTCATTTCTTGTGTACAGGCCCCACATAGTGCACAGTCAAACCTTGTATATTATAGTTGTATATTATAATTGTTTCCCAGCAGGCCACCCTAAAGGGGTTATCTATGATTAGAATTATATATCGCTGCTTTCTACTAAAAACAGCGCTAGTCTTGTCCTTAGGTTGTGTGTGGTATTGCAGCTCATTTTAATTGGAGTGAAAACTGCTTAGTTGTAATACAGCACACAACCTGAGAACAGGCATGGTGCTGGTTTTGTAAGAAAGCAGCTGTGTATTTCTAATCTTGGATGACCCCTTTAAGAGGTTGATATAGTTGGATAAAAGTGTATCACACATCACTCACAGATGACATTCAGCATATATTTATCCTAAGATAATAAGAAATAAATTACTAAGAGGGCAGACTAGATGGGCCAGGCGGTCTTTTTCTGTCAACAATCTTCTGTGTTTCTATGTTTTATGTATTAAGCTTGGTACTGGTGCTGTATGTACTGAGCTTAGTTCTGGTGCTGTATTTATGTACTAAGCTGAAGTCTTGTGCTGTATTTATGTATTAAGCTTGGTTCTGGTGCTGTATTTATGTACTAAGCTTGGTTCTGGTGCTGTATTTATGTACTGAACTCAGTACTGGTGCTGTATTTATGTACTAAGCTTGGTTGTGGTGCTGTATTTATATACTAAGCTTGGTTGTGGTGCTGTATTTATGTACTGAGCCGAGCTCTGGTGCTGTATTTATGTACAAAGCTTGATTCTGGTGTATTTATGTATTAGGGTACAACCACACACGGCTTATACGCTGCGTATTTACTGCTGCGATACGCAGCAGATACGCAGCAGATTAGATCTAAATAACTGAACACAGTATCAAATCTGATGCGTATCTGCTGCGTATCTGCTGCGTATCTGCTGTGTGTGTTTGTACCCTTAGGCCCCGTTCCCACTGAGGAAAGGAAGCGGAATTCCGCGACGGAATTGTCCGCCGCGGAATGCCGTTAGCCTCCCGCTCATAATGGGAGTCTATGGGAGGCGCGCGCTCCTGCTCTGTACGCGCTGAAGAATGAACATGTTCATTCTTCAGCGCGGACAGGGCAGGAGCGCGCGCCTCCCATAGACTCCCATTATGAGCGGGAGGCTAACGGCATTCCGCGGCGGACAATTCCGTCGCGGAATTCCGCTACCTTTCCTCAGTGGGAACGGGGCCTTAAGCTTGGTTCTGGTGCTGCATTTATGTACTGAACTCAGCTCTGGTGCTGTATTTATGTTCTGAGCCGAGCTCTGGTGCTGTATTTATGTACAAAGCTTGGTTCTGGTGTATTTATGTATTAAGCTTGGTTCTGGTGCTGTATTTATGTACTTTGTATCTGTTTCTGTATTTATGGCCTGACCTTTGTTCTCCTGTTTATAGTTTAGAACTGAGCTTGGTTCTGTATCTATGTATGTGTTTAACTAAACATTTATATGTAGACTGTTAAAAATGGTAAAAGATTTTCCGTGGTGTGCTGTGAATGTTGCAGATCTCTTTCCACTCCTTGTAGTGCTTTGTCTAAATGAACAGGCTGGAAACATCATAATACTGGCAACAAATATCCTGGTGTATATTATGGTGTACCCATGGCAGGTCCTTTGACTTTAAAAGAATTATTGCAGTCTATCAGTGTATTTTGAATATAGTATTATGCAGTGTGCTACCCCATAGGTATATGATATACCAAGTTGGGAACCACCCTTACCTGTAAGACCAATAGCAGCAGTTTCTGCTCATTGACAATGGTCATTTTGCCCCACGTTGGTTATGACTACTATTAGTCGCCCTTCGTCGGTTCATAAGGGAAGTTATTTTTTATAACGTGCCCCTTCAAATAACCCCCTCCCCAATTCTCTTTTTCTTTTCTATTACACACTCCATTTAGCTGGACCTGTAAATTTACTTGTGAAACGCAGTAATGAGCGAGACCGCAGTTTCCGTCCGTTCCTCTGGGAACTGGGACATGGCTTAGCCAATATGTGTGTGACTGTATTCTCTTTTTTTTTTCTTTCCTTGAGTAATGAATTTGTTTTCTCCTATGTGAAATGCTGAGTTCTTGACCTTCGCCAGAAACACAAAAGAATGGACTGATTAAAACAGGCTGCACTTAATGTGGGAATGAAAGGAGCAGAGCTATGCATGGAACCTGCCGAAAACCAGACTCTCTTCATCTACTTTTATTTTTTAATATCCTGGGTAATTTTAGCTACTTCCTAACATACTGTAAAAATAGAACAAATGGGTGGTCGGCCGCTTGGAACAAACAGCATCTGCTCAGCTGCGTTACTGGTTCCAGACAGCGCTAAAGGGGAGAACATGAGCGTCTCCCCTCAGACTTCTCTTTGCATGAACCCCCCGGGTTATTTGTTTAGTGGTCATGCAATAAAAAGTCATGTTATGAGTTCTACAACTAGGGGGATACATTGTTGTGCAAGAGTTTGGATGTTTGCATGGTGATGTTCTTGTAAGAACTGGGGCGAGGGTCAAAACAGGCACAGATGGCACCAAAAGGGGATGTTTTACCTAAGCAATAATTTCTAACAGACTTGCCGCACACTGACTACAGGGCCCATCTCCTGCAGCAACATGGAAAATGTAGTGAGTCGGGGAGAGAAGCTTCCAGCTGAGCTCTTCTCATGGGAGTCTGAACATCCAGACCCTGAGCGATTAAAAAATTTGACATGGCTATGTGACATTTGTCAAAATGCAGTGATAACTGGGCCTGGCCTATGGCTTTGTCAAGGTCTAAAGACCAATAGAACATTTGTCAAAATGCAGTGATAACTGGGCCTGGCCTAGGGCCTTGTCAAGGTCTAAAGACCAATAGAACATTTGTCAAAATGCAGTGATAACTGGGCCTGGCCTAGGGCCTTGTCAAGGTCTAAAGACCAATAGAACATTTGTCAAAATGCAGTGATAACTGGGCCTGGCCTAGGGCCTTGTCAAGGTCTAAAGACCAATAGAACATTTGTCAAAATGCAGTGATAACTGGGCCTGGCCTAGGGCCTTGTCAAGGTCTAAAGACCAATAGAACATTTGTCAAAATGCAGTGATAACTGGGCCTGGCCTAGGGCCTTGTCAAGGTCTAAAGAATACAGATACAGACTTATTCTATGAGAGATACCTTACAGAAGATGCAGTGTCAAACCCACAGGTGGGGTAACTGTCCTCTAGGGAAAACCTTGTCTATGCCAGGATCCTTCTCCAGTTTTGTCAGGACAGTCTGCAGGAGTCAAGAGACTAATCAACAGTAAGACAAAGAGCTTAAGCTGAAGTATCTTAGTGATTATGCACGGCTACCTTGGGAGATCTTGAGAAGTCTGCTACACCCAGTTGTATAGGCCTATAACTGATAGGGCTACTCAACCTGGAACTCTGGAGATCTGATCGGGCACTGTGACAAGTGAACCATCTAACCATTAGTCCACCTGCTGGTTAACCCCTCAGCACCCTGGGCCATGGGCAGTGGCAGTCAAACTAGGTCTGTGATGTCCATAGGAAGACGACAATATTACAAATGGTGCATGGTAAATGGGGGCCCAGTTATAAATTCTGCACTGGGGGCCAAGAGGCTTCAGGTTAGGTCTCTGCATTACACATGGAGGCTTGTGGTCTTGTGGTCTTTCCTTGCAGGTAATGGACATTCGCTCTCCACTTATTACTAAATCAAACTGAAATGAGTAAAAAAAAATAAATTATAAGAATTGGAGGAGACCCCCTCCAGTGCTGAGGGGTCAAGAGAGCGACTTCTGATCTGCAGTAACCCGGCAGAAAGCCTGGGTGGTTTCCAGCAGGGTAGGAGGCCGTCTGCATGCGTCTCCCCTGGGTGCACAGCCGCTTCCAGCTCTGGATTCTGTTGCCCGTATCAAAGTTTGACAGGGTCAAATGTCCAGAAATGCAGAGACTGGTAATGGGTTGTGAGGCTGATGCGGCTGGATGACCCCGCAGGAAAGTGCGACTGTAATTGGCAGCTTGGAGGAATGCAGTGCACTCACCTCCATAGTACTGGGGCCAATGGGGGTGTGATAGAATATCTGTATATAGCTCACATTGTGATGTCAGACACTAAAGAATATACAAAGATGAGCTGTGCTGTATAGGTGATGCTTGTCCCCTCCTGCAGAGCCGCAGCACTTCTGTTACGGCTCCAGTGTCAACTCCTGATTGACTGACATATAGTTTAGTTTTTTAAGCATGTTTTTTTCAGAAGCTGCACTGTTCCAGCTAGTACAAAACATCATAGCACACACCTCAGCTGCTGCAGAACATCATAGCACACACCTCAGCTGCTGCAGATCATAGCACACACCTCAGCTGCTGCAGATCATAGCACACACCTCAGCTGCTGCAGAACATCATAGCACACACCTCAGCTGCACCAGAACATCATTATACACACCTCAGCTCCTGTAGAACATCATAATAAACACCTCAGCTGCTGCAGAACATCATAGCACACACCTCAGCTGCTGCAGAACATCATAGCACACACCTCAGCTGCTGCAGAACATCATAGCTCACAACTCAGCTGCTGTAGAACATCATAGCACACACCTCAGCTTCTGCAGAACATCATAGCACACACCTCAGCTGCTGCAGATGATAGCACACACCTCAGCTGCTGCAGATCATAGCACACACCTCAGCTGCTGCAGAACATCATAGCACACACCTCAGCTGCTGCAGAACATCATAGTACACACCTCAGCTGCTGTAGAACATCATAGCTCACACCTCAGCTTCTGCAGAACATCATAGCACACACCTCAGCTGCTGCAGATGATAGCACACACCTCAGCTGCTGCAGATCATAGCACACACCTCAGCTGCTGCAGAACATCATAGCACACACCTCAGCTGCTGCAGAACATCATAGTACACACCTCAGCTGCTGCAGAACATCATAGCTCACACCTCAGCTGCTGCAGAACATCATAGCACATACCTCAGTAGCACCAGAACATCATTATACACACCTCAGCTCCTGAAGAACATCATAATACACAGCTTAGCTGCTGCAGAACATGATATTACACATCTCAGCTTCTGCAGAACATCATAATACACCCCAGCTGCCACAGAACATAATACACATCTCAGCTGCTGCAGAACATTATTATACACGCCTCAGCAGCTGAGATGTAAAAAATAAAGTTCTGCAGCAGCTAAGGTATATTATGTTGGTCTGCAGCAGCTGAGGTGTATTATAAGGTTCTTCAACAGCTGAGCCGTATTATGATGTTCTGCAGTAACTGAGGTGTATTATAAGGTTCTTCAGCAGCTGAGGTGTACATTAGGAGGTTCTGCAACAGCTGAGGTGTTTATTATGATGTTCTGCAGTAGCTGAGGTGTGTATTATGATCTGCAGCAGCTGAGGTGTGTTATAATGTTCTGCAGCAGCTGAGGTATGTATTATGATGTTCAGCAGCAGCTGAGTTGTGTATTATGATGTTCTGCTGCAGCTGAGGTGTATTATGATTGTCTGCAGTAGCGGAGGTGTGTATTATGATTGTCTGCAGTAGTGGAGGTGTGTATTATGATGTTCTGCAGCAGCTGAGTTGTTTATTATAATGTTCTGCAGCAGCTGAGGTGTGTATTATGATGTTCTGCAGCAGCTGAGGTATACATTATGCAGTTCTGCATCAGCTGACATGTAATAATAGCAATAAAATGTTATTATTAACAGAGCAGTTTCCCCTTGTAATTGATACGATAGCTGCTGCAGCGATTACCGTATTCTTTAGAGCAGCAGCACCCAGTCTCCCACATTGCATCAATTACTGCAGAGCTGTGAGAGCGCCATTCTCGCTGCCAGGCTAATGAAGTGGGCATTTACCCCGGACAATACAATAAGTGGCTTCTCACTGCCCTCATGAATAGAAATACTTGACCGTCCTGAATTAAGGGCAGCAATTAGTTTTGTTTCTTGTATTTTTTTTGTAGGTGAAGGGCTTGTGTAACCCTTGAAAAGTCTTAATCCCCACTGCCATACATCCCCCCGGTCCTGGCTGAAGCCTATTGAGACCCATTGATGACACAGCAATGGGGGCCTTTCACTTAGCGTGGAGCCGTTTCACATGGCATAGTCTACATAGAATTGTGTTGCTATAGAAAGTTTCCCTGTTAGAATACTAGTGTAGCTTTCATTCACGAGCTGCTTGGGACCTTGGCCCGGCGCTTTTACATATGAATGAAGCCGTCTCTGAATGTGGCCACTCAGCTGATAAATAGGATCTGTTCTCCATTTCCACAGTGATACGGGCACTTGGGAAAGTCTGGAAAAAAAAAAACGTCAGCGGGGGTGAGAATATTACAGTCGGATGTCTTACCAGGAGACAAAGGAAAGAGCAAGAGAGCGCAGTCCGTTACTTGGCCGAGAACAACAAACCCCTGTGAGCCCCTGACAGCGCAAATCACAGGGTCATACCCAGGGCCGGACTGGGAATAAAACTCAGCCCTGGCATCGGAGAGCACTGAGGCCCACTTGCTGTCTGGTTTATGGTAAAAATGTTAAATTTTTTTTTGTGTGTGTTTTACACTATTTTAAAAGGGGTGTTTCTGGCAAAATAGACTGATGAACTATCCACAAAATGGGTTGCCAGTCACTGATCAGCTCCTGTTAACGCAAATGGGAGCTGAGCTGTGGTTACTATTAGAGATGAGAGCGATTGCTTGGAGTTTGAATGTGCTAGGGAGTCTGTTCCGTGATGGCCGGGCTCTAAAAAGATCATCCGGGCCGGTACTGCAGTACCGGCCAGATGATCTTTGCAGCTGAAGAGTCCTGATGTGGGCGCATCCGTGCGCGCCCACATCAGAACTCCCCACAGCACACCATGGTGAGCCCCTCGCTCCATAGTGTGCACTGACACAGTGTTCAATGAATAGCGGCCGCAGAAAACTGACATATCAGTTGTTTCCGGCGAGCAGGGCCGGACTGGGACTTAAAATCAGCCCTGGAACTTAAACCTCAGCAGCCCACATGCCATATCCTCCCTGATATATTAGAGATAGCGTTGTACTATACATGCTGTAGCAAATTCTGCTCACTGCTCACTACTTCCTTAAATATTGAACCCTACCATCAACACATAAAAAAATGGGAGAGAGGGGTTACAGCTATGGAGAGATTACCTCCACAGTCCTGTCCCCTGATGTGAGCCCCAGCCGGAAGTGGATCTGCTATGATTTGGAAGGTGAGGGAGACTTCCTGGGTCAGAGTACAGTGCTGTAGACCCCGCTATGTAGGCCATGCCCCCCCCACTCCCCCTCCCACCCAGTACAAGGAGCTCTTGAACCAAAACGCTCTTAAACCAAGTTACTCTTAAACCAAGGTACCACTGTATAGTTATAGATTAGTAACACAGGTCTGCAGTTTATCAGGAGAAATGTCTCTTTCCCTATGGGCTGTAATATAGCAGGTACAAGCTCCCAGCCACCTTGCACTGATGGTACAGGAGCTTCTGTCTTTGGGCATTGATAATATTATGGGGGTTACCCGGCCTCGCCTCCTCATTAGCAGTAAGTGTCATTTATCATTATAACCTGTTGGAGGCGCTCCGCAGAGGCGGATCCTGTTTTCCTTTTTCTAGGACATCACTGAGATCTGGGCTAGAAATGAACGTCCCTATTATTTGCGCTGATATAAAACTACAGATTTGTGGCTATTAGAACCAGAAGGAAAATGCAGGAAAAAAGGTCTTTTCTTTTATTTGTTTCTATCCCAAATAAAACTGCCATGTTCCTTATTTCCTTGATCTTTTCTTCTTATAATTTCCATAGACGGCACTCACAGACTGATGTATTGTTAACTTTCCTCTATGTGTATTCTTTCCAGTCTGACACAGTGCTCTCTGCTGCCACCTCTGTCCATGTCAGGAACTGTCCAGAGCAGAAGAGGTTTTCTATGGGGATTTGCTACTGCTCTGACAGGTCCTGACATGGACAGAGGTGGCAGCAGAGAGCACTGTGTCAGACTGGACAGAATACACTACTTTCTGCAGGGCATACAGCAGCTGATAAGTACTGAAAAAATTCTTGAGATTTTTAAATTGAAGTAATTTACAAATCTGTATAACTTTCTGATACCAGATTATTTAAAAACATTTTTCTCCAGAGTCCCCCTTTAATATGTACATCCAGGAAGCAGCAAACGTGCAATAAAGTATAGTGCAATAAGTGCAATTTTTAAATTACCTATCTGAGCTCCGGCCATGTTCTCTGTGTCGCCTCCTGGTGTCACACACAGGAGGCACAGAGAGACGGAGCGCACACACAGGAGGCACAGAGAGACGGAGCGCACACACAGGAGGCACAGAGAGACGGAGCGCACACACAGGAGGCATAGAGAGACGGAGTGCACACACAGGAGGCATAGAGAGTCGGAGCGCACACACAGGAGGCATAGAGAGTCGGAGCGCACACACAGGAGGCATAGAGAGACAGAGCGCACACACAGGAGGCACAGAGAGACTGAGCGCACACACAGGAGGCACAGAGAGGGAGCACACACAGGAGGCACAGAGAGACGGAGCGCACACACAGGAGGCATAGAGAGACGGAGCGCACACACAGGAGGCATAGAGAGACAGAGCGCACACACAGGAGGCACAGAGAGACAGAGCGCACACACAGGAGGCACAGAGAGACGGAGCGCACACACAGGAGGCACAGAGAGACGGAGCGCACACACAGGAGGCATAGAGAGACAGAGCGCACACACAGGAGGCACAGAGAGACGGAGCGCACACACAGGAGGCACAGAGAGACGGAGCGCACACACAGGAGGCACAGAGAGTCGGAGCGCACACACAGGAGGCATAGAGAGACGGAGCGCACACACAGGAGGCACAGAGAGACGGAGCGCACACACAGGAGGCACAGAGAGACGGAGCGCACACACAGGAGGCACAGAGGGAAGGAGCGCACACACAGGAGGCATAGAGAGACGGAGCGCACACACAGGAGGCACAGAGAGACGAAGCGCACACACAGGAGGCACAGAGAGACGGAGCACACACACAGGAGGCACAGAGGGACGTAGCGCACACACAGGAGGTATAGAGAGACGGAGCGCACACACAGGAGGCACAGAGAGACGGAGCGCACACACAGGAGGCACAGAGAGACGGAGCGCACACACAGGAGGCACAGAGAGACGGAGCGCACACACAAGAGGCATAGAGTGACAAAGCGCACACACAGGAGGCACAGAGAGACGGAGCGCGCACACAGGAGGCACAGAGGGATGGAGCGCACACACAGGAGGCATAGAGAGACGGAGCGCACACACAGGAGGCATAGAGTGACAGAGCGCACACACAGGAGGCACAGAGAGACGGAGCGCACACACAGGAGGCACAGAGGGATGGAGCGCACACACAGGAGGCATAGAGAGACGGAGCGCACACACAGGAGGCACAGAGTGACAGAGCGCACACACAGGAGGCACAGAGAGACGGAGCGCACACACAGGAGGCATAGAGAGACGGAGCGCACACACAGGAGGCACAGAGGGAAGGAGCGCACACACAGGAGGCATAGAGAGACGGAGCGCACACACAGGAGGCACAGAGAGACGAAGCGCGCACACAGGAGGCACAGAGAGACGGAGCACACACACAGGAGGCACAGAGGGACGGAGCGCACACACAGGAGGCATAGAGAGACGGAGCGCACACACAGGAGGCACAGAGAGATGGAGCGCACACACAGGAGGCACAGAGAGACGGAGCGCACACACAGGAGGCACAGAGAGACGGAGCGCACACACAAGAGGCATAGAGTGACAAAGCGCACACACAGGAGGCACAGAGAGACGGAGCGCACACACAGGAGGCACAGAGGGATGGAGCGCACACACAGGAGGCATAGAGTGACAGAGCGCACACACAGGAGGCACAGAGGGATGGAGCGCACACACAGGAGGCATAGAGAGACGGAGCGCACACACAGGAGGCATAGAGTGACAGAGCGCACACACAGGAGGCACAGAGAGATGGAGCGCACACACAGGAGGCACAGAGAGACGGAGCGCACACACAGGAGGCACAGAGAGACAGAGAGCACACACAGGAGGCATAGATGACCCGAGAGGAAACCGGAGGGGGGACACTGCCTGGACTACAAATGAGAAGCTATGTGTACTGCCCCCAAACCTTAGACAGTGGCTGTGTGGCCTGCCGGGAGAGGAGGGGGCTGATCTTATAGGGGAGGTCACAGGGTCACAGCAGCACAGAGGTTGTCAGGAGAGGAGGGTGCTGAATTTATAGGGGGAGGTCACAGGGTCCCAGCAGCACAGAGGATGTCAGGAGGGGAGGGTGCTGATCTTATAGGAGATCACAGCAGCACAGAGGATGTCAGGAGAGGAGGGTGCTGATCTTATAGGAGAGGACACAGCAGCACAGAGGATGTCAGGAGAGGAGGGTGCTGATCTTATAGGGGAGGTCACAACAGCACAGAGGATGTGACGAGTGGAGGGTGCAGATCGTATAGGGAAGGTCACAGGGTCCCAGCAGCACAGAGGATGTCAGGAGAAGAGGTTGCTGATCTTATAGGAGAGGTCACAGCAGCACAGAGGATGTCAGGAGAGGAGGGTGCTGATCTTATAAAGGGGTCACAGCAGCACAGAGGATGTAAGAAGAGGAGTGTGCTGATCTTATAGGGGAGGTCACAGCAGCACAGAGGTTGTCAGGAGTGGAGAGTGCTGATCGTATAGGGAAGGTCACAGGGTCCCAGCAGCACAGAGGATGTCAGGAGAAGAGAGTGCTGATCTTATAGGAGAGGTCCCAGCAGCACAGAGGATGTCAGGAGAGGAGGGTGCTGATCTTATAGGGGGGTTATAGCACCACAGAGGATGTCAGGGGGAAGGTGCTGATCTTATATCAGAGGTCACAGCAGCACAGAGGTGTCAGGAGAGAAGTGTTCTGATTTTATAGGGGAGGTCACAGCAGCAAAGAGGATGTCAGGAGAGGAGGGTGCTGTCATTGCGTGCAGCTGCAGCCATGTCAACATGCACAGTGTGGGGCTGTCAGGACTACAAGTCTCAAGAACCCTGCTGCTGAGAGTTGTTGTTATATTGGAAGGCTGCTGCTGCAACACTGCAGCTCCCAGCATACCTCATTGTGCACTACAACTCCCAGCACACCTACTTGTGCACAACAACTATCATAGCCGCAGTCTGGGCGCCCTCCCTCCAGACTGCAGCTATGATAGTTGTTGTGCACAAGATGGTATATTTGTATTTTTTTTGAGGTATCGAACTGGTATCCCAGTATCGAAATAAAAAAGCTGGTATAATGACATCACTAGCAGAGCCTAGGCCTGTAATGCCTCTCTGTGCTTGCTCCCACCTCTCTGCATGTCAGTAATGGTCCAGGGCTGGATTGTGTCCTCCTTTACCGGGAGAATATTGCGCTTGTGCCACTGCTAGCAGGGTGGTTCAGCCACACTGGGAGCCCAGGTTGGGCACAAGTTACATTTACGTTTCTTGCAGGACATACAGCAGCTGATAAGTACTGGACTTTTTTAATACAAAAATAGGTTACAAAAAAGTTTAACTTATTGACACCAGGTGATTTAAAAACTATTTTTTAAAGATGTGAAGCAAGGACTAAACATATTATAAATGCCATTTTTCCTATTGCCCTGGGGTCCTCAGGGTTTTCAGGGTTGCATACGCCTTGTAATGTATACTCAACCAGGGTGGATATACAGGACGCCAAGATCAAGGAAATCTGTCTGGTCCGTAGCAGGTAGAGAGCTGCATACACAAGCATGTGGACAGGTTGTACAACCGCTAGTCACAGGGCCGGCGTCAGCAGCCGGCTTACCTGGGCAAGTGACGGGCCCTGTTAGCAGCTAGCAGAACGTGATGGCAGGTGTATTTTGGCAACAGCTTAACAGTCGCTTGTTAGGAAACAGTCACTTGTGGGACAGTTTCTTTAGTGCAGCGCTCTCTAACATGTGACTTTCCAGTTGCTGCAAAACTACAACCCCCAATATGGACTGCTGGCAAGGTATAATGGCCGTTATAGTTTGGCAACAGCTGAAAGGTCACTGACTGGGAAAGAAAGATTTAGGAAAACTGTTTATTTAATCCAGTGTTCTCCAACAAGTGACTCACTCTCCAGTTGCTGCAAAACTACAACTTCCATCATGCACTACTTGCAGGACATGATGGGAGTTGTATTTTGATAACAGCTGAAGAGCCAGTGGTTGGGAAGCAATGATTTAGGGGGACAGTGGCCCAATTTAGGGGTGCAGTGACGGGGGCATTGTCATAGTTCATAAGTGCAAAGTTATTTTGCACCAAGAGAGGGGCTAACTATAGACTGAAGGACAAGGTGCAGCTCACCTACAGATGGGGGGCACAAAGAGGGTCCTGTTACTGTTTGGGAGCTCTATGCCACCATGTATTGGGCTGTAAAAATCTGCAACATATCCTCCATGTCTGAACTCACCCTACATCATTCATAAAAGCCTATTTCACATCTGACATTGTATAGTGGGTTACATGGCTAAGGTTAGGTTCCCAATGCGTTTTATCCTATACGTTTAACGTATACATTTTATGGAAAAAACGGATGCAACTACAGATGCCATTGTGTGCCATCCGGTTGGATCCGGTTGGAACCGGTTGGATCCGGTTTTTCCATTGACTTGTAAACAACAACAACAACAACTTGAAACAACAACCTGACAACGTGCCTGGGCATGCTCATGACATCACTACGACAAGCAGTGACATCACGTAAGTGACATAATTGGTGATGTCATGCAAGGGCCCTATAAAAGAAGGTGCCGAGCCCCAGAATCTCTGTTCTTAGGGACTCACTAGCGATTATACTGTTGGTACTACCTTGCTTTCTGCCTGTGTATACTGACAGTCATTTCTAGTGTTTTCGATTTTCGTCATTCCATGGAGAGAGAGGAGAGGATTGACAGGGAGCTTGCCATTTTTGGCAACCTCCTGTGCTATTTGGTTCCAATCCTGGTCGGCTGTCTTTCCACCAGACAACCACTCAGCATGATTGAACCCTTCATCAACCCGCTGAGCTGGGGCAATTCCATCAGCGACCCGCTCAGCTGGGACAATATCACCTCGGGCCTGCAGTGGCCAAACAGCACCATCACAGACCAGACCAGCTGTAAGATTACCCCGAACCTGCAGAGGCCCAATTACACCACCAGAAACCTGCAGCGTCCAAACACCACCATTGGAGACCTGCCCGACTGTGACCTGATGTCCATCACCAGTCATGTCCAGAGCGCAGCAACCGCCTTTACTGACCTGCTTAGCTGGCTAACTGCTGTTAGTGATGTGCTCAGCTGGACATCCACTACCAGTCGCCTGCTGAGCTGGACTTTCAGTAATAGCGCCCTGCTGACCTGGATCACAGCTGCTGTAGAGAGAGAGAGTGTGATCACCACCACCTGTGATTACATCAACTGGATCTGCAGCACCAGAGACCTGATCGCCTGGACCACCACCCTCACCCGCAGCAGCTTCCTGGAGATCTGGATGACCACAGCCACCTGGATTACCAACACTACCACCGGTGAGCTGATAACGTTTATTTCCACAGTCACCACCAGCGATCTGCAGGCTGCACTGAGCAGCATAAGTGAGAAGCTGGTGTGGATTGCCACAACCCTCCAGCTTCTCACTTGGCTGACCAGTCGCTGCAACAGATGTGCTTGGCTGCTAACTGCGAGTGAGGCGTTGTCCTGGATGAACACCACCAGCAGGATGCTGGTCGGCGCCCTACAGGGCATCAGACTTATCGTGCGATGTCTCTCCAGTACCGAGGAGCTGAGGAAATGCCTGGCCATCATATCCGAAGAAGTGCTTAGCGGCTTCCCCGCTGCCACCACCACAGCACGCTCCGAGGGACATCCCTACCGCCGACAGCGAATGATTTGAAATGATGGGACAACATCACCAGGGGCCTGCAGTTCCATCAGAGAGCAGCCCAGCTGGAAGATTACCACCAACCTGCAGAGGCCCAATTCCACCACCACCAATCTGCAGCGTAGCAACTCCAGCACCATCAAAATGCAGAGTCCAAACAACATCATTGGAGACCTGCCCAACTGGAATATGACCACCCGTGACCTCATTTCCATCACCAGCCATCTCCAAAGTGCAGCAACCGCCTTCAGTGACCTGCTTAGCTGGATATCCACCACCAGCCGCCTGCTGAGCTGAACTAATAGTGACCTGCTGACCTGGATCACAGCTGCTGTAGAGCCAGTGAGTGTGATCACCACCGCCTGTGATTTCATCACCTGGATCTGCAGCACAAGAGATCTGATCATCTGGACCACCACCCTCACCAGCTTCCTGGAGATCTGGATGACCACAGCCACCTGGATCACCACTACTACTGCCGGTGAGCGGATCACGTGGATTTCCAGCACCAGCGATCTGCAAGCAATCACAGCGAGTGGGACATTGTCCTGGACTATAACCACCAGCAGGATGCTGATCGGCTTCCTACAGAGCATCAGACTGATCCTGCGATGCTTCACCAGTACCGAGGAGCTGAGGAAATGCCTGGCCGTCATCTCCAAGAAAGTGCTCAGCGGCTTCCCCGCCGCCACCACCACAGCACGCTCCGAGGGACATCCCTACAGCCGACAGCGAATGATTTAATAACTTTAATAAAAGTTTTTCTTGTTGCCAAAAATGTCTACTATTCTATGTCACTATACATTGTAGTAAGGTGTGCAAGGGTGTAAGTGTGTAATAATGATAACGTGGGACACTAAAAACACCATACACCCATACACCACCTCTCTTACACTGTACCTGTCAGCTCTGCCCCCCCCAAAGATGGCCGCTCTGCCGTACTCACCGTTATTGTGTGAGGTGAGGAGGAAAGGGGAACTACAACCATGGTGGACGGCACACAGGAGCGCCCCCTGCTGGTCACTCTCCTTCTCCAGCTCTTCCCTCTGCCACTGGCTGTAGGAGTATACGCTGCCCAGACAAAAAAACACCCGGTGGGGTCTCAGTGGATTTATCCTTGTTTCCAGATAGTAACCAATCACAGCTCAGCTTTCACATATTATTTGCCCTGGTAAAGTGAAAGGGGAGCTGTGATTGGTTGCTATGGGCTATTAAGGGAAATGTATTGTGCTGTTTTATAGCAAGAGACCCATAGCAACCAATCACAGCTCAGCTTTCATTTCTCACATTGCTCTGGGAACATGAAAGCTGAGCTGTGATTGGTTGCTATGGGCAACAAAGAGACTCTTACCATTAGAAAGCTTAAAGTGACACTGTCACCCCCAATAATCATTTTTCAATCTTTACAGGTGTGTGTAACCCGCCTATATCTCTCTGCATACCTGTAACTATTTTTCAGTTTCATGAGGTGGCTTACCCTGAAATTGTAATTTGGCCGAGTATCTTCTAGCGCCACTGGGCGGGGCTTGGTCCCTGAAGCGCCACATAGCCCCGCCCATTACAGCGCCGTTGACCCCGCCCCCTTGGGCTCCGTTTTGAGGCCTCCTTGACGTGCGCGTCCACATCTCCCGCCGTCTTCCGCGTGCGGGAGCGTCCTGTGGCGCGCAGGTGCAGAAGGTGACCGCCGGGTCACCCACAGCGGGCTGTGCGTGCGATCGCACAGCCTGCCGATTATACCGGCCGCACCGTCCCTTGTTGTGTGGGACTCTCCGGAGGCCTCGCTGCGGCTGTGAAACCCTCCTCACAGCCAGCAGCGCGGCGCAGACATAGTGCGCAGGCGCACTGCGGCGTCCGCCGCGCACTGCGCATGCGCCGAAATGGACCGCCGCAGTGCACCTGCGCACTATGTCTGCGCCTCGCTGCTGGCTGTGAGGAGGGTTTCACAGCCGCAGCGAGGCCTCCGGAGAGTCCCACACAACAAGGGACGGTGCGGCCGGTGTAATCGGCGGTCACCTTCTGCGCCTGCGCGCCACATGACGCTCCCGAACGCGGAAGACGTCGGGAGATGTGGACGCGCACGTCACGGAGGCCTCAAAACGGAGCCCAAGGGGGCGGAGTCAACGGCGCTGTAATGGGCGGGGCTATGTGGCGCTTCAGGGACCAAGCCCCGCCCAGTGGCGCTAGAAGATACTCGGCCAAATTACAATTTCAGGGTAAGCCACCTCATGAAACTGAAAAATAGTTACAGGTATGCAGAGAGATATAGGCGGGTTACACACACCTGTAAAGATTGAAAAATGATTATTGGGGGTGACAGTGTCACTTTAAGGCTTCGTTCCCACTGAGCAAAACTAGCGGAATTCCGCGGCGGAATTGTCTGCCGCGGAATACCGTTAGCCTCCCTCTCATAATGGGAGTCTATGGGAGGCGTGCGCTCCTGCTCTGTCCATGCCGAAGAATGAACATGTTCATTCTTTAGCGCGGACAAAGCAGGAGCGCGCGCCTCCCATAGACTCCCATTATGAGAGGGGGGCTAACGGCATTCCGCTAGTTTTGCTCAGTGGGAACGAAGCCTAACAAATAACCCCCATTCCTAGTAAAAAGTTGTGTTCACACTTGCTGTTTTTGTTCTATTTTTTTATTTTCTGGCTATTTTTCTGAAAATTGCGAAACTTCTTTAAAATATCAGCATTTTTTGCCTTGATTTTGGTGAAATTGGCAGAAAATAACACAATGTTATTGGAAATTGCAGGAAAATTGTGGCAAAAATGCATTAAAAACACAAGATAGGATGCCTTCACATGTACCGTATGGCTGCGTATTTATCGCTGCATTTTTATCGCTGTGTTTTTTGTGCGATTTTTACATGCAAGTTTTGATTTTCGCATGATTTTCATGTGAAAATTAAAACTTGCATGTAAAAATCGCACCAAACACGCAGCGATAAAAACGCAGCGATAAATACGCAGCCATACGGTACATGTGAAACTACCCTTAAGGTTACAAACCCACTTGGCGGGTCTGCAGCGAGTCTCCATGCTGCGTTTTTGCAGCGAGACTCGCTGCAGATCCCGGCCCTATACTTTTAATGGCAGACAAACACGCAGCAGGGATGTACATCCCTGCTGCGAGTTTGTCTGCAGCCCGCCCCATTAACCCCCCGGCCACCGGAGCTGATACTTCACCTGATCCCGGCTCCGGCGGTTCCCGATGTCTTCAGCAAGCCGGAGCGGGGACCAGGTAAGGTATATGCTCCAGCCAGCCGGCCGCCCGATCGCCCCCCCGAAGCCCCGGCCGCCCGATCGCCCCCCCCCCCCCCCCCCCGCAGCACCGATCGCACGCCCCCCCGCAGCCCCGGCCGCCCGATCGCCCCCCCCCCGCAGCCCCGGCCGCCCCCCCGCAGCACCGATCGCACGTCCCCCCGCAGCACCGATCGCTTACACGCCCCCCTGCAGCCCCGGCCGCTCGATCGGGTGGGCGTGCGATCTGTGCTGCGGGGGGGCGTGCGATCGGTGCTGCGGGGAGGGGGGGGGCGATCGGGCGGCCGGGGCTGCAGGGGGGGCGATCGGGCGGCCGGGGCTGCGGGGGGGCGATCGGGCGGCCGGGGCTGCGGGGGGGGGGGGGCGATGGGGCGGCCGGGGCTGCGGGGGCGGCCGGGGCTGCGGGCGGCTGGCTGAAGCATATACTTCACCTGGTCCCCGCTCCGGCTTGCTGAAGACATCGGGAACCGCCGGAGCCGGGATCAGGTGAAGTATCAGCTCCGGCGGCCGGGGGGTTAATGGGGTGGGCTGCAGACAAACTCGCAGCAGGGATGTACATCCCTGCTGCGTGTTTGTCTGTCATTAAAAGCATAGGGCCGGGATCTGCAGCGAGTCTCGCTGCAAAAACGCAGCATGGAGACTCGCTGCAGACCCGCCAAGTGGGTTTGTACCCTAAAGGAGATCTTACACATAGCGGCACCGACCTGCAGCTGCCTCATATGTTCTGTGGCTGCAGATGACAGCAAGTGACAAGTTCAGGTGCCGTCCCTGATTAGTGGTCACTCACCCCTCATATGTGGCGCCATATTATAAATGTGTTTGTGGGGGGGGGAGGGGTGGAGCCTATTAACGTTCATAAACTCTGGTCGGGATTCCATTGTGTGCAGCACAATGTAAATTCTAAATTAATCACGTCCGTTGTTGCAATTTGCTTAATTGTCAATTTACGATGTGTGAACTTAAGCCCCTATTCCACGGGCCGACTTAAGGAACAAAGGAGCGCTCTCAGCGCTCGTTTGCTCCTCGTTCCCCGCTCACTGCCGCCGCCGGGGGGAGCTGCGGGGGGGGCTGCCCGGGTGATCGCTAGATCGTCCAGGCAGCCCATAGCATACAGCAGCGTCTGCTGCCGACGCTCCTATTCCACGGAGCGACGGCAGCAGATCGTTACTGTATCAGTCGTTTGTTTTTCAACATTTTGAAAGACAAACGACTTCAACGATCAGCCGACATGAATGATGTCGGCTGATCGTTGCCTTCTATTTCACGGGACGATTATCGGCCGTGACGGCCGATAATCATTCCGTGGAATAGGGCCTTTAGCCTAAAGGGGAAGGTGTGATCAGAAAAGAAGGGGAGGGAGTAGCGATCAACGCTCATATGTGGCGCTATATTATAAATGGGGGGGGGGACATCCTTTAATGTTTGAGACCCATGGAAAGCATGCAGCACTGTTTGTATAGTGATGACAGTCCTATCTTATCATAAGTTATTAGGCTCTGTAATCTATATTTATGATTTTATAACTTCTTGCGAGTGTATAGACTAGCATGAAAATCAAGAAGATCTAATCCTTGTGTAAACAGGTGATGTGTGTCCAATAACAATGTTGTTAAATGGCCGCACAAACTATACAGGGATTGTTCAGGAGTTCCTGCCGCTCTATAAGTTGTGCTGTCTTAGGGCATTGAAAAGAGCGCTGATCTCACTGAGCGTCACTCATTTGTGGCCACAGATGGCCGAAGATTATTAAAGTTACCAAACAGCCCAGATAAGGCAGGACATTCCCAATTTTGGGGTGCTGTCCCAGAACACACACAGTGTCCAACAATACCCACCACCTCCACTGCTGCCCTGTGTTAATTAATGTTGCTGCATCCTATGCCCGACAATCCTATGCAACGTTAATTACTGTTCTCTGGATGACACAGGCACAGAGAAGCTGTGCCTGTGTCATCTGCGGCGGGTCCCAGCTGTCAGTGATTGGGATGGCTGCCACACAGAAGGGACACAGAAGGGAGGGCTGGCACAGAGGGAAGGGATGGCACCAAAAAGGGGCACAGAAAGAAGAGGACTGACAGAGGGGAGGGCTATCACAGAGAGGGGAGGACTGACACAGAGAGGCGAGGACTAGCACAGAGAGGGGCACAGAAAGGGGAGGACTGATCTGAGAAGGGACACTGAAAGGGGAGGGCTGGCACAGAGAGGGGGCAGAGATGGAAAGGCTGGCACAGAGGTGAGGGCTTACACAGAGAGGGTAGGGCTGTCACAGAGAGGGGAGGACTGACACAGAGAGGGGAGGACTAGCACAGAGAGGGGCACAGAAAGGGGAGGACTGGCAGAGGGGAGGGCTGTCACAGAGAGGGGAGGACTGTCACAGAGAGGGGAGGACTAGCACAGAGAGGGGCACAGAAAGGGGAGGACTGATTCAAGAGGGGGCACTGAGAGAGGAGGGCTGGCACAGAGAGGGCGAAGAGATTGAAAGGCTGGCACAGAGAGGGTAGGGCTGGCACAGATGGAATAAAATATTGTAATAAAATTAGTGATGTGCTGCCCTATGATTGTGGGAGAAGTATTTGGGTATTGTTGGGGGGTGTCTTGGTACGTGGGTGTGGTTGGGGCGTGTCTATGTCCCTCTTTACACTCAAAGTTGGGAGGTATTTATTGTTATGTCTGATAGGACCCTTACCCAATGTTTTGAATACGTAGGAGGCAACTACACAGGGTTTGTAATACATCAATTGGTGTGGGGGCCCACTGTGCTACCCAATCGGTTTGGCTAGGTCGCTTTTCAAGAGTGGCTTGAGTATAAGTAGTGGCCTGCCAGCACGGCAGTGGAGTTAGGTCCAGACTCTGGCAAGTGGCACAAGTTCAGGGTCAGCCATGTGGGTCAAACATAGGGGGTCAGCATATGCAAGGTGTGATGTCCCACCACGGTGTTGCTGGTATACACACTATACACCCTTCGCAAAAGCCTGTACTCTAAGTAAATGTGGTGATGCAGTTGTACCTAAGTTTTGCCACTAGATGTCCTATACCTGTGTATTGCACAGCTGTAGTATTCAAGGGGTTATTGTTCTTTGTGATTTATGCACCAATGAGAGTTCTTTCCTCTTAAATAAAGACACAACTCCATTGTACATAATACTCATGTTTTTTTTTATTTTTATAGTGAAGCCTATAGTTGTGTACAGTAGCGGTCTTTGGCACCAAGCACCCCAAGCACCCTTCCTGTCAGTCACTCTTGTGGCCACAGGAAGTGTTTTCCCTGCGGTCACAAGTGGCTGCTCTGTCCTTGTGGTGTCGGTGCTCCAGTGACATCACTGGAGCATCGGCGCCAGGACAAGGGGAGCGCGGCCACAAGAGTGAAGAGAAGAGGAGACGCCCGGACCCAGGTGAGTATAAGTGTTTGTTTTATTGTGTTATATACTATATGGGAGGGGGAGCACACAGGGGCCTGTGTAACTGGGGGAGCGCACAGCGGGGGTCTATATAAATGGGGGGAGCACACAGTGGGGCTATATAACAGGGAAGACACAAGGGGGCTATATATAACTGGGGGAGCACACAGGGGGCTATAGACTACTGGGGCTTCACAGAGGGGTCCATATACTACTTGGGTCAGCACACAGGGGGTCTATATACTACTTGGGGCAGCAGAATGGGGTCTATATACAACTGGGGAAGCACACAGGAGGTCTATATCCAAGTGGGGGAGCACTTGGAGGGGGGCTATATACTACTTGGGGAGCACAGAGGGGGCTATATACTACTAGGGTAGCACACAGGGGGTCTATATACTACTGGGGTAGCACACAGGGGTCTATATACTACTGGTGGGGCACACAGGGGGTCTATATACTACTAAGGGAACACACAGGGGTCTATATACTACTGGTGGGGCACACAGGGGGTCTATATACTACTGGGGGAACACACAGGAGTCTATATACTACTGGTGGGGCACACAGGGGGTCTATATACTGCTAAGGCAGCACACAGGGGGTCTATATACAACTGGGGGGGCACACAGGGGGTCTATATACTACTGGAGGAGCACACAGAGGTCTATATACTACTGGCGGGGCACACAGGGGGTCTATATACTACTGGGGGAACACACAGAGGGTCTATATACTACTGGTGGCTCACACAGGGGGTCTATATACTACTGGGGGCAGCACACAGGGGGTCTATATATAACAGGGAGCTCACAGGGGGTCTATATATAACTAGGGGAGCACACAGGGGGTCTATATATAACTGGGGGCAGCACACAAGGGGTCTATATACTGCTGGAGGAGCACACAGTGGTCTATATACTACTGGGGGAACCACACAGGGGGTTTATATACTACTGGAGGAGCACACAGGGTTCTATATCCAAGTGGGGGAGCACACAGGAGGTCTATATCCAAGTGGGGGAGCACACAGGGGGGGGCTATATACCACTGAAGGAGCACACAGGGGAGCTATATACAAGTGGGGGAGCACACAGGGGGTCTATATACTAGTGGGGGAGCACACAGGGGGTATATGCAACTGGGGGCAGCACACGTGGTATATACGACTGGGGGCAGCACACAGGGGGTTTATATACAACTGGGACAGCACACAGGGGGTCTATATACTTTTGGGGGAACACACGGGGGGCTATATATAACTAGGGGAACACACAGGCGTCTATACACTACTGGGGAAGCACACAAGGGGTATATACTACTGAGGGGAAGCACACAAGGGGTATATACTACTGGAAGCTGCGCACAAGGGGTATATACTACTGGGGGCAGCACACAGAGGTCTATTGTTGTGGAGTGCGTGTCGGGGGGGGGGGCAAACATAACTTCGCTTGGGGCCCCAGAAATGCCAAGACCGCCCCTGCCCACTCCCAGCATCTAATTACAGATGCTGTCCGGGCGGGGGAGACTCCGTTACAGGCATTCCACGTCCGTGTTCTGTGCAGAACTCGGAACGTGTGAATGCAGCCTATGGCTAAAAAAAGTGTGTGTGAACATAGCCTGACAGAAAAAAGTCCAGCACTTCGTTCTGGTGTATTAGAATTCACAGCTTTATAACAGATCCATAATGTAAGACACCATTGTTACCAACAAATGTAATATGTGATAGTAATGGCATCTTGTATCATGGATTTACAATTAAGATGTGTATATACTTACATAGGAAGAAAGTGCTGGACTTTTGTCTATGGAATCCTACTTATATTTACAGTCACATTTAACTACAGATTATTCCAGTGGTGTAAACACACAGCACACACTGTGCATACATACATATATACAGTATATACATACGTATGTACACATGTAGCCGGCATTTAACAGATTGTGCTGACGCTACAGTTCAGGTATGGTCACATGTCAGCACAATGTGTCTAACACTGGCAGTATACACTTTCTGTAGTGCTGTGTACTGCCGATACCCTGGGATGGGCACACTACAACCAACCCATGGCATCCCTGTCACACAATGGAGACTATAAACTAGGACAACATCTCCTTCATACAAAACATGTGTTTTCATATTCTGCATATTGCATATACAAAATATATGTAATACTGTATGTGCAATGTCAGAATAAGAAGACACAATTTTTGCATGAAGTAGATGCGGTCCTCTGGATTTTATTTAACACATGCATATCATATATGAGCACATTCTGTACAAACATAAAATTATATACACATATGCCTACTGCACATACATACGTGCATATATCATAAGCATACTACAGAAGCATGTATACACTATACACTGTACATACATATACACACACACACACTATACATATATTCATACATCATAAACATACTACAGAGGCATGTATACACTATACACTGTACATACATATACACACACACTATACATATATTCATACATCATAAACATACTACAGAGGCATGTATACACTATATACTGTACACACACATATATATATATATATATATATATATATATATACACACACACATATACTGTACATACATATATACACACATATACTGTACATACATATATATACTGTACACACAAATACTGTGTACATTACACACTTGAACACACTCCATATAGTAACACACTTACACATGCACATACAATCACTTACGTCTCATAACTAAGCTTCTTAGTTCTCTGGTCCTGCCAGGTCCTCCTCCCTCACAGCCAGCATGGAGCTCCCCTGCCCCTCCGACTGCAGAGCAGGAAGGAGTCAAGGAGATAATGAAAACACTGTGAGGGGGAGGGAGACTTGGTTGCCTCCTCACACAGCACAGCAGGGGGGCTGTAGCTTGGTGGGGAGAAGGGCCCTGTCTGATCACCAAGCAGTGCCCGGGCCCCCTCAGACTGACACTTTAGTCAGCAGCAGCGTGGGGCAACTTGTTCTCCTCTGTCCTCCAGGAAGCTGATCCTCTGCAGGAAATGACGTCAGCTGTGAGAAAGTAAAAGTTGTAGCAGAGGGCCTGTGCGGCACCTCCGCTATGCGAGGTATAGGGAAATATTAAAGAGGGGGAGGGGGGGTGGAGGAGAGGAATATACCGGACCAGTCACACACAGAGGCTGCGTGAACAGCACGGCGGCCGGCCACTGCAGAGGGCCTATGCAAGTTTACAGCAGGATCAGGGGCCTCACAGACTGGTAATCTTGGCGGCCCAGAGGGCATTTGCCCAGCCTGCCAGATTACCAATCCGGGCCTGCCGGCGAGAGCGTATACTATATGCTCCAGCTGGGATTCCTAGGCAGCAAGGGCACGTATATTTCCTTATAAATCACAACCGTTGTACAACGGCCGTGGTTTTACGAAAATATACGTTGTGTGAACATAGCCTATAGCTGTATCAATGTTTTCCAGGACTCTATTAAGTTTTATACCATCTGGGTAAATTACCTCTGTCAGGTATCGGGATGAAGATGTTACTTATGTTTTCCCCACTAGATGTCACACATTTCCTTTACCCTGTCTGTATGAGCACAGCTGAAGGTAATGGGTTAACTGTACTGTTTGTTCTCCTTTTTTACACAGTCCCACCAATAGGAGTTAGACCTAGTCAGCCCCATAAATGGGTAGTTAGTTCCTGGTGAGTGGTCTTTTTCAGTTGGTTGATGGTTCTAGCGTGGTATCCCACCACGGGTGTTTTTGTCTCTCCTTTGCACCTGTCGCAAAAACTTTTTTCTCCAGGCTTCACCACTAGATGTCAGTCTTTTTTATTTCTATGTATTGCACAGCTGAGGAAGGTAAAGGGTTACAGTTTTATATGTAAACCATGTGATCTTATTGACCTATAGGAGTTGCTCTCTACTTCTAACCTATCTCTTTTCCTATTTCTTAAGCACACACTCATCCCCAGCACTCACAGGGTATATTAGTTAGCCTCTGTAGGAAGTTAGTTACTTGGTGGAGGAAGTTCAGTCAGACTTATCCAGATTCTCGTGGGAGAAAGACACACAGAGCAAGTGTCCCTGCTGTAGCCGAGCCAGGGCCTGGCTTACGCCAGGACCCTTGTTTGGGACCACAGTTCAATCAGAGGAGTCTAGTCTAAGAAAGTGTGTTCAGATGCAGCTGGAGACAACCAGTTTGTTTACTACTTATACAATATCTACTATGCAGTGATAAACACTTAAGGGAGAAGAGTCCAGGAACACCCTAACCCACACAAATAACCAGTCTAAAAGGTGCAGGGCAGTATTCTAAGAACCAGAGGAACTAGCCTGGATAAGACAAAGCTACCAAGGAAGGTCTACATATCCTATCTCGCAGTGCAGTTAACTAGGAAACCCCTGGGAACTTAGCTTCACCCAAATAACCACGACTGGGGCTCACCCTATTAGGGTGTCACTACACTCGACACTGTAGGACAGAAGATGGTCAGATATAGTCTATACACAGGTACAAGTAAACTTCCCACTCAACAGTATCTCTTCAACGTTCTAGCAGAGTACATTGCTACATACGGTCAGGGCTCCTTCAACCCTCTCCTTTACTCTACTCTTCAAGCACCGCTACAACTACGTTTCTTCTTCTCTACGTTTTCAAGCACCTTCTCAACCACAAACAAATTCCAGCACTAACGTCTATGTGAAGATTTATTTATTCTACAAGTGTGTTGTACTACTGAAAGACTTTGTAGTAAAACTGTTCTATTTTTTATAACACTGGGACTCTGTCATCTTTCCTACGCACCAGCACCCATACACAGCAACTGCATACCTTTGGTTATTTTCCCCCCATCTGTGGGTGGCGGTACCGAGAGTACGGGTGGGTCAGTTGTCACTCAGGACGACCGTGTCAAAAGCCCAAGGGACCCACTACAACCTGGCAGGTCACCGACCATTTGGGGATTGCAGCCAGCCACAACACAAAGCAGGTACCAGCATCATACCTGTGTGCTGGACAAGCACTGGCATCATGACAATACCATCTCTGGCTAAGCTGTCAGGCAAATACCATCTAGTGGCACAACTGAAAATTACTTAAACAGAACACCACAGAAGGAGACACAGACAAGAGAGAGAGAGAGCGTTCCTGCTGCAGTGAAGCCGGGCCTAGGGTGGGCATCAGGAGGGTCCTGATTAGGGGGCTGGGAAGGGCCCTAGGCTTAGAAGGGTGCCAGGTGGATCTGCGTTGAGATAGGTGCTTGAGAGAGTAGGAGAAGAAGTTGTAGTGGTGCTTGTAGAGTAGAGAGGAGAGGAGTTAGCCAGAGGAGCCCCAACCCAGTGTAGCTTTGTACTCTGCCGGAACCTTGGTAGATATCTTGGTTGCAAAGTGTTACTCATACTCACGTTTAGACACTTTTGGACCACCTTCTGCCCTCTAGTATCTTAGAACCCATTCTAGTGGGGTAGTACGAACCCCAGCCATGGTAATCTGGGTGTAGCTAAGTGTCTGAGTCTTCCCAGTTACCTGCACTGCGCAGTAGGATACGTAGACCTTTGTATACTGGTTGCTTTGTCCTACTGAGGTCAGTTCCTCAGGATACTGCTCTGCACTTTAAGCTGTGTTCCTGGCGTGGGTCAGGATGTTCCTTGGTGACTACTCTCCCTTACTGGAGCTTAGTACTGCATAGTTAAAGTGGTAGTGTTTTTAGAAGGAGAATTGGTCTCTAATTGCATCTGCTCATCAGGCCCTGGCTTGCCTTCTGCAGGAAAGGTTTGCTTTGTGTCCTTTCTCACTGAGAATCTCATAAGAACTGACTGCACTTCCTCCACCAGTCACTCCTCCTACAGGGGTCCTTTGTGTACCTGCCTGTGAGTGGTGAAAATGAGCATGTGCAGAAGAATGAGGGTAGGATAGAAGAAAAGAGCACCTCCTAGTGGTCAGCACAGAAAACATGGCACACAGATAAACATTAACCCATTACCTTCTTCAGCTGGGCATAAAAATAACCATATAAGAAACACTGATGCCTAGGGGGGAACCTAATACCTCATCCACCATTGGCTCTAAACCTGAGAGAAAAGCTTTACAACAGGTGCACAGGCGAAAACACCAGTAGTGGGACACCACACCTTCACCTTGACGTGGTGGGGGAGCTTGTGTGCCTTAGTGATCCAATGAGCTAAGCTGGTGGGAGTGGTACTTCTGGTGGGGTCATCCGTACCATACAGGTCAATGGGGACAGGCCAGACTAAGCAAGGCACCCGGAAGAAAGGGCTGGTATCCTAGAAATATTTTAATCTTTAAAATACAATATACTTGGCGAGGAGGGGGATACGGCTGCATACGCCAAAGAGAAGGGGCGAATCTGCACCGGGGGCGTACGCTACCCAAGTCACTACCCATAAGGGACTGTTCCGTTCTGCTGAGGGTTGCTGCTTCACAACAGGATGAATGGAGGTCAGTGATATAGATGTTACTATGTATTAAAGTACAATAATGCAGAAAGCACTATATATATCTATATACCCAGATGGGGGGAGGCCATGTATTATACATATATACATATAGCATGTATTATACATATCCTCATTCTCCGATGAGAAACTGACACATCTGGGACGTCCTCATTGCTCTCTCTATCTCTCTTTGCAACAAAACTTCCCCGCCGCTCCATCATCAGCCCTTCACCGGTGACCTTAATACAGCTCCGTACGGTTAGCTCAGCTCTGCTTCACGTGCGCAGCGCGGCTCCGTAATTGATTTCATGTCATTTGCGCCCTTTATGTTGCTGTAAACACACCGGCCCCCTGTCAGGCCAAGACAGATTCTCCGGGGCCGGCATTATGCACGCCCATTGTTAGATAGCAGCTGCTGCAGGTGTGGATGATGGAAATATAACTCCTGTTATCGCCGTCAGTGCACTACAGGTGCCAGCAAGTCTTCCTGAAGAATAAGCACATGTAGGCTTAGGGGTATACAGCTGCGTCACTGCATGACCTGGGGCTTTCACCCTTCGCTTCAGTAGGGGTCACACTCTTATGAGCCCAGGATGCTGTGATATGGGGCGCTGTTCATTATCTATATCTGTGACATATAAGGAACAGTCAGAAAGCTGAGATATGTGGACCTGTTTGCGAAACTGAGGGATCAGCTTGGTTGCTAAGAAAGCTTAGATATGAAGCATTGTTTGATGGGGCCCTCTACATGCAAGTGACATGGAGGGAAGTGTGTAGCCACCTGTTTAGGAAGCTAAGATATGAGGAGGGGTAGTTCTGCTGCTGTATGTCCTGCAGGAAGTGGTGTATTCTTTCCAGTCTGACACAGTGCTCTCTGCTGCCACCTCTGTCCATGTCAGGAACTGTCCAGAGCAGTAGCAAATCCCCGTAGAAAACCTCTCTAGCTTTGGACAGTTCCTGTGTCGGACAGAGGTGGCAGCAGAGAACACTGTGTCAGACTAGAAAGAATACACCACTTCCCGCAGGGCGTACAGCAGCTGATAATTACTGGAAGACAAGATTTTTTTAATTGAAGTAAATTCCAAATTTTTGTCACTTTCTGGCACCAGTTGAAAGAACTATTTAAAATATTTATTTCTGAACTACCCATTTAAGTTGCAATAACACACTCAGGACAACGGTGATGCCGTATCTGAACAACTGATCCCCAGAAGCCATAGGGCCACATGTATCATCCGGCGAATGGATGATTTTCGGCGGAAAGTGCCGATTTGCGTCTTTTTTTAAGCAAAAATGGCGGATTTGCAAATAAAATATTCGCAAATCAGCACTTTCCACCGAGTACGCCAGGGGGCGGAAAGGGGGCGGAAAAGGGGCGTACATTTCCGCCAAAATGTACGCCGAAAAAAAGGGGCGTACATTTCCGCCAAAATGTACGCCGAAAACCTACTCCAGTCCTCAGCTGGCGTAGGTTTTCGGCGGTGCGCAACGGCGCGCACGGGATTTATGTAGAGGCAGTCCGCCTCTACATAAATCTCCGTAGCGCCGGAGCTGCGGGGACATTTTTACGTCCGGCGTAAAAAACGCCGGACTTAATAAATTCCTCCCATAGTATTTCCTTCATACCACATGGTATCATAGGGACAGCTACAACAGTGTAATTATCAAACAACTTATAGCTCAGTTTCCTATGTGGCCCATGCTGTTTCTCCGGATTCATTTTTTTTGTCATTCTGATCTAGGCTTTAATGCTTGTGATATTCCAGCAGAACCGTGCACTCATACAAATAAAACAATACAACACATACAAAATACTTTGTCAGCATTAATCCATCATGAAGGGAATCCAATAGCTCCGTCATGAATGGGAGATTTCCTGAGATGTGTAATTGGTTAATGGAATATTGAATGGCGCTAATCAGCTGCTGATCATTAGAGGTTAATGAGGCGACGCTCCATTCATTACACTGATCAGAGTTATTAGGAGCAGATCTCAGAGTTACGGACTGCGCAGATCCGTGTCAGGGCTGGGGTAGTGCCTCACAACTTGTGGCATGTCAGGGCATGCTGGGAGTTGTAGTTTTGGAACAGTCGCAGATTAAAAAACACTGCCCTGGGATTTGTTCAGACCAGGACATTGTCTCCCTGTACAGGCGCCACATGATAGGTAACATCAGTACCTTTAGCAACAGCCTACAGACATTGAGATGACTGGTGATGATGGCCGCATGTCTGTGGTTCTCATAAATGGCTCCACTTATATTGTCTGCGTAGCCATAGGGATCATCGCTCCCAGTGTCTGTGTTGCATATCCAGAGGGGAAAACTTTTCTAATAGAACAAACAGTCAGGGCTACGCTATAGGGTTATAGCTGACTTACTAGCTGCTGGCAGGGGGCTTTGGTCCATATATGTTGGATATATAGTCCATTATGGGAAATCTTCTGCTCTCTGGAAAGAATGTGTACAGGGCATTATACGCAGGCTAATTGTCGGCCAGGAGTGTCGCTAGAAACAAAGTGTTGCTAGAAAGTGACAGCGACCAGCTGAGGAGCTGTAAATGCCGATAATAGGCTGATCGCAACTTTAGAGCAGGCTTTAAAATTTCTCTCTATCGGCTGCATATCTTCATGTGTAAACAGAGGAGGTGTGGCCTATAGCAAAGGAAAACTGACAGCACACATATTATATATCTGTGCTGTCAGTTTCCAAATCACACAGGCAGTGCATACTTACCTTCTGCACTGCTGTGTGATTCGGCATCCCACTCTCTAGCCCCTGGCAGTATCTTTAGGCCGCCGCCTCCTCCAGAATGATTGACAGCTGGAGTAGGTGGGAACGGAAGCCGGAGGGGAGAGACGGAGAGCGGGATGACGGATCACACAGCAGAGCAGGAGGTATGTATGCACTGCTTGTGTGATCTGGGAACTGACAGCACGGATACATGGCTGCACAAATGATACAATGATCGTTCATGTGGCCATTGTTGTGCTGTGTAAAGGCACTGTAAACGAGTGCCATCTGTGTAGTTTGCGCTCATTTTTGTCCTTGCGCAGCCCCACGTGTATGATCATGTGATTAAGATAGAGTGTATAGGAAAGGCTCCTTGTTCTATAGTCAGAACAATAGCTGGAAGATGGGCGCCATTCATGAACCAGGGTAACAACCTCACTGCTTACAGCACCTTTTCCTGGTGACACTTTCTCCTGACTGTAGCTACCTTAGCTGCTGGTACCCTTCCCTATCAGTAGTTCCCTTTCCTGGTGGTCCTCTTCTCTATCAGTTCCTCCATTGTCCTCAGGTTAGGTGTGGGTTTTGCATCTCACTTCCATTGAAGTGAATAGAGCTGAATTGTAATACCACACATAACCTCAGGACAGGAGTGGCGCCGGTTTTGCAAGAAAATAATAGTTTTTTTGTAATCCTAGATAACCTTTAAGTTAACCTGTGAAGAATTCCTCAGCAATGACAACATCCAACATGTCTGAACATAGACAATATTGACATGCCGAACACGAAATTAAACTGAAGTCAGGTACTCCCTCGTCTTTATATAGTCTCCAGCTCATGTGACACTACAATTCCCAGTATCCCAGACAGTATGTGGCATGGTGAGAGTTGTAGTTTGTTGTACGGCAGGTGCAGGGAGATCACTGGATGTAACCTGGAACATGAGGACTGGTATGGGCAATGGAGCTTCTGGGGTCACTCATTAAAACTAGGGTGCAACGTATACATCCGCACCCACCATAGCTACACACCTGATGGTGAACATGAAAAGGCATGTATCCTTCTCAGAATACCCCGAGACATGTAATATTTTGTCGCTATCCTATTACCTTTCATGTGTTCTGTGTATAACAGCGCGGCCACTGTCTCCTTTTTCACTGTGATTGTATTTCAAAGTGATTTACCGAATGACGGCCATTGTTTTTCTGCTCTGGGCCCTGTACTGAATGGCAGCTCCTAAAAATATTGGCCCTGGGTGCGAGAGCCAGAGTAAGGTAAGACTGCTGGAATGCGTTCCCAGAGATACTAATGTGTTCTAGTTTTCTGCAGGTCGCACAGAAGAGGAAATAGGTCAGGAAGATCTGCGTGAGCGGCCTCCGCAATACAGGAGCTGACTGCGCGCCGGGTCAGGGGTGACCAGGGTGCGAATATAGGAAGAAAGGAACATGGAGAGAGCATTGATAATGAGGATGACTGCGATTATACAAAGGCTTCTTCAGCTGCGCTTGTTTTTTATTGTAGTATTTTTGACTGGCAACAATAAGTGCCATATAAGTGGATGGGAGTCTGTGTATTCCTAGCCACACATTATAGCCAGCATTGAGGGGAGCCACCAGATTATGCTCTTATGTGACCAACTTTTGTGGGGTTCCAACACCCTATTAACCTTGTAAGTTTGGGGAGGATCCACAATGTTTTTACTGAGGCCTCCACCATACTACAACCCTTATGTCACCTCATCCCAAACACATCACCTTGTGTGATCTCAATGTTTGAAGGGAATCTACTACCTCAACTTTTATGAAGGATCCACCATACTATCAGTCTAGGTGACCACCACACTATTAGTCTAGGTGGCCTCAACGTTTAGGGGGGCTCCACCACACTATTATTGAATGTGACCTTAATTTTTAGGGCATCCACTACACTATTAGGCTATGTTCACACTATGTAAGTACCGTAGTAATCACGGGCGTTGTAACAATGGCTGTGATTTCTACGGTACTTACGTAGTGCAGCACTTGAGGGAATCCTGTCCGGAAGGGAATACACATGGTATACATTCTGACCGGGATACCTAGCGGTGCCGCAAGAAACTCACATGTCAGTTTTCTGCGGCCGCTATTCAGTGAATAGCGGCCGCAGAAAACCTGTCAGTGCACACAATGGAGCATGCAGCTGTGGCCGCATGCTCCATTGTGTGCAGCGGAGAAGTTGGATGCGGGCGTGCACGGATGCGCCCGCATGCAAATTCAGTGGCAGTAAAGATCTTCAGGCAGGAATGATCTTCTCTGACACCGGCTGTGTCACGGAACGGCCGATGTCTTACTCAGTGAGAACTTGGCCTTAGGCTTGGTTCACACACAGTATTTTTGCTTAGTATTTTGGTCCTCACATTGCAACCAAAATCAGGAGTGGATGGAAAACACAGATAGGCTATATTCACACACTGTTGAAATTTAGTGGATGGCCGCCATTTAATGGCAAATAATTGGCGTTATTTTAATCAATCGTCTGTTGTTATGAAATAACGGCCATTATTTGTCATAAAATGACGGCCATCCACTAAATTTAAATGGTGTGTGAACATAGCCTTTCTGTGTTTTTAACCCACTTCTGGTTTTCGTTGCAAATTAAGACCAAAATACTGAGTAAAAAATGTGTGTAAACCCAGCCTTACAATGAGTGACCTCAACTTTTATGAAGGATCCACCATACTATCAGTCTAGTTGACCACCATGCCATTAGTCTAGGTTACCACAACTTTTTGGGGACTCAACATCACTATTATCCTTGGTGACCTCAACTTTTGAGAGGATCCAACATATTATTACCCTGAGTGACCTCAGCTTTTATAAAAGATCCACCATACTATCAGTCTAGGTGACCTCAACTTTTGGGGACATCCACCATACTATCACCACCATACTTGACTACATTAACTTTTGGGAGGACTTCTGGGGGATCCAACACATTATCAGTTTAGGTGACCTTAACTTCTGGGCAGGATCTACCAAACTATCAGTCTAAGGGTCACATTTGGGGGGATCCACCAGACAATCAAACGAGGTGACCTCAGCTTTTTGAGGGTCCACCACACGATGACCACAACTTGAAGAATTCTTATACTCCACTATTATAATAATTTATTATGCTGCATACCCTACTTAGGAGAGCCCAAACCCTAAAAAGAATAGGAGGGGAGGAGTGGTAACAAGCATTGGGTCCCCATACTGTCTTGATATGAGAAATGTAGGGTTTTCTTAGGATTGTTGCCCTTTATGTTTTTGGAGGACTAATAAAGTTCCCATCAAGGAAGTGATACAACCCCCTTAATGTGACACACTGTTGTCTTCATTTCCTTTTTTTGTTTTTATTACTTGTGCTTGAAATATTGGTCTCTACACCATAGGTATATATAACGTTCACTCTGATATAAATACAAATTACAATAGTAAAAAAAAAATGCCCTATGCCCAATCTAGTAACTCGTACAAGTCCACCAGTGGGCAAAAGTGATTGTGAGTTTAGAATTTCTAATGGGCATCTACCCCCGGGGGAACTTTGGCCTGCTTGTCCCAGTAGATGGTTGATGCATCGCAGAACCAAGAAAATGCCCCCTTTTTGTCATATAAAAGATGCCAATCCAGTCAATAAAAAACATCAGTCCCAGCCAAAGTTGTGGCCGGTCATCTGGTAGAACTTCATGTTGTATGGTCTGTAGAATTCCTGAAGACGTAACAATAGCGTCTTATCTATATCAGGGTGGGGACGCCCTTTGGATTTGCCCAGACACCTTGGCTTGCCACTTCCTTCTGGCTTCTTTAGACAAGGAAATCCCTTAGTTTTGTTGAAGAAGAAATGCTTATCTGTTATAATCCTCTTTAACCCCAAAAAGTCCTGAACTCGGCCCATTTCCCCCGCGGGGTCACTGACAAGTCTCTCCCCGCTAACAAAGAGAAATTTCGAGAGAGGGAAGTATTGGAGCCAGTTCTCTAAGTGCTTAGCGTAGATACCAATACGGATGGCGCTCCAGGTGGTATCGATTGTCCCCATGCTAGTGTTTTTAAAGGCCAATGCTTGAAAGGTGGGTAAGGATGGAGTTTTTGACAGTGTCTGTGTATAGTCAGAGATGGCCCTGGTCACTGGATTTCTGACCACCACAATAAGCTTCGTGTCCTTGGACATGTTGTAAATTCGTCTTGGTGCCTCTGGGGTCACAAAGTAACTTGGCGTCTTCTCCATTGTGATCTGTCCGTCTAAAGTCCGAGGCATCAAGTTCCTTAAAAAAAAGAGAAGAAATAAAATGTGTTACTGTTAACTGGATTGATTTTTAAATGGAATATTGATGATTAGATCAGGAATGAGGAAAGACACACAAGGTGACAGGAGGCGAAGAGAACACACTGGATACTGATGGGCCTACCAGAGGGCTTTGTATAGGGTCCCTTAATAATAAGTAAAACTTAACTCAAGTGACAACAATATGGCCCCCAATGAGATTGTCAGCCAACTTTCTATTTTCCTGTGAGAAAAGAATAGTCCTGCTTCTGTCCACCATGTTCCTTACATATGCCATGATGCCTTCTAGATTCCATACTAGTTAGGAACGGTATTAAATTATCCATTGATTTTAATAGAGATTTTCCATGTATCATTTTACCAGCACAGAGATTCCGGTGGCGCGTACCATTTTTTTAAAATGGCGCCTGGTTCCCACGCTCAATGCTGTTTTCTTCATGTACATTGGCCGCTCTATGCACTAGGCCCGGCGTTGCCAGGGTAACACTATCCCCTCCCTTTGGTGAAGCAGCGATGCTTGATTCTAATGGAGGCGTGTCGGCAAAAGGAAGGGATATCATTACACAGGGGGCGGCAGTGCATAGAGGGCCTGCTGCACATGGAGTAACCAGCGCCGAGCACAGGAACCAGACATCGCTTTGAAAAATAGGCCGTGCCACCAGGATCTCTGCACCGATGCTGACAAAGTAGTAAAAAAAGAAAAGAATTTCACTTATGAGATGGCACATCTTTAAAAAAGTAAAAAAAAAAAAAAAGACATATACTCATGTGACCACAAACACTGTTCAGAATTATATGAATGTTTTCCTGTCTGCAGAAAATATATATGTTTTCCAATGCAAACCCAAAATGATATAAGATGCCCCTGAGCACCTAAGTGAATATACAATTATATCTGACCACGGTCGATTCCGGAAAGATTCAGGCGCAGAATACAGAAGAAGAGTCATATTTTGTATTTATTAAAATAATGAAACCAAAGTAGTGTATTTTCACTTTTCTGTCGCCCCAGGGACCGGAGACTGGGTTAGGCCTGGACAGAGTGACTGCAGCCTTATAGGATATTTGTGGAAATAATAACCTACTCTGGGATTTCCTGCTGCAGCCGCGATGGGTACAAGACATTTCAATCGTTATTTTCCTGTCCTGCTCCTCGAATAAACCCCAGGACTGTTGTCATCCAATACTGAACCTGTCAGACCGGCCACAGATACTGGAATCGCGTCTGCACATTATTTCCAAGGCTTATTCACCCCTTTCACCAGAGACTATAACTGCTATAATACAGCTCCTATATCCATTACATTATAATCTGAATTGTGTGTCATGCAGCTGCACAAACTAGTCTAAATTGGTGAAGTAAAAAGAGAAACAGAAACATATATTTTTAAAAAGAAAATGAAAATCAGCTTTTGCATATTTATTCACCTTTTGCTATGAAGTCCCTAAAAAGTTCTGGTGCAACCAATTTCCTTCAGTCCTACTTAGTGATGTGAAGTCCTCCTGTGTACAGTCTAAGTATATTCAAGAGTATGATGGTTGGGAGGGAGATCAATTCCCACTAGTCATAATCCTGCTCCACACTGATATAGGGCAAATACCCCGAAACAGCTGTCTGTGGTACTTCCCAAGTCCGGTCATTTTTGACTGCGGATTGTTGGAAGGTGGTTTCCTTGACTAGAAAGCCCCCTTGGCTTGGCTTATATAACTACTACTATAATACTGCTCCTATATACAAGAATATAACTACTATAATACTGCTCCTATATACAAGAATATAACTACTATAATACTGCCCCAATATACAAGAATATAACTACTATAATACTGCTCCTATATACAAGAATATAACTACTATAATACTGCTCCTATATACAAGAATATAACTACTATAATACTGCCCCCTATATACAAGGATATAACTACTATAATACTGCTCATATATACAGGAATATAACTACTATAATACTGCCCCATATATACAGGAATATAACTACTATAATACTGCTCCTATATACAAGAATATAACTACTATAATACTGCTCCTATATACAAGAATATAACTACTATAATACTGCTCCTATATACAAGAATATAACTGCTATAATACTGCTCCTATATACAGGAATATAACTGCTATAATACTGCTCCTATATACAAGAATATAACTACTATAATACTGCTCCTATATACAAGAATATAACTACTATAATACTGCTCCTATATACAAGAATATAACTACTATAATACTGCTCCTATATACAAGAATATAACTACTATAATACTGATCCTATATACAAGAATATAACTACTATAATACTGATCCTATATACAGGAATATAACTACTATAATACTGCTCCTATATACAAGAATATAACTACTATAATACTGTCTCCTATATACAAGAATATAACTACTATAATACTACCCCCTATATATGAGAATATAACTACTATAATACTGCTCCTATATACAAGAATATAACTACTATAATACTGCTGCTATATACAAGAATATAACTACTATAATACTGTCCCTGTATAACCTGTCATAGTTTTGTGTGTTGTGCAGTATATAGATAGCTGTGGTTTGCCTCTGCTCACACTAGGTGCCACCTGCATCATTCTCATAAGTCGATCTTATACCAGAGCCTCTATGGAGTGACCTTAAGAGGATTCTATTCCAGAATGTTACGCATGGCCCGCAGGTATCTGCTGCACAGAGCGCGGCACACAACCTGCAGAAGAGCTGACATTAAACCATACAGGAATCCTTCTGACTGCTGCTTCCCGTGGAGCCTTCAGCTATCGGACTGATGGATCCACATACAAGCTGAAGCCTCATGCAGAGCTTTTGTCCATTTCATAAAATCATCCTGCGTCCCATTTTTAACACTTCAGTGACTTTCACCTCCCTGCAACTTTTGTTGAAATTCTTCCTCATCCTCATTTCAACAGGATCCAAAACAATATCTAATGTCTATAGGGAGAACCCATCTTTTCTCTATCGAGGTGTTACATTAAGCTTCTGGATGCAATACAAACCCTATAATAAGGCCCCCCCTTATGCAGCAGATATACCTTTCAATAACATACCTACCCCTATAGCTGTGCCTCTATTCCTCTATAACCTTACACTGGGGATATTGGCACCTACCTGTAATTTTAGGGTCATCTTCCATCCCTCTGCCTTATGAAACTGCATATGTTCTCTAACATAGACAATCCACTGATTTGAATGAACACTGTGTAATACTTCACTTCTCCTGTGGTGGCACTGCAGGAAACGAAAGATTTAGGGTACAGTTACACGGGCCAACTACGTCCCGATCATTTTAGTAAACGTGTGCCGATCTGCTAGATAGGCGCTTGTTTATTAGACAGATAATCGGGCAGCAAGGGCTGCATGGACATCGCTAGCGATGTCCATGCAGCCCTTGCCCAAACCCCTGATACCTTACCTCTCCCTGCTCCCGGTCTTCTCTCCTGTGCTCCGGAGCCTCCGGACCCAGCGGCAGCTGCTCAGGCAATCACAGGACAGGTCTGCTGTGGCCTGTGATTGGCTGAGTGGCCTGTCAGCTGACAGGCGCTCAGGCGCTGCAGCCCCCCGGAACGGGAAGCTGCGGAGCACAGGAGAGAAGACCCGGAGCGGGGAGAGGTAAGATATCAAGCGTTTGGGTAGTTGTCAGCCAGCGTCCCCATATCGCTATTAGAGTATCGATGCACGGTCGGCGCCCAAACCTAAACCAACAATCAGATGATGATATAGGGCCCTTACTGCCAGATTTCTATAGTGATTGCCGCTGATGGTGGTCCCAGCAGGAAGGACACTTTGTGAATGGACTATTGACAAGGAACCTTTCTAACAAGTAAGTATTGTCCATAGAGGTGGAAAGGCGCATACACATGTAAAACCTACTATTACTGTATGGAAATTTGGCCATGAATAAGGTTTTGTTCATACAGGATTGATTTTCCTACAATATATGATTCACATCAAAGTCAGGCGAGCCTGTAATCGCCCCGTTTATAGACGTCTTCCCGAGCTCTCGTACACTTCTGCTGCGTTTAAGGGGAGAAGCGACGGACTTTCATGTTTAATAGCAGGCATTATAGTCTGTAAAGCCAAGGTTTAGGGGCTTTGTACATTGTTAGACGGCATCTGTAGAGCCTTTTCATGGGCAGTAACCAGACAGAACACAGGTGGTCCGAGGGTCCATAAAATACACCGCACTCTAAAGTCATGCCAACCTCAGTAAAAAGGCATCGTCCATGGGTTGCGTGTACATCGTCATTGGACCCATTGTGTTCCCGCTAAGCTAAGCACGATATAACTTTTTTCTATAATGGTAATATAAACTAGGGGTTCTTCCATCTGGACCTTTATGGCATATCCACATATGTTGAGATCAAGGGCCGACTGGTCCAATTCTAGATTCTTGTGATCATTGGAAGTGGTCAAGAAGCTAAAAACAGCCAAACAAGCTATTTTACACAATTTACGTAACTTCCACAGCAAGTAGTTACGTGAACAGCGTAGAACAGCGAGCATTGTTGTTTTGTTAGCTTGGATGTTATGGAAACAGCATAGCTTATGGCGTAACAATGCCAAAAGGTTTTTAGATTTTTTGAGAGTTTTCGCTGAATTTTTATTTATTTATTTTTTCAATTTTTTGTACTATCTTATAAAATAATCCTGAATTCTTACAGTTTTCATTCTAGCCACTAGGCTTAACTGTTCTGTCTGTGATGATAAGGAGGATGCAGCAAAGGGTGGACAATCTGAAAGTTGTGGCCAAACTTGAAGATCAGTTACACCCAAAAAATTTGGCCACGTTGGATACAGAACTCAACTTTAAATGCAGTTATAATAATTACCTGCAGACATCATATGGGAATAAACATGTACTCTGTGTTCTAATGGAGGAAAGTCGAATATTCTGTGTTTCCTCCAATGTTCTACAGACGTCTATGGCTCGGGGTCTGGCCTTGGATGCTCTTCTGGGTTTATTGGTGTCTCCGTTGTGTTAGTAGCCCTGGGGTCGGGATTAAACACACGTTCCCTATTATCCACCAACTTTCCTAAGATTCCTCTTTATAGGTAATGCGATACATATAGATTTCTCATTGGTGCCAACAAGGACAGAAGTCGAAATCAGATCCAAATTGACACACAAAAAAGCACATGCCTATATGTAGAGCCCGGGACTAAAAACAGGTTGGCTGTAAAAGTTATACGAGGATTGCTTAGAAGGCCTGGACATGTCTGGATCGAAAAAGTTGTAATGGTTTAAACCACCAAACTAAATCTAAATAAAAATATATATATATTAAATATTACGAACTGATATTTAGTAATAATCTAGGATTGTATTCTCATTTACGGATTGGTTGGAAGAAAAAAAACTTGTATTCCCAATGAAATAGCATGCATCTTTTGTTATAAGTTTACATATGGGCTGTTCCTCTCTTATTCCTCCTGGAAATATATGAATAAGCTGTCAACTGCTGCCCTTGTCAATGGACTGTGTCACTCCACAATGACGGACTTCAATCAGATCTGACAGGGTCGGACTGTGTAGGTTCAGATCCTATTGACAAGGGAGACGGTAATGCTTAAAGGAGAAATGTATTGCCCACCAAAAGTTATACAAATTACCAATATACACTTATTACAGGGAATGCTTATAAAGTGCTTTTTTCCCTGCACTTAGTACTGCATCAAGGCTTCACTTCCTGGATAACATGGTGATGTCACTTCCTGGATAACATGGTGATGTCACTTCCTGGATAACATGGTGATGTCACTTCCTGGATGACATGGTGATGTCACTTCCTGGATAACATGGTGATGTCACTTCCTGGATAACATGGTGATGTCACTTCCTGGATAACATGGTGATGTCACTTCCTGGATATAATGGTGATGTCACTTCCTGGATAAAATGGTGATGTCACGACCCGACTCTCAGAGCTGTGCAGGCTGTTGCTGCTGGAGAGGATGATGGAAGAGGGATGCTCAGAGTCCCCCTTGTGCTCTGTGTCCCTCAGTGTCCCTCTGCAATTATCCTCTCCAGCAGCCACGGCCTGCACAGCTCTGAAAGTTGGGTCGTGACATCGCCATTTTATCGAGGAAGTGACATCACCATTTTATCTAGGAAGTGACATCACTATGTTATCCAGGAAGTGACATCACCATTTTATCCAGGAAGTGACATCACCATGTTATCCAGGAAGTGAAGCCTTGATGCAGTAGTAAGTGCAGGGAAAAAGCACTTTATGTGTATTTCCCATAATAAGTGTATATTGGTAATTTGTATAACTTTTGGGGGAAATACATAACTCTAAAAAAATTTTCAACAGACTTCTCCTTTAATTGTTAATTTATCTGTACGTTTCCAGGAGGGATACCAGAGAAACGGTAAAACCAAAGTTCTGAAAAAAGATGCTTCAGGACTGTTATTTCATGTGGAATAAAGTACATAATAAAACTGATACAAATACATGCCGCTTCCTCTATCAAACCTCTATAGTTAAAAGCAGCTGCAGCGCACATGTTGACCACAGTTGTTTTCGACCAGGGGGTCACAGGAAACTGTTCTCATGATCAATCGGCATCTCAGCAGTCTGACCCCCACCAGTGAGACACACATCACCTATCCCTTTAAACTACTTACACTATAACTTCAAGAATTCAAACAGTAGGATGACCCTACCCCTTGACTACAGTTTCCCTCCTCTTATCGTGACCTTGCACTTACTACCATCCTCACATGACTGAACCGGTCACTACCTCCCACAACTTCAGAACACTCCACTACTGCTGCTGTAATAATCTCTGTGATCTGATTGGCCAAACAGTGTTCTATCTCCGCCCACTTTTTCTACACATGGCTCTGTACAGGAAAGTGCTCTCATAGACTGTCCTATATCTGTGTTAGCAGGACATGGTGAGGAGCAGATCTCAGCCTCTGGATGTATACAATGAATGCTTCCATTCACTGACACCAAGCAGACATCTTGTAAAAATTGTAAAAGCATTCAGTCCTTAAGGTTACAATAATACAAAGCTTACAAATTTTGTCATAGTAGCCACATGCCAAATGTGTTTAAATTTTTAAATACATAAAATTGTATTAGTTACATTTATTTGATATTACTTATCATATTCATTTCTTTTTTCGGTTTATATTTTATTTTCTATTTCCTTTAACTTTTTCCTTTAATTATATTTTATATATTTTTTTTTTATTTCATTCATATTTTATTTACTTTATCTTTTTATTATATTTGATATATTTATTTTATATATTTTCCTAATTTATTTGATATTTTCTTTTCATTTGATGCTTATCAGATGTATTTACATGTCGTCTCTATGATATTTTCTTTAATTTGATTTCGTTTATGTTTTGTTTGATTTGAGTTATGTATCTTAATGTCATTCATTTAAAATTTTCTTTTTGTTTTATAACTTTATATATATATATTTTTTTTTGATATTTTGATTTTGGCGGGTTAATCAATCAAAATGTCAAAAAGAGTTATATAAAGGGGGCACATAGTTTTTTCCAGGACATTCAGCCCGTCAGGCTGTCTTTGTCCCCTCACTGCATTCACAAGGTCGTCTCTCAGCGAGACTCCATTGTCCCCCTATACCTTCAGCCGCATATGGATACCTTGTATTGTATGAATATTACGACGATTGACGGTCGTGCATTTTCCTCGCATTCCATGTGCCAATCATGCTTTGTAACCGCTCTGCACTTAGCATATGTTGTTGTTTTTTTTCTGGGTGAGTGGCGATCATCCGTAGTCTGCGCTCCACAATTGTTGGGAACGGTACAGCAGGAGGGAAGATCGGGGCACGACCGCACACTGTGCCATAATGAGGAAATTAACCCCAGACGGGTCATCCAAGGTGCTGGCACTGCCAAGACGGCAGCAATGACAGCCCATTAGCCACACAAAGTCTTCCAGTGGCCAGCCGTGTGGGGCTTCTGTGAGACCCTGGCTCCTGTCACATCCCATCTCGCTCCCGGAGAGAGGTGGGAAAAAGCATCTGTTACACATCCCCGTCCTCCTTCTCTGCCTCCCAAACAAATATCCCGTACAGAACGCCAGCAAATTTTTTTTTTTCCCCTTCGCGACAGGAAATCTCCTCTTAAAGTTTTAATTACTTCAACATTTTTTTTCTATGTGATTTTTTTTTTCCACTTGAAACGCATCAGGTCAGTTTTTGAAAATTTGAAGATATTTTTGGAATTTTACTTCTCATTTGTAGCCAAATTCAAAAGCCTCTCCCTGTCACTTTCCCGGATTATAATTGCCTTTAAGCTGGGGGGATGCATATGCTAATGGCCGTCCTTAATGAGGAAATGATCCGTCTGGAATAAAAACTGCTCCTGCTGACTTCAAGGCATTTCAATTAGCAACGGGGGAGGAGGAGGAGGGGAATCATTTTCCTAACATCTCCCCTTTGCCCCTGCCTCCTCATTACCGACCGGATCACAGGCGACTGGTGCCAGGTAAACTGGAAGCGCTTCAACTGGTTTTACAAGTGGAGTGCGGGCTGGCGCTTTATTCTTCACCAAAGGGTTATGAAGACGAATCTCTGGTCGCAGGGATTTGCAGCGGCGTTCTGAGGACACATTGAAAAGATGGAATGTTGGTCCAATATTTATTCTTACATGGTGGAATAAGGAAGCCAAAAAAAAAACTACTTCTAGAACACTAAGAATATTAGAAATCTGGCTACGAATTAGGTTATAAAGAAGCAGCGCCACTCTTGTTTAAAGGAAGTACTCGGTATTGCAGCTAAAAACTTTTCCTCCATCTCCAAAAGTTTTATTTCTACTTCAAATCTTAACCCAACTCCAGTGAGCTGCAATACCAAACACAGCTCTTTTATTTTACTAAAAGTGTGTTGTATCTTTCCACCAGTAGAAAAAATGTGAAATAGGCGGCAGAAATTCTGACAGGATCCTCGGACTTCAGGTGCATTTAATGGGACTAATCTATTTCCAACATGTTTTCTGCACAGAATAGAATAGGAAGAAGTAGAATAAGGGCCCTATTACACAAAGAGATAATCTGCCGAATCAGGCTAATTCGCTCTGTGTAGTAAAGACAGCGACCAGCTGAAGAAACGATTATCGGTTGTTCGTTGTTCCTTAACATGTTTAAAAAAAATTGTCCGCCGGCCACACATTGCTACATGTAATAGTGATGCGTGGCCGACGGCTAATGCCAGGGTAAAGAAAAAAATAAAGGTTATACAGGTGTCCTGCTTCCTTGTTACTGTGTTCTCCGCTCACCACAGTGACAGGCCACTCAGCCAATCACTGACTGTGGCATTGTCCCATCACAACCAGTGGTTGGCTGAGCGGCCTGTGACTTCAGAGAATGGATAAGAAGTCCCTGAGGCGGCTGCAGTCAGCAGGGAACACAAAAACAAGGTAGCAGGACACTGGGGGATCCCGGACAGGTAAGTACATCTCTTTATTATTTTTTACAACAAAGCAAGGGCTGCACGGACATCACTAACGATAATCTGGCCGTGTATGGCAGATCTAGCAGATCAGCACTCGCTTACAGTGTAATGTCAGGCCCTAAGTAACAAGCTGCTGATAAAAAAAAATAAATGGCCACAATCCACAGTGTGCACAATGGTAAATATCCTTTTTGAAAATAATTGGATCCATGTTGTTTGTTAACAACCAAATCACAACTATAAAAAAGTCGAAAAAAAATATTTTGGTTACATCACATGACTTTAGACGTGATTTGCTGTCACATAACACACGTCACCATATAGCTCTAGCCTTACAACAAGGAGCAAGTATATCAGGAAGTTGTCAACCTTTTCATTATATTATGATTGGTGTCTTTGTTGGCGTTACTAACAGGACAGAGAATAATTACGTTCATCTCACAGTCCTCGCAGTCCATATGGCATCACATGACGCGTAGCCTTCTGTTACTTATCCCCCGTTGGCTATAAATTTGCCACAAGGTCAGAATACAATAAATCTCTGCCTGACGCCCCCTATAATGTGAGTGTGTACTGAGCTGTGGGCAGGTATATAGCCTACCTGATCACTAGGCCCGGGCGGCCCCATGACTGAGCAGAATGGCCTGTCTGCCAGGTACTGCGGCCCCTCCTCACCCCCGGAGACCCAGCCATGGAATTAATCTCTTTTACCAGGAACATACTTAAAAGCTAATTTCCCTGGATACAGAGCGACGCTCCACGAGTTCCCGTTCTCCTATATAAACTATGGGAAAATCCTGGGAGGAAGGAAGGAAAAGTTCATTAAAATAAGATTTTTAAGTAGGTTAGGTAAAATATGTATTTTATTAAGCCAGGACGCGTCCATGGTCGTAGTAATGATCTGTCTGCGCGGCCATATGTCAGCTTTTATGGTCGCGTTTATTACGGGATGTAAATTAATTCGCTGTACTTCTAAAAATTTTCAGTTAAATCAGGTTTTATTAGCGTCAAGCAATGATCTGTATCCGGGGTGTACAGTGATGTCTGAGGGCCGGCAGCTGTCCTCACATTGGGGATGTGCATGGAATAGAGATGTTACATAGTAGATGGGCAATGTGACAATGGGCCCCCAAAACTAGGTGAGCCATTGTAGCTAAAGACTAGGGGGGGGGGTATGGCTGACAATAGGGGGCATTGTGGCTGACCATTGGGGGAAACTTCCCTTAAAATATGGGTGTCGTGGCTTTTAATAGTAGTGTAGATTGTGGTTGACAATAGAAGAGGAGTTGTGGTAGGCAGCATGGGAATATAGCCATACTGAAACTAGAGGGGGCACAGGTGATAGAGGACATTATTACTGACAATAGGGGGGGGGGTAGGTCTGTGGGTGACAGTAGAGGACAAAGGATGTTGTAACAAACAATATGGTGTCACTAGGGCACAGTGTATGTGACCAGGAGTCATTCTGGAGAGCACGCTGTGGCTGGCACTGTATGGGGGGCACAAAGTCACTATAGTCACACCGCACACAGTATATATTGTAAGGCGCTGCAGATCATCCTTGGGTGCCGAATAGGTGAATATATATATGTATACGGCTCCAAAACACATCCCCCCCTCTTCGTAAATGCACAAACTACAACCCACTCTGACGCTCGGTGTGAACGTTCCCACAATGACCTTCTTATAATGTATGACTGTGTATTGTGCCGCATGCTGGCTGCTCTCATACAACCACCAGGTCTATATACTGTCAATGGGCCAAACGTCTCCTCTGCCAAATGACTGTGAGCTTCTGCTGCCAGATCTGAACTCGACGCCAATGACAATAAGGCCGTTACAAAGCGGATGATAAAATCCACCTCATTGTACATCCTAGAAACTGAAAATCCTGCTAAATAGTCCTTGAGCCTCCTGAGTAGCCATTAATGGTTATTTGGTCACAGAGTCACTCCGGCCCATAGACCTGCAGAGCCCCTGCCCTCTCCTCCTCTTCCTCTCTGCGACTCCTCCTCTTTACAGTGAACTCAATGCAGCTGTCTGATCTATGGTCGACTAAAAAGAAAAGGCTGTAAAAATTGGGTTTTATGACATTATCCAGAGGGACGTCCTGACGGGAAGTTTTATAGCAATGACTGTAGATTCGCTTATGCGCCGGTCGGTGTTACCAAGTAATAAGCTAACAATAGGTGGATTCAGAGGCTTTATATCCATTACTGCAGGCTACAACCTAAAACACGGCCCCTCTTATTAGAAGTATAAGCCCCCGAGAGTCTGTCATTTACATGTGTAAATGTTTTATAGCACTTCATTACAGGGAGAGGAACCCAGGCAAATACAATGGAGAAGTTATACTGTGACTTACAGCGGGAAAAAGGGAGCACAAAGTTATATTATACTTTATATTCACCCAGATGGGACATGGCTGCACCCCAAATAGTTTACCTTTGAAAAAAAGAGAATGGATAGGATGTTATAAGGGATATGGATTGGAGGAATATATACAGGGGGGCAAATAAGTACAGTGGTGCCTTGGATTAGGAGCATAATTCTGTTCTGGGACCGCGCTTGTAATCCAAATCCACTCTTAAACCAAAGCACATTTTATCATAAGAAATCATAGAAATGCAGCCAATTGGTTCCTCACCCCAAATATAATGATTTATTATTCTAAATAACATGTAAAACAGATGAAACAAACAATGGGAAACAGCAGAATATGTGATTTTATAAGTTACTGTACAGTAATGGAGAGGATGGGAAACACAAGGGCGGACAGAGACTGCAGGGGGCAGGAAGGAATGAGCAGGACAGATGTGGGCACATACATGCAGCACTCTCTGTCTGGGGAGAGAGGGGTTACAGCTATGGAGATAACCTCCACAGTCCTGTCCCCTGATGTGAGCCCAAGCCTGAAGTGGATCTGCCATGATTTGGAAGGTGAGGTAGACTTCCTGGGTCAGAGTACAGGGCTGTAGACCCCGCTATGCAGACCATGCCCCTCCCCCACTCGCACCCCCAACCAGTACAGAGAGCTCCTAAACCAAAGCAATGCTCTTAAACCAAGTTACAATTTTGAGAAAAATGTGAGCTCTTAAACCAAAATGCTCTTAAACCAAGTTACTCTTAAACCAAGGTACCACTGTATTTGATATGCTGTTGATTTAGCAAGTTTTCCCTCCTACAAAGAATGGAGAGGGGTGTAATCTTCATCGTAGGTACACTTTACCTGTGAGAGACAGAATCTATTAAACAAATCAAGAATCCTGGCTCTCACAGACCTGTTAGTTTTTCCTTAAGAAGTTCCTTTAAGGGTCCATTTACAC